>NW_009258541.1:1282646-1334633 GCF_000687185.1 Egretta garzetta | reverse complement strand
TCGCCCCTCCTCTCAGGCAGTTGTAGAGGGCGATAAGGGCTCCCCTCAGCCTCCTCTTCTCCAGGCTGAACCCCCCCAGCTCCTTCAGCTGCTCCTCGCAAGACTTGTGCTCTTGACTTGGGAAGACAAATGCCATTGCTCCCAATGTCCCCCCCTTCCTCCTCCTTCCCCCAGCTCTATGGAAGCTGGAATAGACCCCTTGGGCCAGTTGGGGTCAGCTGTCCCGGCCATGTCCCCTCCCAGCTCCTTGTGCCCCCCCAGCCCCTCGCTGGTGGGGTGGGGTGAGAGGCAGAAAAGGCCTTGGCTCTGTGTCAGCCCTGCTCAGCAGTAAGGAAACCATCCCCGTGTGATCAACGCTGTGTCCAGCAAAACCCCAAAACATAGTCCCTCCCACACAGGCTACTACAGAAAAAATTAACTCTACCCCAGTCAAAACCAGCACACATGCACAGCAACCCTTCCTGTTCTGGTCAGTAATGACTATGTAAGCACACAGAAAACAAAAAAGTAAGTGTATGTACCACCACGGACCCAACTTGAGCTAACCTACATTTACAAGGCGTGTGCTGGTAATTCTACATCTCTCTGCATAGCCTGCCTCTGTATTAACTCAAGTAAAAGAGAGAGGTCATGGCTGGGTATCTTGTGTTGATGCACCCAGAATAGATGGGCGACAGGTTGAAGAGGGGAAAAGCTCATTAAGACTGTGTAAGACTTGCTCATATACGTGTAACCACCAAGTATGCATATAGGGGGGGCTCACTTTGCCACTGGCCTGTTTGGACACTATAAAAATTCTGATCAGCATTGCTTGGTTCAGGTGTTTGCTCCTCTTCTCCATCTCTAATTTAACAGAGGCAAAGATGAAGACGAATGGAAGTTCTGCAGGGAATGAGGACTTCATGACAATATATTTTAAAAAAAATTGGCATTCTACATTGCTGGAACTTAAATCTACCAGTAAATATATGTAAACAATGCTGGAACACTGGATGGCTTAAAACCAAAGGGAACTGGTTTATCATCCTTGAGCTATGAGCTGGTTATGAGCACTTTGCAGTCATTATGGTCATTATCAGGGTTGCAGTAGAAAAAAACCAGACAGGGCAAAGTTCCTCCTGCTTGTCAAAGAGAGGAATCCATCTCACCAGGTGCCAATTTAAATCATGATAACCTACAAGTGTTAAAAGTATCTCTCAATATTAAGGGGAATTAAAGGCATTTGTTTGAGATAAATGCTCTTTCTTCTTTCCATCACTACCTCAATCCATGCTGTGACTTGGGCCAAACTTACCTCCACAATTTCCCTTCAGCTGGGGGAAGATGCATTTGCACTTTGAGGTGGTAATTGATCCAGAAGCAAAGCACAGTCTGTATTTGTTAATAATCACCTTAGCAGTAGCTACACATATGGATGCACACATAGTCCCAGCGCTCCTCTAGCACCTCTCTCCATCCCTGACTGGGGTTCACCTTCCTTCTAGGCTGATTTTACCCCTTCCCAGATAGCCCACTTCTGCGTGTATGTAACACGGAGAGTGTTTGCCTCCAGCAGGAGGAAAGTTGGCTTTCCTCCTGTAACCAGGCTCCTGGGAACAGGCACCAGCCTTTTCCGCATACGTTGGGGATGTTTCTACCTTACGTTCAGCATTCATTATTGCGTGTTATTTACCAATGCTACCTAAAACCACATAACCATTACCCACAAAAATAAAAAGAAAAGGGACACAGACACAGCTTACGGTGATAATTCCCCACATTCAGTTCTTGAAAAAGAAATTTGTCACACTGTATGTTAGTTTAATCCTGAAGTTTGTCACTGCGACTGCTGGAAGAGTGACTTTCTGAACACTATTTTGACAGCGCTGTTCTAGACAGTGTCTTGAAACAAGATTATAGTGTGTACCCAAGTTGTCAGTAAGCACTAAATCAGTCTGTCAGCGTTTTAAACGTGTGACATTGTGCTTGGGTCCATCTCTCTTTCTAGAATACCTGATCAAGGGGAATAAAGCAATTCCCTCTCATCTGAATTCTAAGAGGACATTGGAAAACTGTGGGCCACTAAGGAAAAACGACATCCTCATGACGGTAGCCTCGTGTTGATGCAGTCACAGATTAACTCACCTCTTGAATAGAGTAGGAAGCAAAAAATTGAGCTAAAAACTGCATTTCTAGGAAGATTCAAATGCTAGCGCATGAATATTAGCAGTGCTTGTGTCCATAGGGATTTTATAGAGTGGTTTTGAAACAATCTGTGCATCAGTAAATACCACAGTTTTCAATGAGCACAGGAAGTCTGCAAAGCTTTTTGTGCAAAAAGCAAGGTTAAAACTCATTAGGGCTCACATCAGGCATTTGATGGGCTTTACAAGCTGCCTTACTGTCTTAAAGTGAAAAATAACCGGTAGAAATTGGTTTATATTTTTAAATGTCCTGGATTCTCCTGCTAGCCAGGAAGTAAGATTGCCCCGTGCCAGACATCCATTCCCCTGATAATTCTCCTATTGTTTTTAAATGATGAGTTTTGACAAGGGCTATAAAGATTGCCATTAAACTCTGCTCGAGAGTGTGCAGGGAAGAAAGCAAAAATAGCGGGGATCTGGGCCTTTTTTGCCTCCACCTTAGAGGGCAGAAGGAGGAATAACAGTGGCAGGAATATTGAGGCCTTTTCCAGCTCAAAATCAGGTCGTGACCTGGCAGACCAGCACCGTAACCGGCTCACTGGGAGCAAATCTCACCAGGGAAGTCTATGACTTTTTTTGGCAGTGGTAAGTAAGGGGTTCCTCTGGACAGTATTTGCTTTGAAGGGGTGGGGGGGAGGAATTTTCCCCACTGCCATTCTCCCACCCAGCGCTGAAGAGAGCCAAGACTTGCTGGGGTTCAAGGACTAAGTATCCTCCCAAAATTTTTGTCAGGGGCAGGCAGGTTGCTAGAGGGGCCAGATTTACTTGTAACAAGTTAAAGTGTTGATAGATGTGGACTCAGTGCTTTTCTTTTAATGTTTCTTTGAAAAACAGGAGAACAAATAAGTACATAATAAATAGTAAGTAAACCTCAAGCTTCAGTTTATGAATACTGAACTAAAAAAAGTGCAAAACCTTGTCTTTAAAATAATTCAAGTGTAATGTATTTTAAAGTCCTGGGTTACTCTTTCCTATTAAGTTGAATTCACTGCTTAATTTGTGAACTGTATCACGGGGGAGTAAAGCAGCGCTCTGGCTGGTCACTCAGAGAGATGGTGCAGAAGGTGCTGCTGAAACCTTCCAAGAGTGGAAACCCCACCAAGAGTGGGTTGGAGATCAAAGGAGCCAAACGGGGACATTTTGGACTTCTGCGGTACCTCAAAAGAAAACCACATTGGAGGAAATTCTGCTTTTTGCAGGTAGATCGGTCTGACTGGCATCCAAAATAAAGCAGAATGACTGGGATAAGGAAAGAGGATCCAACCAAAAAGAAGAGAAATTGAGATAGGATGTTGTTGCTTGCTACTTTGAAATCTGACTCAACACTCTCATGATCTCTTTGGTGAGGAGAGCTTTCTGTACTGCGACTCCAGGCAAAATTACAACTGAAAATTTAAAATAAACAGGGTACAAACTGAACTCCCCAATTTTCCTGCTGTGTTGAAAAAAAGAGGAATGTAAACATGCTTGGATACAAAGTATGCCATCTCTATAAACGAGTCTACAAAAACTTGGGGAGAAAGACCCCAAAATCAAAGCCAGGGACCCGCAAGGGACATTTTGTTGCAGCAAATCCCCAAAGCAGGGAGTATGGGGAGGGTTTGCTGGTTATTTTTATTCTGGAAATCAAGGAACTCATCCATATGATGAATCATGTAACACCACAGGGTCTCATTACCACATGATAACCCTGTCCCTCATTGCTTAATATCAAATAAATAAGGGCAGTCAATCAATCCAGTGTTTATTTATGTAATGAATGCAAAACCCACAGGATTAGCAACAGATTCTGGTAGATTTTATTACCTCGGGGAAGGATATAAGTAACAACCTCTGAACTATCAGTGATTAGTGCAGGTTTTGGAGAAAACTGAGGCTTACAGAATCCTTTTGATACTACAACCTGCTGGCTGTTTAACACACCAGGTAAAACCAGCAAAAATGAGCATGGACCCATATTCACTAACCAGATGGTCCTAAACAGAGCTCTCCTCCACGGCTGGAGGCTGCAGAGCCACGAAGTAGCACGGAGCTGGCCAAACGTGAATGCAGCACACAAGGAAGGTACAGAGCTGGTGGAAACATCAGATTTTGGGGTGCTCAGGGCCAGCATGCAAGGGCCACGCAGGGGCAGGAAGCAATGCCAGCAGTTCTACAGACATGTTGGGGGTCAGCAGGGCAAAAAGCTACATTTTTCATACTCCTCACGCTGCCCAAACTCTTCCCACATGCCTGCAGAGAACACCTAAACATCTGCTTGCTTTCTCCTTCATGTCTTATTCTACTGGTCTTTCTGTTATAGGGAAGCCATAGGTTTTCTCCCACAAAGAAATGATTTGCAAAGGGTAAAATATTTTGAGATTGAAGTCTGTGACCTCAAATCCACAATATACACAGGCCCAGATTAAATTTTCCTTTTTAAGAGCTGTCACCAAAACTACAAAAGAAACAAGAATATCTACAGAATAATGTTCGATAGAAGAAAAAAGAAAACAAGTAAAACATTATTGGTAAAGAAAAGCCAAAACATTAATAAAACATTTCCAGTTCCTCTTTCTGATTTCTGGTACTTTTATCTGTTCTAACACATGAAAAATTCCTTGAATTTTAATTTGGAAGTCTGACTGAAATTTTTTCTATATTCAGTGGTGTCAGTACACAAACATGTTTGTACAGTTTACTTTACAGTGTACTTTGTTTAAATCCACGTAAAACTTTAAATTTGTTTCAAGGGAACTCTGGATGTGATCTAAATAATTGAGCAAGAGAATCCTGTTAAATATTTAGAAAATATATATTGGCATTTTGATATTTTACAGTACCACCCTATTAAAATTTATGGTACGGAAGATTCTATTAAGCTTCTGAGACACTAAACACTAAATAATCCCTGAGGAGGAGGGAGGGAATTTAAGTATCTCCTTGCAGCTAGGCTGCTTCCAGAGTTTTCAAGTAAACACTACAATCCAATATGCATTCAAAGCAGTTGACACTGTGGTCAGATGCAATGAAAATCATTTTATCTAAAAACTTACCTCTCTACCCAGACTTTTTGGGTCTGCAAATACAAAGAATTCCGCATCCATCCAGCGGCAACTGTTATTCCAGCTAAACATTTCCACCTCTTCTTCCTTCTAGACTTGGGTGGAAACAAAGAGCTGCGAGATTTGGATTCATTCCGTACAACTTCAGGCGTTGCTTTACCCGAACTAAGTCCTGTACTACATGGGTATGAGCAGGAAAAAAAAAAAAAAAAAAAAGGCAGGATAGCCGAAACATGAGGGACCAATTAATGAAAAAGAAGGCTTAGTTCCATGCCTTGGGAGTAGTGGTAAAGAAAGAGGAAATCTCTGAAGACACTCATGGTGGGGAACAGCTCTCATGTTTACCCAGCAGAGAACAGCCACTGGTGATTTAAATGGCTTTCGCATCCCATCATTAGTATTTAGAGAGTCAAAATGGAGAAGCCAAAAACACCTTTTCAGCAAGTCAAGCTAAGCTGTTCGAAGTTTGACCCCCAAAACCACGGGCAAATCATCAGCAGGCTCTTTGATACAGAATTATTTGGGCCAAGGAATCTATCATGGCAATACCACAAAACACCGCACAGCTACTGGTGCAAACATCACATAGGTATGTATATGTAAGTATATGCATACACATACTGAGCAAAGTGATGTATTCTGCTACAGGCACTCCAAGTCCTTTTAATGGCTTCACACATATGCAGCTGACCATAGAATTTTAGTCCCTTTTACTGATTATTCATAACAAAATAACATGAGCTTAGGAAGAGAGTAGCATATTGCACCGCTTTCCAGGGAAGTTGCATGAACTGTTGCACGAACCACGATTACTATTGCTGGTCAGAAGATATGAAAAAAACACACCTGGGGCACTTCTGGCCTCTGCAGATTAACTGTGCAGGCACAGCAGACACTTCTGAGTTTTCCGGATTGATTTTAGGCACACCCAATCTGTCAGACATCTGCTACAAAGCTACCCAACGTGGGAGCAAGGTGAATGATCACTACCAGTACAACTCTACCATCAAAAGCGGTCAAGCAGATGAGGTTCTTAATACAGCCTTGGGATTCTGAAATTATTTTTAAAAGTTTACATTCATATGGTTTCCTTAACAACTTTCTGTTTGGCTAGCAATAGCACTGACTCATTTTCTTAATTACTTCTGTGATTCATTTGCCAAAAAATCCTGTGGCAGAGATGCTACTTCAAGATGACAAGAATCTCAAGATGCCCGAAAATGTG
This sequence comes from Egretta garzetta, assembly GCF_000687185.1. Lineage (NCBI taxonomy): Eukaryota > Metazoa > Chordata > Aves > Pelecaniformes > Ardeidae > Egretta > Egretta garzetta. Next base: position 1,328,181 of record NW_009258541.1, on the reverse strand, counting down.
TTTTGCAACACTGACAAGTGAGATCAAACAATAGGTTGTGTCAAGCAGCATTAAACAGGTTTGGGAGGGTCACTCCTTGACTTTGTTTGACATATCATCTCAAATTGCTCAGTTTTTAACTTGTTTGCACTCTGCTGTCATTAGAACGCTATGAAAAGTGTCTGTCTTTGTGACTACAGGTATTTTTTGTTCCAGTATTTCCCTTTCTGCAGCTATTCCAGGCAAGCTGCTGGGACCACAGTTCCTATACAGCATCCAGCTACATTCCAGATGCCATGGGGTTATTTATAATTTTATATAACGGGGTGAATTCAATGACAAACTAAAGGATGATTCAGATTCACCGACTTTTACCGATCTGTATCTTGACTTCTAGATCACCCTTGAACTTGCCTGAATTATGCTGTTTTAAATTAACTAGAAAATTAGTAAACGAAGTCTAGTAATGATTTTTAAGAATTGAAAACACATTAAGTGCCATTACATTAAGCGCCATCACCCATAAATCACACAAGTGTGTTTATGTTCCCAAATTAGCGACTTTGGCCCAACAGCGATACTCATTTCACAGCGACACATCTGCGTCCCCAGAAGCAGAGGTCTGCAACTTCAGGAGCTGCCAGTTCCTTTCATGAAGGGTGTAAAACTAAATTTAAAGACAAAACTCAACTAGGAAGTGTGTGCAATGAATGTGGGTTGCTTGGATAGTTTTGTGTAAATGTATTAGGACCTTCGGTTGCTTAAATGTACTCATACAGATGCTTCACCAGGACGAATAATGCTCTTGCAGATGTTGCATGAGAATGGTGCTCACTCGCATAACCTTGAAATTAATTTTCTGGAAACATTTATCAATTAAAACCCAATCACACAAGTATTACAGGGCTATAGAAACAGAAATGCTAGAAGGTTAGTGACTTTTTTTTTCTTTCTAGCACATATTCTAAAGGGTATTTTCTCACCTGTAAGAAAGCGCAATTATCTAAAAGATTTGGGGATCTGTTTGGCTGCACAGGAATGACAGAGAATCCCTTTCAATAATTTGTGAGTAATTTGGCAGGAGTTACTGAGCCGTATGATTTAGAAGCCACCATTAAGCAGTCAGCACAGCAGGGTTTATGGAACCTGGGCTTTCATGTCTAGCTCTGAATCCAGCACATGGGTGTACTCCCTTCTCGTGCTGTTGTTATTTAAGTGTGTATATACACATAGAGAAAAAATACTTTTACATTTATCCCGACATACTTTATTTATCCCTATCTCTTTAGTAAAAAGTTAAATGTGAAATCTTGTAGGATGTTTAATGCCTTTTGTTGAATGCATAAAAATACTGTTACTCTTCCCATAGTATTTTTGCTAGACCTTTCCCAATTAGCACATGAAAAATAGTGGAAAGAAACTTACACAGAACTTTTCAGTTCTCATCAAGTTATAAAATAGCCATAACGTTTTTGAGGGAATATGTGCTTTAGAATATTTAATTTTTCTTCTAACTCAAAATACAGAAGTAGATTACAGCTGCATGTTAGGAAGCAATCATAATTTCCCCCCAAATTACCTTTTTATTGAATTTTGTTCTTGCTGTTTTTCTTGAGAGCTTTTTATGTTAAGATTTTACCAGCTGAAAACATAGATTGTGATAATATTTGCAGCTGGTCATCACTTCAGCTCCGACCCTGACTGAGCTGAATTCAAACGTTTAGCAATGAGCCACTTTAATGTAATTTTGGCACCCCTAACTTAATATTGCCTATAAAGTATTATAATTCCCCACAAGTGCCTAGTGGGTGGCAGGAAATTTATGTTCATTAATGTTCTGTCTGATGCACTCCTAACGCTCTTCTTAGAACCATGCAAGAGATGAAAATAACCAAGTATCAAGTATAATATGACACATGCAAAATAGGGGGGGAAGAAGTCATACTACCTGACCAGAAAAACAGATATAATTTTTTTTAATTATGTCAAGATTTCAGTTCTCTGAAAAGTTGTGGACTACATCCATCCTTCCACTAATGTAATGATTGCCAGGCAGCTCCTGGAGAGCCCTGGTGCAGGGCCACCTCACGCTGCTACGAAATGCACCTGAGGTCTATTGCCTGAGCCAAGAAAATACAGGGGCTTTTTCCTCAGCGTAGCTGGGTAGACCAAAAAAAATCAGATATTTAAGCAATAATCTCATCTGTCCCCTTAGTTATACTTCATCTATAGAATTGGTATATGTCTAGGTATTTATTGCACAGAGGAAGAAACATCAAAAATTTATGCCCAAGGTAGAAGCTCTGGGCATCCACCGTTACACATATGTTAGAACGTGCTTCTGGCTATATTGACATTCCTCTAAAAATATGAGTCACACAGAGCAAAAACATACCTTTGTACACCCCTGTAACTGGGAAAGCATCCTCGGCTGTCCCATCATCCCACCACCACTCAACAGCTCCCCTGCCCAACTTGCTCCCGTGCAGTCCTGAGCTACAGCATTGCAGGTCAAACTTTGAGAGCCCAGATATCAAAATGGATAATAGCCAGGGGAGAACGAAAAACCAAACCAACATTTTGAGAAACAGCAAAAAACGTACGATGCCTCATCATCTTTGATCATACCCGAGTCCCTGTGCATGTACTAATCTCAGTGAGATTCCCAAACTATTGCTCCATTAATTCATGCTATCACACCTACCTGATTTACCATTAAACACCACAGCGCGTACTGTTAGGCTACATTATCTCATTAAGAAAAATGGGCCGCTCTTACGTTCATGCCTATTCCTGTGATAACTGAAGAGTGGTTGAGTGCTGCTGTTTGAAGTACAACGGCTGTGGCTATTTACACTGTTAATGAGACTGGGATCCTACCTCAGCTTCGCCTCTGATAGAAGTTTCAAAAAGCAAGTCATTGCTGCAGGTTTATTCAATGCCTGCTAATTAGCTAACTCAGTGCAATTAATCTCAGAATTAGAAACTAGTTGAGTGTTCAGTTCTGTTTAATCAGATTATTAATAATACAAGCAGTCTTTTTAATTTTTCTTCCAGTGTACTCCTCCCTCTCTACAAACATGTTTTGACTTTCAAAACACACTAATTAGGACCAAGTTATTTTCCCCCAAAATAAAAGTCAAGTAACCCTGTCATTTGCCTGCTCTGGCTAGTAAGATTCCTCAAATTTAATCAGGTTGGATACTCTTAAAATATTCTCCTGCAGACTCCATCAGATCCTCAGCAGATTTTCTTTGTGAAAACTAAGACCTGGTGTGCAATACAGTTACTTAATAGGATGTCCAAAACCACTCAGGCTTTCTGCCCGAATTCAAATGCCTTGATGGCATTTCAGAACACAGAACGCAGGAGATACACCCATGGGCTGAATACACTGCACTGAATTGAGACCAACACACGATTGGAACGATCACACGCCCTTGGGTGGAAATTACCCACCGCAAGCCCACGCAGCAACAGAAGCTGTCTTTGGCCTGAATGAGGGCTTTGCTCCGAGGACCTGACTCCAGTCTGGATTGAGCCTCCTTCACTTTTGCCAGAGTCAGAGGGAGGACTCAGGGTCTGAGGCAACCTCGTGGTGACACCAAGTTTGGGCAGAACCTGCTCCAAGCCAAACCAGCACTCTTGCTTACATTACAGCAGCAAGTGAGCAACAGTGCCCTGCACCCCATCACAGGCTGCGGAGTATTACGGTCACTTGTGCTAATAACTGCCAAATATTCATAAGAAAGTGAACATAAACCTGGATACAACTGAAGTAATTACTTCTGCATAAAACATGGAGACGATCTACACCCTGTTGCCTCTTCAGCCAAATGCAGCAAGTTATTAATGGCCATAAGAAACAGCATTTACTGTATGCCACTTGCCTCCAAAGCTCTCAGCACAAAGATTTTCTCCTCCATACTGTTTAAATATAGATGAGTGGTTTTTCAAAAAATGGGAGAATTATTCAGTTCTTTGTTATTGATAAAATACTCACAAAGGTCGCAGATGCAGCACTTTGTAGATGATAAATATTCCCAACAGGAAAATCCACTGACAAAAAGCTACTCTGACCTTTTATCCATCACAAAATGACTTCCCAGGCAGTAACAGCCCCATTTTGTTCAGTGGTTCTTTTGTTTGTTCTCCCATGAACTCCAAGGATGTCTTTTATTAGTCATTCCAGAAAAAAAAAAACCCGCAGCAACATTGCTAGTAAAATTGAGCAAGAGACTTCAGATAATTCTTATAGCAGAAAAGAAAGCAAAGCACCATTAACGGAGAGAATCAGTGAAATCAGGATGTCCTTTGCAAGATTATCACTTCTTTAATTGTCCTACCGATGTTCTTATACTCCTCGCTGCGTAGCCCAGACGCCCACCTACTCAAACTATTTCTCTGTATTCACATCCAAACATTTACCATTTACACATTCGCATGCATGCACCCCAACAATACATATGCAGCTATGTATTACTTGCACAGAAAGGGAAGAGTATAATATTAAAACAAAATCTTATTATTAAGCCAAACTCAGAGCTTTTAAGGCTTTCAAAGCAGATTTTTCAATGGCCTGAATTTGACAGTGGGTGAAGGCATTGCAGAAGGCATTGCTGACAGCGCTGGTTTGTTGTACCGTACTGTCAGGTGGGCTATATGCATAGTATAAATTGCAATAAAAACTTGGAAGTACTTAGGAGTGCTTTAAAATGTTAATGATGCCATCTTTTGTATCGGACAAGCATCATTAGTAACCTTAAATCCAACCGCACATGCTCTAAGACGAGGAAAATATTGTTAGTACCAGTCAAGAAACACATACAATGACGTAAATTAGTTATCCCACAGATAACAGGACTGCAGTGTTGTGGTCCAGCACTGCAGTACAGTTTCCCATTATGAATCCTGGAAATAACGTCATTAATAAAGACCTGATCCAAAGCCCAGGAGGGGTTATTGCTGTAGAAGAACAGCAGCCCAGACCAGATGACTTCACTCCGTGACCTTACAGCATCCGAAGCTGGGTCACAGCACACGCTCCCAGGCACTTCATTTGGAAGGAATAGTTCTCGATCAGCTTGCAGTTTCGTTGCCCTTTTTCTAGCAACATGACAATCAAGTGCTTGCTACACAGCATCAGGAGTCAACGGACATGCTTAGGTGTCCTGGTTTCAGCTGGTTTCAGGGTTATTTTTCTTCATAGTAGCTAACATAGTGCTGTGTTTTGGATTTAGCACTACAAGAATGTTGATAACACACTGATGTTTTTAGTTGTTGCCAAGTAGTGCTCAGACCACTCAAGGACTTTTTGAGCTTCTCCTGCTCAGTCAGGTGCATAACAAGCTGGGAGGGAGCACAGCCAGGACAGCTGACCCAAACTGACCAAAGAGCTATTCCATACCATAGAACGTCATGCTCGGGGGAGTTGGTGGGTCGGTCGTGGGGAGAGGGATCGCAGCTCTGAGAGTGATCACGGCTCAGGGAGGGATCGGGCTCGGGACGGGCATCGGTTGGCGGGTGGTGACCAATTGCGTTGTGCATCATTCATTTTGTATATTCTGTATATTCTCTTACCATTCTCATTATTACTATTATCATTATTTTCTCTTATTCAACTGTCTTTATCTCAGCCCACGGCTCTAACTTTTTTTCCTTCCCGATTCTCTCCCCCATCCCACTGAGGGAGGGGGGAGCGAGCGAGCGGCTGCGTGGTGCTTAGTTGCCAGCTGGGTTAAACCATGACATTAGGTTTCCCCGTGAAGGATTAACCCTGGTACCTTGCCTGAGCGTTAGGCAAAAGCCCCAAGACTCCCCCCCGCCCCTGCCCTGACACCATGAGGGTATCGTCCAGTTTCCAGCTCTCTGGCACCGAATGAGACTCCAGCTCCGGTTTCCCTCGTTGCTTCCTGCACAACACGGGCGATGGTGTGTTTTTCATACTGATTTGGGCCCCGAGAGACAGCGCAGCTTATAAACACCAAGGTGAAAAGGAGCCAGCCATTTCCCAGGAGACATTAGAGCCTGAGACAGGGCTGCTTTGAATACAGCCATTTTTGCTTACTACATTACAGTGGAAACATCTTTTAATACATATCCTTTGGGTCCTATATTCCTGTAACAGCTTTATCTCTTTAACAGAATTAAGTGCTCAGTCTTACTAAGCAATCACATCCAAATTAAAAAGACCTAATAATCATTATTTTTGACTGACTGGCAAGGGTTATATGGCTGATTTATTCATTATTAGGTACAGCTTACACAGGTCTTTGCTATAAATACTGGTTCCATGCAGTCATTTTTGATATAAACACATTATTTAAGTGAACTCAGACTCTCATACCAAACCCTTTACTCACACATGTCAATCACTTGCATTTCTTTGCTGGCTATAATGGCCCATGTACTTGAGCGAAGGCTACACACGTGAATACAGATCCAGACTGTCTTCTTCATGTTCTATTTATGCAGACTTGTGGTTATTTGATGTTAAAAGTATTGTTGACAAATTTCTTTATAGCTATTCTATTTATAATTTCTTTGTCTAAAGGATGTTATTGCATCCTCTTATTCCAGGTAGAATTTCTGGAGTATTGGGATTGCTGTCAGTGAAAGGATGAATTATTTGGTTTCTCCATGTGTGAATTCCCTCCCCATCAACGTGCAGATTTACTTGGAAGACATTTGTGGGTTCTTCAAGCTTCACTTTTAATTCTCCACTTGAAGAGCAGCAATGCAAAGCATCCACAAAAAACTGGGAAGAAATTGATAAAATTGGACCTTAGAGAAATCTGAGCCCCCAGAGAGCACTCCAGACCCACTGGATTGAGGAACAGAAATAAGCAAAACAGCTGGCCATGGCAGAAAGGTTTCTTTAATCTCTCATGAGTTCATCCCAGGCAGCTATAATGAGATTTTCTAGTGAGACTATGGGGTAACATATACTGGCATAACTCTATAGAAGTTGAGAGTCCTGTCAGAATTCCCTAAATACCAGGATATAGATACAATGCATTTGTTAAGGAGAAAAGGGTTTGGACACAAGTGTGGGAAGGAGCTGCTGGGGAGCTCCCCAGTCCCAAAATGCCTGCCTGGGGTGTGAGTTGGAGCTGTGCCTTGCACGACTCGCACTACTAACAGCAGCTCACAGGGGCACCAGCACAGGTTGATTCTGCTAAGGTCGAAAATACGGCAGCTCTGGGCAGATTTCTACCAGGGACTTGCAGGGCACTGTAAATTTGAGTGCATCAAGAGAGCTAGAGCACATAACACATCTGGTCTTCTGAGATGATCTGAGGCTGGACATTCCCTCTTACAACTTGCAAAATAATCTAGAGATAAAATGGTCAAACATCAGCACAGGTAGGATCCTAGAAGTCCAAACTGACTGTGGAGGGGTTTACTTGATACACGTATGACAGCATCCTGCCCTACTCAATGCTCTGAGAAGTACTGAGACAAGACAGAAATGACACCACTTCATACATGTATTCCTTCTGATGGAGGAGAATACATTTTCACCGGAGCCCGAAACCTCACTGAGGTTCAGCACAGAGCTACCCTTCCAGTGTGGGGGCACAGAACGCGGGGAGGATTGCGGCAGCAGTGGGGACAGAGCAGCAGGGTCTGCGTGCCCACCACGGCCTCAGAGGGAGCAAAGGCAACAAGGAGAGCGCCTCCAGGACGGCTGAGAGCCAAGCTGATACAGCTCCTTTTCCAGGACATTTTCTTGCCAGATTTGCTGAGCAGTAGATCAGTATTTACATTCCCCTCACCTGCAGAGTCCCTGCAGCAGCTGGTGCCTGACCAGCTCCCTCCAGGCACTGGCAGGAAGGCAAAGGGGAGCAAGGCTGTGAGGAACAGCCAAATCAAAGTTGCTCCAAGTTTGTTGATAGTTTCAATAACAGATTACAGCCACGAGTAAAGCGTGGCAAACATTCAACAAAACTGAAGGAGTTTGCACAGCTCCAGTTTTACCTGATGCACTTCTCTGCGTAACAGTTTGCTGGATCCAACCTCGGGATGCTAGACGGTGCTACCTCCACTCCCCTCCGAACATCCCTCTGCACCCATCGCTGAAGTAATGAGAAGTGGAGTTACCACTTTTTTCAAAGCATCAAGATTAGGAAACCTGAAGACAGATTTTTGTAAGGTGAAGGGACTTGAGCTGAAAAGATAAAGAGGGAAGAGGAGGTGCTCGTTCTGCTCTGCAAATTTTTCGGGGGCTCACTGTTAGCACTGCCTGCAAAAGAGGATCCTACTGCCGACAGCAACCCGTCGGGATGCAAATACTCTCTTGTCCTCCCTTCACAGCTTGGGAGCCAAACATTTGGAGCCCTTAGCCAGGGAAGCGGTCATAATAGGCACAATCATAACAAGTTAGAATATAATTGGAAGCTGCAGTACAATAGTCTTCGATGAGGGATCAGTGCTTTCGAAAACGACCAAGGGAAGGAAATACATCTATCTCCGTACACCTTATTGAAGTCTGATTCAAAGTGCAATGCTGGCAATTTACCATAAACGTAACACATTTTTATAATCCTTATCAAATGTTCAGTCATTAGATCAGCATAAAGCACAGCTTATTGAAATGGATAAGAGGGGATTATGTGATTCACATTGTCAAGAAAAAAAAAAGTATTTAAAATACAGAGATTCTTTAATCTGTTGCTCAGAAAGCACCGCACACATTGCCGACGGAACAATGTGTGTGCATCCAACTTTTAATCACACTGGTCCTGACAAAGAGAATTCTAAAATGATTCTTCCTAGCACACAGGATAAACTTTCAACAGTATAATCCTGATTGCATGTCAAACACTGACGACTTTGGTTTGGTGACTGACATAAGTATTTAACTACACTTTGCAAGTTATAATAACAGGGCTAAGATTTCAGAGAGTCTAAGCACTCCTTCTAAAGTTCTGCATATCTGTTTTGTGCATATCTAGTGTTTTCTAACAGTTTTATGTGCTGATCTATTTAGCATGCAAATCAAACATAAAGCCTGAGCACTCACAAATAAAGACCATTTTAAATTTTTCAACAAAAGCAGATCCAAATGAATACAACACCCCTGATGAAACCAGAATATTAACCAAGACCTAAACTAAACTTTCAACAAAATTTTATTTTCTGATCACAGTTAGTATCATTGACTTGGCTTAGTGAAAGGCAGCATTATATCCTTAAAAATAGCAGTCAAAGGTTAGATTTCTTCAGCTGTGCTATCTGTTAAAATGTAGGCAAAATGAGTTGCTTCATTAGGGACCATTCTTATCAGCATGAAAATTAGCGTTGTGGAAGATACACATGGGCCTGAACACCTAACACCAGCGCCATGTGTTCATACGGGAGGCGAACGTGCTGTCATCATCACAACGATCTTAAGGGGAATTGTGCACAGTACATGCTTATTCACTTGAGTTTTTTTAAAAATATATTTAGAAAAAAGGTAAAGGAAGGGGTGTCTCATCTTGGAAGATGTTGAGGAACCTGTATCGCCAGGCTTCTCACCTGACCAGCTAGAGATGAAGTCTTGAGACAGTCACACAAACATAGAGGATTAAAGCCTGCACCTCGAAGCAGCTCATAAAAAGTTGTCCATCTTCTCACATTAGACTTTCCCAGGATTTGTCCAATAAAAGTTCTTTAACTCTGTCACAGATTGAGGCAGGCTATGAATTGCCAGTCACTTGTTAAATGTCAAGAATGAGGAGGTACCCAAAAACTCATAAAGTTTATTTCTTTCTGCAAAAGACACCGCAGCTTAAACAAAAGTCCTTGCCATTTGTAACTTAGGTGACTATTACATCCTAACCATGTGTCAATGATAGGAAGCCTTTTCACAAATGTCATCTAATGAATAAGGTAAAGTTACTGGACTGTTCTGGTGTGTTAAAGTGTTCTGTATGAACGCACTGATTTATAGTTAAAATGCTTAGTAATACAAGTATATAGGTGAGCCACCTTTACAATATGTCTATACACTTAAGCTCAGAGAAGATGAAGTTGGAGGACATTACAACTCTCAGGTCTCTCCCCAAACCTAAACGCTCTCTCCCATTACCTAAACTCTCAGAGGACAATGAACCACTATGTACAATAACAGCAAGCCTGAAGAAGACAATAGAAATGTGGATACCTGAATATCTCAAAGTTTGTGCCTACAATGCGAACGCTTCCACAGGAACATGGCTAGGTACAGGGTAAGCTGGTGTCTTACAGCTTGACCATTGGTTGTTTTAAGACAGGTTTTCCCCCCCGCAAAAAAGTCCTGCATTCAGGAACCACCCTGGTGGCTCACTGCAACCATTAGTTATTGCATGGCACAACAGAACTGCAGGTCAGAACTTCAGTTCAACTCTTTGATGTAACTACTGATAGTACCAGAGGACCCTGTAAAGCCGGTCAGGCAGAATAAGAAAACTGCATTTTCAGACTCAGGTAGGAGACAGAGGTGTAATGACTATATAGGTACTATAGATACAAGTACAACGTATGTGAGAGATGAAGATTTGATGATGTACTCATCAGATATTGGGCAGCTTCCCTGGAACTGGAATGATTTTTCCACAGGAAAATATAAACTTGGTTTCTTATTTAGCTCCCTATACTGATTTATTTCTGCATACATAAACCCACATGCACATACACACTCTGGTTAGGAGAATCTGATTTATTTTGGCTGTATTTTGACTGCTAACAGTTTCTTCAGTCTAAAAATAATTAATATTGGCTTACGTGAAAAAATTAAATGGGTGAGACAACCTACCAACCAAAACCAGAATTCAGACCTTGATCAGAGGCATGGTTCTGGGTCTTTCAGTACAGCTATGAGTTCTGGTTGAAGCATCCTTGAACAGAAGTTTGTATTTTCCAAATTATACCGGGGGGGGTGCCGTTTTACCAAAATTACAAGTGAGGACAGAAGGAAGCTGAGGACACAACGGTGAAGAAAATGTAAGAACCTGAGGACATATATGCACAAGGCATATGTGCCGGTGTTTTCACATTGTTTCTGAAAATGAGCTGGTGTCTTCAGCAGTTACACTTGCACTTAAATACCCTTTAATCACTCAGGATCTGTCTTGTGACTGGGAGCAAATTAAGAGAAGAGAGTGCTTTCAATTCACATCATTCAGACAGGAATTAAAAATAAATACCTTAATAATGAATCCCAACAAGGTTATACCTTCCTTAAAATGAGGTCATAGCAACATGTTATAGTTAGATGGATTCAATTTTGTATTAAATCCAGAAAACCAGAAAAACGCAGCACAATAAATGAATCTTTCTCAAGAGCCATTTATGCTGATGGAAGCGCATACGCAGTTATCAGAACCCTTGCAGCAGTGCTCTGCGCAAGTCCGAGGGCAGAACAAACGTGAGCAAGTCATTAGTGAAACCAACTGCTCCAACAAAACATCACCTGCCACCCTAAGTTTACATAAACTGATAAGGAATCTCTATTTTCAGCTAGAATGTTCCACCAGAAATAGGAATACCTGGAATGAAGGCGACTGGTGGGGCTGACTTTTGACCAGACAAGAGAGCTATAGTAGTCCTGATGGACTTTCGGCCTTTCAGTATCAGAGGACTGATGTAACGTGTCCAAATATAAATTCAAATCTTACTCGTAGTCTTTTTAAGCACACTGCAATTGGAAATTTAATTGCCGTTTCATCCTTTTTCTTTTAGCATTAAAGCTAATTAAGTACATTTTAGCTCTTCCCTCTAGGAAGAGGAAAATACACTTCCATGACTCAAATCACTGCAGGTTGGAGAACCGAGGCAAACACAACTGCTTCTCACCACCCATGTTTTTGGAAGATGACTTTTTTTGTACACTGCTCAGCAGAAGTTAAGAGTTTCACTGTTGCCCTGCTTCTTGCATGAAGGCAGAGAATGTGAGGAATGCTGAGCCAGCCAAGCCTGTCATCAGTTACATTGATTTTACCTTTTAGTTAATCTTCAAAGATTTAATTATTCAGGTGAAACATTAAACAATATTTTTACTTACTTTGATAAAATAAATTATCAGGCTACTTTATTCTTAGATATTGATTTTAAAAAGGGAATGCATGAGTTCCTTGATAAACAGACTAGAACATCAATCATGCAATTTACTCTGACATTGAGTGAGATACAATGAAAAAAAAATAGGAATTTCTGAAGGTGGCAACTTGTTGATTAAGGTCAACAATACATCACAGTATAGGCATGAAGCAGTGGACAACCTACCTCAAATGACTGCTGTTTTCCTTGGGAGCCAAAAGTGAAGGTCAGTGACCAAAGCAATGTATGAGCTGGCCATGAGCTGGATTACGTTGGTGAACCAAAGTTATTATTTAGTGTTAACAAAAGCCATGGTGAAAATTTGAAATCATTGCTGTTTTGCAAGGAAAAACACATATTTGAAATTTTTTTGCTTTACCGTGATATTTCAAGAAGTTTTAATAATGATTCTAAGCAAAACTGAAGACCCAAAATTGAAAGCAATGCAAACCTAGGGTTTCCAACAACCAATATTCTTTTGAAGAAACAGCACACACTTCTTCAACTAGGACTTCTGTAACCTTGCCATAATTTCAGTTTTGTATGTTTTATTCATTTCAAGAGGCAGTATTAGCCACATAATTATTGTTGTAATTCATTCCTTATGTTGCTATGGATTAAACAGTAACTTATGTGTAGTAATTATGCAATAGGCTGTAACAAACTGAAATATGAATACTGCCAGTTTGTCCCACTGTGTTTCAGATCGGCTACATAATTGTTAATGTTCACAACAGTGCAGTAATTGAATTACAGAACATTAGCCACATGATTATTATGATCATAAACTGCTATCAAATGGAAGACTCTGAAATAAGACTCCAAACTCTGAAGTTATGAAGTTCATACTGAACTATACCTACCCTGCTCTTTAGACTGACTCATTTAGTCACCGTCAACAGGCCTAACTTTTTACCTGTAAAACTTCAACACACACAACCAGTCTTATCTTCTACTGGAATTGTTCCATAGTTCTAAGCTTTCGGTTTGATTCAGTTTGACGCAACCCACACAGAACCTCCAGGTTGCTAAATTGGCCGCGTTTCCAACCCTGCAAAATCCTGAGATCTTCATATGAATGAGGCTACCTTCTTGAGAAACACTGAGCTGCCTATAGGGTTTTCAAATTAGAGTTTTCCTCACAAATCCTGTGGGATTCATCTGCTCTAACATCTGTCTGTAGGTTGGATGCCCAGTCTAAGCCAGACACACAGCTTCCATCATGAAGAGAACAAGGCATTTGCAGGGAAGAATTCACCACAAAGGAAGGTGTTTGAGATCCTGCACGTGGATCCTCTTTGGAAAGGTTTCTGTTGAAGAGCTTTGATTAAATCCCCATCTTTCAGACCACTTGGGGTATGCAAAAGTCTCAGACAAAATCCTTTTTTTCCCATAGTGTTGGTGAACAAAGGTAATTAGTTTCTATAGTTTCTTACATTTGCTGCAATTCAAATATGAAGTCACCAAATCCAAAGAGCCTGTCACCTTTGACTCACAGGGCATCACAGTTTTATCCCAAATGCTCATTTTATGTTGCTATTTCTAATTGGGAAGATTCTGTCATTGAATTCTACATCTTAAATGTGATTATTATTCTCATTAGTCACTTGTTGCATGTTTTGTTTTCAAAAGATGGCCTAAATGCCAGAAGAACGTGACTGAGAACATAATTGAGACTGAGATAATTAGTGTAAAAAAAATACTTTTACAGTGATTTATCCAGAGTCCTTACACTATCAGAACAACATGAAATCTAGACCTGGGCATGCAAAGGCCAAGGTGTATCAGTCTGGAAACTGCAAATGTGAACTCTTCACCCACGGGGGCTTTCTACATCTGGCACCTCTGAGTTGTTCTTCCACCACTACCCAGCTTTCATGAGCTCTTTTAATGCGTGAATCTGCAGATCATTTGTGGTGAATAAAGCCCTAACGGATTACTCATTGTTAATTAAATAACCTGATTCTGTCCACTGAATCTAATGCATTAAAGTATTTAATGTTTGTTTGGTAAACTGCTTTGCTAAATGCTCCTTTGACTTTTATTGGTAATAAACATTAAGCATTTATGGCCTGTGAAAGCAGTTTCACATCTAGCTTATGCTGTTACTATTTACAGTTTGTTAATGAAATACCATTAACTCGCTCCAAACTGCAAGTTGTTTTTGTTCTACTCCTTAACTTTTATTATATAGTATATAGAATAAGTCAATGAAAATCGCATGAGCTATAAGCAACAACGGTGCTTTTTACAAAAAAACCACCCACCTTACATTGCCAAATCAAACCATGTTTTCAACTATATAAAGCTCCAACTAGCACTTTTTCTTTTATTCTTGCTTTGGCTATGCGCACACAGACACTTATTTGTACCTGCACATTCCCAGTCCACGTTCCCTGTGAAGGGGGGCACCGCTCCCGTGAGGTTCCTGCAAAAAGGGCGTTTGAGATGTGTATGTGAAAATCCTGGCTCGATCCGAATTGAAACCTTTCTACACAACTACGGCCATCTGACATTAGTAGCTAAAATGCATATGCTTAAAAATAAGAACCATATTTTTTTCCCCACAAAAATATGCACGGGCTCTTCTTTCTGTACACAATAGAACTCTTGAGTGCTCTTGAAATTTAAGAAATGCCTGTGCATGCAAGTGATTTGTGTTGCTACACAGAACAAGCGATACATTTTATCTGCCGGGGTATAAAATACAGGGTTCTGCCAATTTAGCAGTCTCCTGCCTATCCCGCACAGTGGCAAAGAGGTTAAGTGAGCCTGGCTCCCTGCAAGAAGGAAGCATGCGCTGTATTTGCAGGGGAAGACAGACAGACAGGCATTGTGCTTTTCCAGATAGTTCCTTTGCATTTGTTTGCAAGTGCTTTTCTTTGAATGTTAGACATGCATCGCAAACGCACTTATTGAATATAACCTATAATCATCCTTTCCACTTATCTGCTTGGTCAGTGTTCACCGGGAGGAACGTACTGCTTGACATTCGTATATTCGCTTAGCAAAGCCGTTACTGTGACACTGCTGGTTTGTCTAATGGAAAGAGTTGGAGTGATTAATTATTCTCCTTAGGAGATGTCTAATTTGGATAAAAAAATTCATGAAATAAATGAGATGGCAACAATTCCAGCTGTTGTGTGCTTAAGAACGACAACACATCCATCAAGCAATGAGTAATATATAGTTTTGGAAGCGGTGACATCTAAGATAGGTCCCAGTTACAGATTTAGCTATGGATAAGGGCAATCCCTGGCTAACGAGGTACCTGTGGGGTGCCAGAAGGATTTCAGTCTCAGCCCAGCACTACTGGTGATGCCAACAAAGACACAGCTGCCGGGGTCGCTCTTCAGCTGGGCCCACCACACTTACAAGAGGAACAGAAACACACAAACTTTTGGCCTTTTTTACTCGGCACTCCTCTCCCATAGGGACAAAAACACCCCCCTGCAGAGGCAAGCAGGAGCACACCAGGGGCAGCTAGGAGCAGCTGACGATCAATAGAGCAAGGGCACTGCTGAGCAGCTACAGGGTTATACCAGCATCCAAAATGTGCTGCAAGAGGCAGCGATAGCCCTGTCTGGGCCAGTTCTCAGGGTTTTGGAAAAGGGTTGGTGCAAATAAAATCCCTGCGCTGAAAAGACGATGGGACAGAGCCACCGGGGAGGCACAGAACAGGATTTCAGAGGGAGGGGTATCCTTGGGCTGCACCTTGGGTTGCTTCCCTGGCGTTTTAAAGCCTCCACATTTACATCATTGCCTTTGGGTACTGCTCAAGGGTGAGCTGTGGCCGATTTACTGAGCTGTGATTTTTTTTTTTTTTAAAGTTCTTTTTATTTAATATTGATTATTGTAGAGTGCTGTAAGGTAACAGCATGGAAGTGTTATTAACTTAATGGTAGGGTACATTTTATCTTTGTAAAAAAAAAAAAATTTGTGTGTGAAGGTTTTAATCATCTTCTGTAGCTCCATGATGAATAAGTGTTAAGTGCAACATCAAGAAATTTTGATTTTTAGACTTAAGTCATACAATCATTGAGGATTAAAAAAGAAAATACAACAATTCCACACTCTCCTATCCACCTACCTCCCCAAAAAATAGGCAGGAGTAAGCTAAGAGGTGGCTAAAAGAAGCTAATCTATTCTTAACCTTGCTTCATAAGTGACAGCAAAATTAAATGGAAGCAATCACGAATCATAGGAGGATCAGAGCTGGGTAACTAATTGGCCTATTTTCTGTACTGTCAGAATCCTCTCGAGCAATTTTCGTTAATTATAACTGCAAATCAGCATGTTATTTCCTCCTCACAAACTACCCATTGCTGAGGGACTAACTAGGTGTCCCAGGATATTTCCTGATCTATAGCTGGAGACCGATTCCCACTGTTAAATAATTACAGGAAGCTCAGAGCCCCATGCTGGAGGAAAAAAAAAATATCTATTTTACTTATTAAGACAGGGAAAATGAAAACCTTAATTATAGAGAATAAACCTTATTTTTAATAGTAGGCTTTCCTAATAATTGGGGATCTTTGATCAAAGCTAGGGACAGCCTTAACAATATACTCAGCACTTTCTCCTGAGATATTGATTTCCCTTCAGTATGAAGGCTATAATACTAAAACTCTGTCAACTTATAGAGTCCATTGGAAAAAAGCACAGCAGCTACTCACTGCTTTTTTACAGGGATATCAAAGATACGATTAAACTTGCATGCAATTAGAGCAACCAAGCTGGTTGCTTCTCTGCTACATGCTAATCACACACAATGTGCATTTTAACTGTTACTTGCACTCTTCAAGATGCGTTGTGATGCCTATTTAGTTAAAATCAAATTTCCCTTGTCATATTGAATATCTAATGACAAGACAGAGCCTCATCTTTTCTAGACGATAAATACCAACTCAAGGAGATCTCTCTGGAAGAAGGGAGGTGACAGAACAATTGACACTTCTGAACTGTATTATTTAAGTTTCCTCATTTCGTGCAGACTATAAAAATACACAGATAAAACTGATCCGGAATAGAATGGAGAAAAGCAAGCTAAGAAATCACTTGGTGTTTATTCATTTCAGAGCAGCGGTACTTTACTGGATGACAAAGTGTTTGGGTTCCCCAGGTGACAGAGACGGCAGATTCACCGTGACCTGGCAGGACTGTGAAGAACACCTACGCGTAGCAGCCTTCGGGGCTTTGTTTGTTTGCTTGTTTTTAAAAGTCTTCCTCACTGCTAGCAGCTTGCCTGCCCAGGGGCTGAGCTGGATTTGCTTGCAGAGCAACTCCTTCTAGTTCATTAGTAACGACAGGCTCATTTTCCCTGGTGGTGCCTGTGCTCCTGCTACGTGGGTCTTTACCCATCTTTCACACAGACTTGATGCTAGAGAAGAGTTATTATATGCAGACGTCTTTGCTGCTTGAGCTGAGAAAAAGTTTGTGCATTCAGCATCAATGGTACAGGTTCAAAACCCATCCTATATCACAAAAGAAATAATGGCTTGATATTGGAAATGCTTTCACCTCAGGTAGTCAAGAACTAAAAAAAACAACCCACAAAAAACACAGAAAAGGGTTTTTTTTGTGAAACACCTTCATCTTTTCTACTTCATGAAGAATATAACTTTTCCAAACACTACTGTCAGTGGTGGCATTTGGGGGGGCGTTGTTTGTCTTTTTAAAGGTAGGCAGCTAACTATAAACTAAAAGTAAATAGATTTATTGGAACATCATAAAGAGATACTAGAGCATTATTAAGGTTTATTAGTCTCAGTGACTCCAGTTGGGCTGTCACACATACAGCAACTAGGACAGTCAACCCAGTAAGCCCTGTCACTTCTGTCTGGGAATAGCTGAACAGCCAGAAGCATCTCCAAGAAGATCTTAAGAACTTTGCTGAACAAGTGATACATTGGTACATTTTTCTAAAGGCTGGGCTATTACCTGATACCCTACTTTAAATGTAGAACTCAGTCTAGGGAGATTTGGGGAATTTCTATAGCAATAGAATAGGACTTTTGTATACTACCTATACAGATCACCTGGAGTTGCACCCCAAAATTTTCCAGTAGTTTCTGAAAGTCAGAAATACGGACCAAATTTCTCAGTACTGCATTGCCGCTCTCTAATACAGTACCTGTAAGGTCTGAAGGAGGGCAGTTTCATCAATGGTGTTGAAATGGTCATGTTTAAATGACTGACTTTAGCTGGCCTCAAGTCAGTAATTTCTTTAAAGTAAAAACTCTGGTATGTTCATAAGCTGTGTTCAAGATAAAGAAACACTTCTTACCCTGTCCAGTTAGGAAACAGCAATAGGTTCATCTGAGGTCAAAAGGAAAAACAACATTTGAAGACAAAGGTAGAAATGGTGTGAGAAATGCTTAAAGCATGTATTATTTGCCTATTCTTTTCTGTCCTTCAGTTTTATTGTGTTTTGGAGATGAGCCATTGCAGCTCCAAAGCAGCAGCTTGTATTCAGCTGTGAACCACAGGGCACAGCATCTCCTCTTCTCTTTTGCCTGTAGGGAATTTCAGATATGCATAAAAAAGAAAGCAAGCCTAACGCTATTGACTTCAGTGATGTTTCACTGGTAGAACAGAGCATCATTTGGCTCAAAGCAAGAGAATGAGAAATGTATCAAGAGAACCCCAAGGAGAGCCCAGGAGTTACAGCACTAACAGAGATGAATTGACAGAAGGTTAAATGATGTCATTTCTAAAGCACTAAAGCACTGTCTGATGGGGGAAGCCGCAGCACTGGAGATACCTTGAACCCGTGCACAACAGATGTACAGAATGGTAATAGGTACGATGGGGATTTCAGACCCATAACTGTTTAAAATTGCCCCCCAAAAAATAAGAGCAGGCAGAGGACCAGTACTGCGCCAGGACACCATCTCTAGGCCCTACATACTTTGCCAAGAGCTGAGACTGTTGAATGGATGCATCTTCCTTATTGCCCCCCATCGGTACCTACTGGTCTGGTTCATCTGCATTTTGCCCACCTCCACACCAGGTTACTGGGAAACATCGGGGAAACAACTACAGAGGGGCCAATATTTAAGGCAGACATGACAGTCACACTCCATTTGGGGGAAAATACAACCGAAAGTAGCATTTGCTGTAGGAGGCAGATGCACAATGAATTCATAACGCACAGTTTAAGATGATGCAAATCAGGGCACGTGCTGCTGGGATGTTAATCTGTACTGCAGAAGTCAGAACTCAGAGCTTGCTTTGAACGGTATTTAAGTGCTCTCAAACTGGGCTACCGTATCTTACTTATTATTGTTAATTATTTATCCTTTCATTTATTAAATGTCCTTATCAATAAACTGCCACAAATGTTTCTCGTAAGCACCAATACTGCAGTCCCACACATTAGCTCTTCCATGTTAACCAAAGCAAAACTGACGACAGCTCGCTACCCTACGACATGGATCAGGAGACAGCCCTGGTAGCCCCTCTATTACCGCCAGACTCCCATAGTGCAATAGGGAGCAGAGGACAAGTGCATGAAGAAGTAAGATGATGATGAATCTCCAGCCCATGTTCCTCAAGTCCTCCTCTGACAGCTGGTTCTGAACAGAGGCTCTGCCAACAAAGTTTTCCTGCAGCTTCACCACTTCAGGCTCCGGCTTCACATGTTGAAGCTTCCTTGTTTAATTCAAACCCATGAAATCAGCAGCAGTATTTGAAACATTTTTCCCTGGCAATTGTTAAAGCAACTCTGGAGTAGAATTTGCATGAGGCAGCATGCCCGGTAATTCTTCCTCCTCATCACTTTGTGTCATATATTCGTATCTCCCACCAAAACATCACTGCTGTGCTGAGCAAAGCAAACTAACAAACTGCAGCTCAAGCCTTTTATACTGCAAACCACTGCAGCCGCATTAAAACTCCATCACACAAGCGGTCATACTGAATTCATTAGAAGCTGTTACTGCACCTGAGGTAAAAAATATATGCATGGGACACTTCCTCCGGGATAAACACATCCATTCTGTCATGGTTTAACCCCAGCCAGTAACTCAGCCCCACACAGCCGCTCGCTCACTGCCCCCCGCAGCGGGGTGGGGGAGAGAATCAGAAGGGTAAAAGTAAGAAAACTCATGGGCTGAGATAAAGACAGTTCAACAGGTAAAGCAAAAGCTGCGCACGCAAGCAAAGCAAAACAAGGGATTCATTCCCTCCTTCCCCCCAGCAGGTGGGTGCTCAGCCATCCCCAGGACAGCAGGGCTCCATCACGCGTAACGGTGACTTGGGAAGACAAGCTCCGTCGCTCCAAACGTCCCCCCCTTCCTTCTTCTTCCCCCAGCTTTATGTGCTGGGCATGGTGTCATACAGTGTGGGATACCCCTGGGGTCAGCTGTCCCAGCCATGTCCCCTCCCAGCCCCTTGCTCCCCCCCAGTCCCTCGCTAGTGGCCATTTATTTTTCCTGTTTTCCAGTGCATAGCTACAAGATTTTCTCATCTTAGCATTGTCAGGAGAATAACCTACCCTGCCCCTTTCTGTATGATATTGGTCTCTTTGGTTTCTACCGTGCTGTCTGAATGTGAATGCTCTGACTCACGTGCACCACAACTTTCTCTGTTGAGACCACCACCAACTAAAAAACTCTACAGCCTTTCATGGCATATGTTAGCACAGCAAAACCTCACAGTTCACTCTCTCATTTTCTTGTGTTAGTGACATCTACTGGATTTTACCTCAACTAAAATGTTTACATTTTACCTCCATTAAAGGATAACATAATTGAACAAGTGCTAGGTGACCATCCACCCCTTCTTTCTTGCATGCAGTTGCCAGCAGATTAAGTGTGCAGAAGCCAAAATGCTAACGCATTTTTCTCAGAGGAGCTAGAATTTCTACCAATGCATTCAATAAACCCAAGAAATCCCATAGTATTTTCCCTACTTGAACCAAAGAAAAGCTTCATGGCCCTGAGCATACCAGTAGTTCTTGACCACTTTGAGCAGCCTTAGGCAAGGCCTCTACATCAGCCCTCACCCAGGCTGTGCAGTAGGCAGACCTCTGTCTCTACTCAGCTTTGCCTTTTGCTCATCCTGACTTGTTGACTGGACTTCCCAGACTGACATTGACCCTGACTTGTCACCTCTTGTTTCTCTAATGACCACTGTCCCCAGCCCTGTTCTGCTCACCTGGCTTGGTGCTGTGGGATTGCACCCTTGTTAGCATGGTCACTGCCCCTACCCACGTGTGGTCATCCTTGGCTCCTGGATTGCCTGCCTTGATGGAGCAGCCGCACTCTCACTGCTCCCTCTCAAAGGACTCCAAATATGCCTCCCTAAAAATGTTCTTTTATATATGGTGTCACGTCAAGGATATACTACCCATGTGCATAATGACAGCTATATACAATAGTGATTCAATTAAAAGAAAAAATCTATAAAAGGCATCACCTTGCATTAAACTTTTGACTTGAGGCGAACATGGAGTAGACTTGACATTCACATCTATTCAGGTCAGACGGTTAACACTGCATGATCCAGGTCCATCTCTCCCCAAGGAAAGGCTGTTCTTTCTTAATGAATGCGTACACTCGCTTTACATTTTCCCAAAGCCAAAAGAGGTTCAGTTCGAGTTTGGCTAATATCCAAGCTCAAACTGCACAGAAACACGAGATGACTGCGAATACGCTAATCAAAAATGTAGAGTAAGGAAAGGGACAAAGCAGCATCCCTTCAGAGTTTGATTCCATTTTTTGCACCTACCCTGATTTTATACCAATGTGTTCCCATAGTCATTAGTGATGTTACTTCTAATGACCCCTAATATGAGGGAAAAAATAATTAGATTAAGTGTAGGCAAAGCCTTTGACTTTTTTTTTGTTCACCCAAATCGTAACACCAAAATGCAGAACACTTACAAAGTAAGATTATGCACTTACACAAATAGTCCTTTTGAGTTCAGGAATAATTTTGAAATTTACTTGCTCATATTTAAGACCTAAATTTAGGGGTAGGCAAGCCAGATTAAAGAAAACAGGACAAAAATACAACTCCTTACAGCAAGCCAAGTAAAAAAAAAAATTTTTTTCCTCTGAGGTTCAGTCAGCTATGATCTTTTTTATTGGTATTTTTGTGCGAGGGCTTAAGGATTATGTTCAGAGTTTTACAGATTATTTCTGAATAAGAAACAAGATGCCAAAAAATGACCTGTGGCAAGTTTATTAAAAAAATCAACAGCACTCGGTTTCACACCAGTACGTAGACTATGTAAATCAACTGGATCTGAGGATACTTTGGATTAAACATGCTTTTTTTTTTTTTGCCAGACCACTGTCTCATTTGATACATCCACATGACTGGAGACCCCAGAAAGATACAAACTGAGTAGAACTTCAATACTGCAAAAGACCTGGGTAGCCGATGGGCTCGGTAAACTTTAAGGCCAACTTTCGTATCTCTCCAAGTTCAAGAAGATGGTCTGTGCACATCTCCTGGAGACTTCTGCTGGGCTGAACCTCTGCTGCACCTAAACATACGCAGCTGTGTTTAAAACAGAAGAAAGAATATTTGACATTCGAGACTTGTCAGAAGCAAACCCCAGATGCTCCAGGTGCCTTCTAGTCAAAGGACAGAGAGAAACTGTAAATATTCTGCTTGGATCCCACCTCCAGTTAATCTCCCTGCAAGACTACATGGAGCATCACTTCATCTTCAATACTCTAATGAGTTCTTTGATTTTATTAGATGTTCTCATTGATTTCCTTTAATGATTTATGTATTACCTATACTCCTAGTGATCAGGCATTTTTCTACTGAAGGTAAGACAAATTACAAAGGCAACCCACAATGGGTCACATAAAGCAACCACAGCAATCTCCAAGGAGATATTAATTGCCCAGTTGTGGGAACAAAGTAACCAGAGAAAAATAATACAATGAAACTGAAACCAATTAGGGTGCTTCACGTTATAGACTGGAACCCAAGGACCTAGGAGACTGAGAAGAGTGAACTTCAAAACCAGCTAAGTTGGTGAGTTATTTCAGTAAGACTGGCAACTGGTGTGCAACTGGTTGTTGCGACAGCAAACTTCTACAATTCCCAGGCTGTACAGTTCCAGATGGGAACAAGGGGCAGACGCAACAGCACGGGTGGAAGGCACTCAACCTCTAAGAGCCCCGCCAGCTCTGCACTCTGCTTTCAAGGCCTGAGTCTCTAAGCTGCTCTCTGAAACGAGATGGAATTAGCAAAATCATTTATTTCCCCAGAAGACCAAGTGCTCTAGGAGATACGGCAAAATGACATTTTCACGTCAGAAAAGATTCTGTGCTCCAGTA
Organism: Egretta garzetta; assembly: GCF_000687185.1. Taxonomy (NCBI): domain Eukaryota; kingdom Metazoa; phylum Chordata; class Aves; order Pelecaniformes; family Ardeidae; genus Egretta; species Egretta garzetta. The sequence goes on along the minus strand of NW_009258541.1, from coordinate 1,304,836 downwards.
TACAATTCAAGAGAAAGGAAGAAAAAAAAGAAAAAATTATCTTGGATAATTGGTAGTTCAGCATGAGCAATCCAAAGCAGGGGAAAAAAAGGCTTCATCTCAGAAAATTTGTAGTTCAGCATGAGTGTTATTATACATGACATTAGAGGAATTAGCATTCCACTAACAAGTGGAGAAATAATTCTTTGGGAACCACCAACTGTTTCACTATTACTGGCTAAACAGGCTGCCTTTAGCTCCCATCTGGACAGTGTCCATGCTCTAACTTGCTTCCAGAGAAGTCATCATTGTTTCTTACGCAGTGATTTTTAGGTATAATTAAAACTACATCAAAAGGAAAAAGTGTAAAATAAGAAGTATTTTATGTATTTTATCAGGCAAGCTGGAGAAATCACCTAATGGTTATGTTAAAGGGGAGTAAAGGTTATGAATGGGACAATAAAATTCAAATGCAGAACCTGCTCAACATGCTGAGAATTAATGAGCCGGAGGCAACGTACCCGCTAGACTCCAGGAGGGAAAAGATTTCCACGTTTTCCCCAGAACAGGTACAATCCATACCCTGTGCTCTACTCTTTTCCAGCAGAAAGAACTGTGTTACTCCGCTGGAGAGGGTTTGAAAGCTGCAGCCCCCCTTCGACAGGAGGATGGCATGGTCCCGCGCTGAACTCATCCTGGCACGAGCTCACCAGCACAGTCCCCCGAGGGCTGCAGGCTTGGGATCACGGGCTGATGCCCACCTCTGCGGCCGCACCACCGCATGTCCCTCCTGAAAACTCCCCACGGTGCTCGGTGTTGCCACGGTTGGCAGCAACACTCTGCGAAGTATGACTGATTTAAGCGTACGCATTCAATGCAATGGGCTTTCATTACAACCTGTCATCCTTTTTATATCTTTGCTACATGAGAATGTATTGAAAAAAACCCACCACTATAATCACAAATAAAGCCACAAATATGAAAACAAATAAAAGGTAAAGCAATGCATGCAGGAGGTGCTGTTATTCTGGTGCTCCAGCACAAATTCAAACGATAAAGAACAAGAGGAGGCGAGAGGGGAGGGAACAAGCCCGCAACAGTCCTCTTTGTACTGCTGTCCCCATTAATATCAGCAGCTATTCCTCTAAATTGTGACTCAAGGGGATAATTAAACTATTGCTGCTCCCATTTTCCCCACAGAGCAGCACTGTTACAACAGTGCCGGCTTCTCCTATTGTAGTACAGCAGTAGCCCCTTGGGAGAGCTGCATAATGCCGCAGCCCCGGCCGCCTGAGAGGGACCTTTCAAATATTTTCTGAAGTCAGTAGCATCGCCTGCCGCCTTCTATTACAGTTTTCAAACATCAAAGCTGCCCTTATTTCAGCATTTACTCAGGAACTATTGAGGTTTCAGTGAAACTGGGAAGATTAATTAAGTGATAGCAAGTTTCGATGTGAGAGATGAATGATTAAAAAAGTTCTCAATGTAAGAGTAGGAACTATCTTTTCAGAAAATGGTACCTACTTATATTGATGAATTCCTCACTCAGTGGTCTATAATGTCACTTCAGGATGAGAGGCTGGAGAGCTGTAAAGAGAAATTCTCTAAAAACTACTCTGGTGACATTGTAACACCACTTAAGTAAAAAGTCAGATAATGCAGCATCACTCAATACTGCCAGACTGATAATATTTTTAACTTATTAAAATGAAAGACTGCCGATTTGTCTTGCAGTAAGAATTATCAGAGCTGTTTAGAAGAAAATGTAAGTGTAGGGCTTTAAATGATTAAGTTCAAGTCAATTTTCTCAACTTATTTTCATTTTACAAACAGATCTGCACTTCTAAAAATTGCATGGCTCAGAGCTGGCTCTGTCCAGTGACTTCCAACCAAGTAGGTAGGAAGGGAGGGGAGCACAGGCACAAGCAATACAAGCTTCGCCATCCAGAGCCCAGTTTTCCATAAGGAGATGCATGTCCACAAGACCATCCTTGCTTTGTACCGAGCTATGGGAGTTGATCCTGGGGAACACACAGTTGTGGCAAGGGCTGCCCAGTACAGAGAGCACACAAGACTCAACAGGGGATAATATTTTGTATTGGGCAGCAAGCAGGCAAGCTAAATAGAGAGAACGGGCTCAGCACGCCATTAGTAATGGTTTCTGTGCTATCCACTTCTCTCAAATTCCTCAATTGTTTTTAAAGTGATTAAAAAAATTAAGTCTTACCAGTTTATCCCGTCTTTAATCCGACGCAGGTTAACAAAGCCATACCAGAGCAGCATACACCTATTCACTAGAGTTCTCCTGAAGAGTGGCAAAATTAGACAATTATTTTTAATTTCAGGAGTTCCTGCTTCTTCATTTTTAAATCACTTTTCCCAGTATTTATAATAGGGCAATCGCAGGTCAAGCATACCCAACAACACACAAACCATCCTCTGCTGTGCAGTATAATGAAACTCAGCCAGGAACCAGTCATCAATGAAACAGTCAATAGCACACATGTCTGAAGAAAGCAAGGAGGTTGTAATATCATCTGTATGCCTGACATTTACCAGCGATAACATTAATCCCTAGAAGAAATCTGCTATACCTCTCGATATCACTTTTTTTACCCAGAAGTATCCAAAGAATTAATTTTAAAGTTGATTCTGAATAGTGCTTTAACCTGGAAATCAGTCTAGTGTTTAAATTAAGCACTAGATTGAAACGGCTAATTGTTTATTAGCCCATGATTAAGTAAGAGAGCCACAACTACTGACTATAAAAAGTTTGTGCTGCTTATCATGCCCGAGACAGGTGACTGCTTTTGAGATGCTGAGTGTATGCCAGTTCTTGGGGTAGCCTTAGCAGCTGGAGGAGAAGGTTCACAGTGCCTCAAAATAACATCTCTGGTTATTTAAATCAGTAGTTTTCAGCTGCTTCCAGAGACCAGACGAGACCTTTCAAGCACTCGTTTGCTCAGACATCGGCCACTCCGCTGCCCACAAAGCCCAGCCCTCAAAGCAAACTCTTGTTTATCCCCATCATAGTGCACGGCAGCAAAAAGGCGAGAGGAAGAGTGAGCAGGAGAAGGCTAAGGCAGTGAGAATGAAGTTCTTCAGTGAGCTGTCTTGGACCAAACCCTTCATTTGCCTTTCATGTGAAAAGGCCATGATTCACATCCTTGTCGATTTGGAGGTGCCGTGGAGTAAAAATCTGCCTACACGAGGGAAGGACGACTAGAGCAATATCTTTATACCACACACTTCCCTGTGCAATGCAGCCTCAGGCACATAACTCAAGAAAAACTGCTTGAAATTCATGCCTCCCCGAATACTACCTATTGAATGTCTCTTGCCTTGCAGGAAGCTGGAACAATAGGTGAATCAAAGGCGGCAGGAAAATCAGAAAAATCACCCTGTCAGGGGGCAGAGAATGGGAGCTGAGAGGCAAGGACCAGAAATAGCCAGAAAATTGAGATTATTTCTGTAAAAAGAAAAATTTGAAGGTTTTACTGAGGGGAGGGGGCGGAGGGGAAGAGAGGGGTGGAGAAAGAAATCCCAGACCAGAGCACTTGCCACTCTGAAACATCGCTAAGGTATTTCAAATCTAAAGATGTGCTCTATCAGCCTAGCTGAAATTTATTACTTATAGAAGCATGTTGGATGGTATCATCAAAATAAACAAACTACTGATTTATAACAAACACAAAGCACAACATATTTGCCAAAGAAATTTTCACATAACTCGACTTTTTTTTAGCAAATAACATAGATGCATCCAAAAAACCCTACCATCCTATGATGCCCTCAGCCAAAGCATTCTCCAATTGATTCCAGATGCAGAGTAAATTTGCTTTACATCGGGATGCTCAGGTCCCAGAGAGCTGCCTGGTTGCCTCCCCTCTTCAAGTCCTGTACAGCTGCACCCCGTTATCAGAATGCAGGGCAAGAAGAATGATTTCTGGTTGTTTTTTTTCTACTCAAATTCTACACAGAAAGCTTAGCAAACAAACTGGCCTGATCACTCAGGTACAATCCATGACAATAATCTCTACTGTATGAAAAGGAAGGCTAATAGCATTAGAAGTGGTCAAGGCAAGAACTGAAGTACTAAGAAATATCAGAGGTTGGGACTTTTAGCTCAGCTCATCCCTCCTGGGACATATAACAATGTATTAGGATTTAAGTATGCTTAGTTTATCATGTACCATTCCAGAAAGGCTATTCCCCAAGTCAGATAATGAAATAATGTGGAATCAGCAAAAGTTACTCACCAAACTAACAACTATTATGTGAACCGATGGGGCTGGGGTTTTTTGAAAAACCAAATCCAGACATGTTTCTGAGAAAGCACAAAAGCACATTTTTGATAGAGGTGACATTTAGCTGCCAGATTCTCATCTCTCCTCCAAAGTATGCAGGAAACTATTTCACAGAGATGTACTTATTTAACACACACCAAGTTGTAATATCTCCCAAATTCATTCCCAGTAATGGCTGAAATATTTTTATTAAACACTCCTAAAATGGAAATATGCAAGTGCAGCAAATATCCAGCCAAGAGAATGTCAACCAGGATGATTTCTGTCCATCAAAGCTATAAGGGACTGAAAACAGGACCTTTAAGTGAAAAGCATTAGACGCCTCAACAGCAAACATGCTACCTCTATTGCCTGTTTTCTTCTCACATTTAACAACTGTAAAGACTTCCTTTACAAACTAGAAATGCTGACCAGTAAACGAGCCTTGATTTTCTTCCAGGAGTCAGCTGGATGCACGAAGAGAGTCCCCATTTAATTTAGAGAGCTGTACGTACATGTTTGAGGCCAAACTGTGCAGGGAAGCCCTGGTGGCCCAGAGCACAGCAGGCAGGGCAACCCAACCAGGCAACCCTACTGAGCAACCCAGCCAGGACTCCCCACGTGCCCAGCACTGCACGCAGCGCCCCTGGGCTGAGCGCACTTAGAGCGGGCACATCCGCAGTAAGGATGCTTGATAGGCCAGATGCCACTCAATCAAAGCATTTGTATTAAAAAGCCTAATTAGCAGTTTAGATCACATAGCAGCACTAACATTTTTAATGCATTGAACGTAACTAGTTGGAATACTAGTAGGAACTGCTACACAAAGCAGTATGCCTCACGTGAGCAAAAATTACAACATCTAAGTGAACAAATACCAAAAATAGAGATGGATACTGCTGTCAGATCAGCCTGATAGTGGCGTATCTAATAATGGCATAGCTGGGAGAAACACACGGTTAAGAGGCAACATAAAACAGGAGAGCAGTACTTGCAATTATAGGGTGACAAGGTTGTAACACTACAACATTTACACTTCATATAAATCAGCGCCTCAGATGGCCCTTAGTTGTAAAAGTGTCAGTCAGTCAAGCACTGTCCTCAGCCTACCACTGTTTTTCAGCATAATTTCAATGTGCATCTGGACACTCGCCTTACCACCTAGAGAGCCACTCAGTCAACCAGAAAGCAAAAGGCTGGAGAAGCACTTGGGAAGTTTGCTGGTTTCCAAAGGAAAAAAATCCACAGAAGCAAACCACATGCTCGTATTTTGCTGTGATCATAACTGTTTCATACCCACTGAACAGTAAACATTTGGAAAAACAATTACACAAAATGACAGGCCAAAATATGTTGTTACATTTACAAATAGGAATATATTTGCAAAAACGTGCATCTGTTCTGGGTTAACACGAGTCTCCACCAAGCCGTTTTCACATTTGGTTTAAACATTATTCTACAAAGATCCTTAAAACAGATCCCCAATACGAAAAGCATTCGCCAGGTTTGACTGGTGCTAGGTGCACTTTATTACCTCCTCCTAAGTTTCAGACACACCCCACTTCGCTACTCAGTTTTATCATGATTTCCTGATAATTTAGCTTAAATTCTTAATACCCATTCAGTTATCCAGTCTCCAGAGGACTTTACATTAATAACAATTCCTCTCCCGAGGACGGTGAAGTGTTGGGGCCATCTCCTGGGCTGCTGAAAGCAAAAGACACCATAGACTCTGGGGCAACCATGCCGAGTTACGCCACCTCCTTCAGCCCAGAGTGCTGAATTAATTTGTCCATGTTGCCAAAGGGAGTTCATTAGACGAGCTCTGCTGACTTGCGATGGGGAAGGCTAAGAGGTTACTGCCCTTGTCTGTTCGCCTGCCTCCGCCCTATAATTGATGGCAGTTGGAATTGATACACCCTTGCATGAGCACGTTCACTTCTGCCAAGCCTGCAAGGAGGGCAGTAACTGCAGATGCAGGATCAGGTAGGGAGCAGAGGACCACAACCTCTTGGCTCACACTTGGGTTAACAGGCAGAGCTCATTTGCCACAACCTTCTGCAGTACCAGAAGTTATCCTGGTTCCCAATACCCTGCTAAGCTCACCCCATCTCTTGAGCATCTGATGGGGTAAATCCCAACCCAAGTGAAACCAGAGAGATGTTTGGGTTCTTTGAGGTCTCTTCCAACCTAGGATTCTATAATTCTATTATATCATACTCTCATTTTTGTGATATAACTCAAGAGTAGAATGTTTTCTATAGTACTAGCAAATCATTTGATGTATTATTTATATGAGGAATCTAGGATACAATGCATAATGAAGCCAAAGTAATTAAGAACAAATCTTTGCACCCCTTTAGACAGTCACTCTGTGTATTTTCAAGGTAGTAAGAGAAGTAAAATGACAGGCTGCAGAGAGGAGTCTAACCCTGCACAGGGTACACACCCATTCAGAAAGGAGGATTAAAAAAACACCTAAAATTCAACAAAGTTATACAAATATGTAGCAGCTATGCTGAAACAATACAGAAACTTCCTAATACTCCCCATGTGTTTAGTTTTATTTAACCACAACATAAGCAAATGCAATATTAAACAGAGACTTAGGAACAGGAGAGGCAAAGAAGATGTTGCGGGCTGGTAACAAGCCACTTTACCCAGGGTAAAAAGCAGTATCTCCACTTCGCATTATCATAACATCATTAATTCTGTTATTTATAATTTATAATCACAAACATAACTTAACCAACACTTAGATCATTCTTAAATCAAAGGCCTCTTCCCCACCCAGAGATAGATGTCAGGAGTGAAAGATATAGGAGATATACATCTCAAAAGCAAGTCAAATCAGCTTATAGGAGCACAGGGACAAGCCCATCCCTGTGCCACGCTCTCACAGCATTAGAGCAGCCTTTAGAGCCATTCTGGCAGCCCTACCTGTTCCTTCCCCAACTTTAAACCTCACATTTTATAGGAGAAGCAAACCCACTCACAATCCACTCACCAGATTAGCTCTCTGCCCAGGTTTGGAGAAACCCACTCCACCCAATTGACCGGTCCAGCTCCCCACCCTCGCTGCCTGCAGCCACAGCACACACCAAGCAGCACACCTGGCACCTCTTCAGATCCATCCCCCCCTGCAGCTGGGGCAGTGTCTTGCACTGATTATTCAAAGACACAAGGAGAGAAACCACCACCTCCCCTGCTGAGGCTCCTCTACTTTAAAGCGTAGCCATGAGTTGCCTATTGCTGTAGAGTCAGCAGCATCTGCCACCCCCTGCCTCAGAAGAGGTGCCAGCAGGTGCTGACCTAAAACATAAAGCAGGAAAATATGGACTAAAACATATACACAGAATCAGCAGCCTTCAGCCTTGCCCTGGCTAACACTTTTTCCTCACTCATTCTTCACACCTGTGGTCAACGCTCCCCAAAGAAGCTCACCTTGAGACACAAAGCATGGGGTCAAGAACTTGCCTCCAGAAACTTATCATTAACAAGGCCTACACATTCAGCAACACATCCACCTTGCTTCAGCCAGCCCAGATGCACTGAAGGAACCACCTTTATAAGCTACTCCCCTCCCTCCACTGCTCTTTGGGCAACTAATTTGTATTTATGCCTTGCACATGATCCTCATCCCATGATTTGCCTGCACCTGTGCACAGACACACACCTTCTTTTGGGCTGACCACCACGATTCAAGTTCAATAAACTCACATTTGGGGAAACATGAGCCTAATTATTCCTAGTGTTTCTTATTGTCTTTATTTATAAAGGAAAGAAAGCCTGAAATTACGCTTTACTCAAAAAAACCTGATTTTTTTATAGAGGGAGAGAGTGAGAGAGAAAGGGTTTAAGCTAACGGCAGTAAAGGGAACACCAACAAAAACCATCCCAGCCTTCAAGAATGGGGACTTTGCAAATTCATTAAAGGCGTAGAAGGACGGAAAGCCCACCAAAATCAACAGAAATCTTTCCATTTACTAGAGCAGCCTTGAATTAGGCCTTTGGAAATCAGGCTCATACACACAACTGCAAAGAGCATCATGTGCAGAGTCTTCTACCACGTACTCTAAGTAATCTCTATTAATTCTACTTTAATAACAAACTGGCAGTAAAGGTGCTGATACTAATTGCTGAGCATTTCTTTGCTAAAATCAATCCTTAACACTGACCACAATAAATGAGTTAGGCTTTTATATAAAATTCATACTTAAATTAGCTATGAATCTTCCTAATGTGTCATTTGACATTTGTTATTACTTGGCTGTGGACTGGCTTTGAATATTTTATGAAATATTTATGGCAGAAGGGGATACGGGATTCATAAGAGCAAGACACATACAATATGCTGAAGATTAGTGACAATTTCCACAAGGGTAAAATTAGTATAATCAACCATCACTTTCTCATGAAAAAATACAGACTTAATTGGTGGCAGGTGGATATTTCTTCCATTTTAAAACTGCATTTTGTTGGGACTGATTTGCATATTTTTCTTCACTTTTGTAGGATTAAATAAAATTCTGTTTAAATGGGAACTTTGGCTAATTAACTCCTAGTAAACAGAGAAACGCTACATTCTCTTTAAAGAAACATTTTGTAAATTCCCTTTTCAGCCCTAATAATTTGTCAAAAGAAGAGAATAATAACAAAGTGCATTGCGCACCCAGCTAAAATGCAACAGATTGTGAGCAGGTAAAAGTGGAATTTAGGAAAAAAAAATAGAGGTTTTTTCTGTTGTCCTTGCTTGAATGTGGACTAAATTCAAAATCTTAAATTAAAAATTTTTGCTAAAGTTCCATGATTAAAAAAGCAGTGTTTATAAGATGGCCCTTTGTAACTCTCCGGTGATAATGATGGATCCCATTTCAAAGAAACGCTTGGGTTAGGGGACATCAGCTCTTGCTGCGTTCAGTGTCTCCAAAGGGAGCTGCATTTGGGACTTCTCCAAGTATGTTCTGTACTGGCTGTTGACAGGTAAAATCACATCCTTTCCCAACTGAGGGCCATAAAAGACCCCGTGCCATGGCTGTATGTTGCCCAGGTCCATGAACCCCGTGAGCCAAACTCCAGCCACTTTCATTCAGTACGGAAGAAATTATTAAAGCAGTCATTTGGTGACAAGATTTTTCAGGTTGAATGGAAATTCGCCTGCTTTTATTTGTGCAGGGCTTGAGACAACATACACACTTTGAAGAGATTTTGCTCCTAGATTTATATACGCTGCTAGTGCAGAGACAGTGAAAATAAGTCAAATCTGCTCTCGTGTACATTGCTGCACCATCCATTGAAGTCATATATTTAATGAAGAGCTGGAGTTTGCCTTGCATAGCAAATCTGTAGTTACAATCATGCACCAAGACTTTTCAAGGGATCGCTGCGGCTGAAGGACCACCGCTAAATACATGATTTCAGCCAGGGCTAAAAACCTTTACCTTCAGAGAAGTTTGGATGGGACTCCCAGAAATGGCTTCTATTTTTAGCTTCTGCCCCTTCCAGATGGACTAAAGAAAGCAACACAGTGACAACAAAACTAGCATAGAATTGCTTTGCCATAATTCACGTATTACCTAATTAATAAATGAAAACACAAGGCATGCTGCTAGTTTGACCTGGGATTAATACTCCCATGGAGCTTTACACTGTTATAGTCCTTGCTGTACACCTTTCCCTGCTGGAAGATTATCATCTTTAGGACCATATTTACTTACCTATATTGAATATTTATTTACTTTTTTAACAATAAGATTCCAAGCTATTTCATGGCAAGTTTCCCTTGCCCACCAAAACAGCATTTCTCATACAAATGCTTGTGCCGCCGTGATTTTGTTCTCTTGAAATCTCTAGGGGTTAGGTGCTTCGAAACCTAGCGGAATTATGCCATAAACACTGCAATGTATTCTGCATAATAACACCCTATCTTAAGGCATTTTGTTGGTTTTATCTAGGAGCAGACCTAAACAGCTTTCTCTTGAGAAAAAAAAAAAAGTATATATATTTAAGCAGATAATACAATTCCTTTGGAGACTCCGAGTTCCTCTCCGAGTGCATACCTACAATTTCCATTAGCATTTAAAGGAATGGGAAGCAAGGAGAGATCTCTGAGCCTATTTCTTTGGCTGTTGTGACTATCCTGGCTGCAGAAATGTTAATGTTTTTATGTATTACCTCCATATGCTTCAATCCTGTTAAATTTAGGTGTGCTATGTATAAATATTAATAGGTTTGAGTTAGTATATGGTTTGCCTCTTGTTTAGGCACTATTCATTTTCTTCCAGAAAGCACAGCTGTCGTTGCTTTCATTAGCAAAAGGTACTTTTTACTTACTTTTTGAATTATAATATTGATTTTTCCCCCAGCCCTGCTGTTCGGTATAGTGTATTGTTAAGCGACTCAACAAGTTTAAACCCTTGAAAATGGGGTTTGTAATAGAAGTGCTGCCATACCCTTAACTACATCGTCAGGAGCTGTGGTGCTGCACTAAATGGATTGAGGCACCTGACCCCCCACAGAATTGAAGGCCCAAATGCCTTGAAATATAATTTCAGCAACACAGTTATGTAGTGATACACTGCTTGGATTCAAAATAAATTCTATGAAATTCAAATGAGCCGTTGGAACGGATAACTACAGCTGAGGTGCTGGAAATGTCTCACAAATCAATCATCCCAGGTGTGAACAGAATTTCCAGGTTGGTTTCCTACATATTTTATTTTTGTGAGTTTCTTTGAAGTTGAGATCTCTTTTTATTTGTAACATCCTTGCCCCTGAGTCTTTCTTCTTTTCTAAATATTCACTCATTCCCCATAATCCCTTTATTCCGTTCCATTTTCCAGCCATAACTCCCTTGATATGCTTTTCAAAAGCGCATTGTACTGAGGCCCATCTGCATGCACATTATGCTTTCAGTTTTGTCTCCACCTCCCTCCTACGGGCAGTTGAGAAGCTGGAGTCTCCCTGGATCTTGCTTAACCGGCTTTTAGGACAGAAATACCCTCGTGAAAGCAGAAGTTACAGCGGGCTTTGGGTTACTCTTGGGCCATGCCCACACCCGTCCTGCGTCACCCCCGTATCCCATAGCTCACATAAAAGCAGTCGCCTGAGCAGGGACGGCAGATCAGCTGATTGCTGCAACGTCACACACAAACTCACCCTAAAATATCTTGATGTGCCTATTCCTTCGGCAGAACCCATTTCTGCAGACCTCATGGTTACTGTAATATTTTAGTATTTCTAGTGTAATTATATTCCCTTTAATAAGCACTATACCAGAAGGCCTTTCTATGGCAGACATATAGACAACATCACACACTCTTGCTGAGGCCTTTCCTTAAGTACAAAAAAATGCAATCCATGAAGCCTCGGAGGCATTCTGGCTTCACTAATACTCATACATTAGAACAAATAAATGTGGATTTTTGGATTATATCCAACTGAAATATCACATCAGCGTGTGGTTTCCTTTAGAATGATTAAATACTGTACCAAAGTACAGGGGGAAAATAGGATCAGAGAACCAGAGAAAATACAGATACTGGGAGGGTACGCAGCAGACGGCGATGGAGGCACCCCTGCTCTTCATTGCTTTCCCTTCCCTTCTGCAGGGTGCTCCTAAAATCTTGGTGGGAGGACGCGCAGAGGCACAGTGCCTGCCTGCGCGAGGCTGGGCACGCGGCCGATCCTCCGCCCTGGTGTCTCCGATGGCTGTTGGAGCAGCCCTACGCCCGCGTATGGATCACAACAGGCTGGTGTATCCTGACCCCAAAAGGTGGAAGAGTAGCGTGGCTTTTCACCAAGGCTGGCTAGGAAAGCCCTAGCCTCAGCTGCTCGCCTACCAAACCCTGTGCTGGAAGTGAGAGAGTTAAAAGTACAGCTATTTGCAGTTGTATTTTGCTTCGGAAAAGCTAGATTTCTGAGATACTCATTAAAAGATGAATTCAGCCAGTGTCCTTGAGACAGTTAATGAGATATGCTAATTTAAAATAAATAGGTCTGGTATGAATTCTTGATAAGAAAACATCTGCTTGGATCTGTTGCTCACTTTCAAGGGAGGTAACTGTGTCTGAAGACAGCAAGATCTGATAAGGAGCATGCAGCCATCTTGAAGGCAACACTTTAAAAGAACTAATTGTTTTTCAAGTTAACCCTGGAAGAAATTTCTGCCATCTGACTTCTGTTGGATGTAGAGACGGAGAGAGGCAGGGCTGGGGGCAGGGAGCCACTAAGTGAATTAAAAAAAAAGAGCCTAATCAGCCATCGAAGCCATTGGGGAGAAAAGCAGTACTAAGGCACTACATTTTTCCCCAAACACCTTTAGGATATCTGGCAAAGAGAATGGATTTTGCCTGAAAGTCACCACTAGAAGGAACTGAAAGCAAAAGCATCACCCGCGTTGACTGCAGAGGGTTTAAGCCTGTTTCCCACCGGCACGGCGCAGCGTGGGTAGCAGCCAGTGCCCTCCTCCTCCTCGGGTGAGCCGGCACAGAAGCGCATTTTACCTCCCCTGACCTCGGCAGGTGAAGCAGAATGACTTTACAGTACAGATGAACACTGAGTTTTGGGACCTGGAGGCACTGCAGGTTTTATTATTGGGAGGGCTTTTTTCGGACTCAGTCACAGTAATGTGCTATTATGTTTTTATAGAGACATTTTTATATAGACAAGTAGCGGCTTGGGCAAGTCCTTGTAGGAGTCACAGAGCAGCAAAAGGTGGCAAGAGAAATCACACTGCTCCTCTGCAGCTGGTTAGCTCTCCTCTGAAAAGTCAGAATTGCCATCTTTGAGATGGTCACGTTTTGTCCAGCACCACAGAAGCAAAGCACCTTGGTACAAGCAGTTGACCTCTCTGGCTATGGGTTACAGCAATGCTTATGTACTATTGCTGAGGTTTTTGAGCTTTACAGTCACATAGTGACGCAGTGTACACGCTGTAAAAGTTTCTAGAAGTTTAGAGAGGTTAAATATTCAAATATTATGGATTCTGGCCTTTCAAACATTTCAGATCCAGCCATTTGAATTTTTTGTTTAAGTCTACGCACCATGCTCTATTATGGGGTTTTAATTGTACATAGAACACTCTCAGGCAGTGTCAAAATCTACTGGGTATTTAATTCCTTGTTCTTAATAATATGAAATTAGGACTTTTAATCCCTCTCACCACACCAGTCCTTCCCAGTTGCACCACTGCAGCCAGGAGTGGCCCGAGCTCAGCGCTGCCTGTGTGCCTGAGCTCATGCAGAAGAGGAGATACTATCTGAGAAGTGTTACATGCATTCCCCAGCCTGACTTAGGCTGAGGTTGTCCTCTGTGTTATGCTGGGATCAAGATACAGCTGGACAATCCTGTTGCATTTTGCCATTTCCTCACCTCTGGCTGCACTGGCTTTAGGGCTGGGGCAAACAGTAAATGCACCGCAGCCGCAGGTCTGATCTTACCCTTTGGCTATTCCATCTCTAAAATACTGATACCACCAAAACCGACCTGACAGGGTATTTGGAAAATGTTGCAGGACCTGCCCATGCGCTAATGTCTGAATGCCAGCTTTCCTGTGTAATCAGAACGTGCTCACACGGATTCATATTCCTCAATTTCATGGCTAATAACAGTAGTCAATTCTTAATTTCAGTTTCTCTCTGGTAAAATCTAACTAATCAAGAAGCTAAAACAGATCATTTGACATAAAATATCTGTTCTTCCTCCTCCATTATTGTAACAATTACATTCTATATATCTATATATTTTCTCTAAAACATCTTGTTAAGGTGCAGTAATTTTTTTGCACAAAGATTTTTGTTATATAAGCATAATAACATAATTCACTACTATTATTGTCAGACACATCATCTTTGCTTATCATGTTTTTCTCTCATTTCCCAGTTGCTTTGTTCAGTGCTGTGTACATGTGCAGTCAGCATCATGCTGAGTCACTTAGCAAGTGAATCAGATATTTTTATAGTCCAGTATTTTATGTTTGCACTGAGAGCTTGCAGCTCCCAGTAACCTAAGCTTCAGATCCCTTTACTCATGTCTTTAAAGTAGAGTTTGACCCTTGAGTTTATCTGTGACAATAAACTGACAATTTTATAACAAATAGTATGCACTGATGTACACTTGGTTATTTGTAATTATGAAAGATGATTGCCTCCTTCTCAGTTATTGCTCGCTGCTGCAGATGGCTACTGGACTTCATGAATAAATGATCTATACCAATACAGCAAGTTCTGTTCCTCTGAATATTTTGTTCAAACGGTGTAAATACCAGTACACGGTATATGGAATTTAAGTAGGAATGGTCCAAAATATTCTAGATAATTAATGATTACCAAAACTGTGATACTGATTCCAAACTCTTATCTATGTATCGTGTAAAATGGGAATATCTGAACACATTGAATTTGCATTTGTCTAGAAGAAGGTTTGAAATCAGGGCCAGATTTCAACTTAACAGGCATTAACAAAGCTGTCATTAAGCCACTTGCCTTTTATTTAAAAAATCAGAGTCATATCTCTAGCTGGTATAAATCAGTAAAACTTCAAAAGCTTCTCTATATATGCCATTTATAGATGTACAGAGACCCCATTCCTAAATCAACTAAGGTGAGCTTTACTGCATAAAGGACAACAAAAGTCAACCTATGTTATGGTTGCTGAGTAATTCAGCACAGAAGGAAAATCTATGCTGCCTTACTCTCTACATTGCGTAAATTGCTTTCTAAGTCTTTAATAAGGTGGGCTAATGGTCAGTCATTAACTTATTTACATATTTAGCAACTAGTCTATTTTATAATCTCAAGATTCACTTTGAGGAATACCCTTGTCATAATTCCCTTTACCACAGCTTAATTCAAAGGTTCCACTCGCACTTTCAGCTATGTCGCATGAGTGCTAATGAAGCACGCCACAAAATCCTTGCTTTTCTGATACTTGTACCTTGCTTAATCGCCTTTATAAACATGCCACTCACTCTTGTAAAACAGCTTAATAGACTGCATGCACCATGCTGGGAGCCAGCTGGGAGGCTCTTCATAAAACACGACGGGGATAAAGGTGAAGACTGGCTGAGTGGCAGCGTTCAGAAAGGCTGAGGCTTTCAGCGCCCTGCTCTTGTGACTTAAGCTTTGGTTATGATGATTGGCAAATATTAATAGTATTACCTGTATTGCCTGGAAAGCCTAGCAGAGATTGGAGCTCCATTGCTCATTATGCTATACAAGAAGAGACAAAACTGGTTTAGAAGGATTTGCAACCAGGCAAATTGGGCAGGGGAGGGGGTGAAGGTGTGGGACATGAGCAGGTGCCCGGCGTACGAGGGACCAGGAGACCATGCAGAAGGTCTGCGGCCCAGTGAAGAACTGGACCCTAATATCTGGAATCGTAAGCGTAACACCCTCTCTTAAGGTCCTTTCTGAACAGCCAGGGATTTATAAATCAGACCGGGTTCCTCTGCACAGTGAACACGATGAACTCAGAAGTCAAGTCAGATCTTTCCTCATTATTTCTAAATGACAGGTCTAGAATCACTAAGGCTTGCAGATACCTGCAACGCACGGACATTTGGCAAATCCTGCTAGTGCCTGTGATGGCATAATGAACTGACACACTTAGGTACATTTTATGTCTTTTTGTGATGCATCTTGGGGATAAGATTCTTCCTTTTTGCCATAATCAGTCAATCGGAGAACTGGTACCTTTCCACAGACAGAAATAATGCATTGGCACTGCCTGACTGCAATATATTAAAATTTAAATTACCCTCTGGTCTGCTGTACGAATCATATTAACTGATCCTAAATACACAAAAAAGGCAGTACAATAAAATTCAGAGAATGATAAATCACTACGGTTCTTCCATATTTCATAAAGAAAAGATTGGATAAAGGTCTGAAGTTTACTTACCAAATGTTTATAAATGCTAAGACCATTTTTTAAGAAAATCAGTATAATATTCTAAGTTAAGAAGACATTCCTCTCTGGCATTTCGTTTGGCAGCTCTAACCATAGCCTGGGTAGAAATCAATTGGCAGTAACTATGAATTGCTATTTAATTTGGGGGCATGCACAGCTTAATTGAGGAAGTGTGTTAAAAGTCGACAAGCCAGAGTCACATCTAGTAACTTAAGTTCCCCATGGCAAGCCCACGATAATCCAAGGATCAGACTGTAGCACCTTTGTTTCTGTAATTAAGTGTACAGTGCCAGCACAGACTAGTTTTGTTCACATAGGGAGCTCCTGCAATAGAAAGCTGCATGAGACTTTATACTGAGATACATGTGTGAATTAATTTCTGTAATGGTCCAAGCGAGATTCTGCAGATTTCTGTTACTTTCCTGGATACCTTTATATCTGAAAGAAGGCACAACTTTCAGTACATAAATATTATTCTTGTCCAACTGTCTGGATCCTTTCCATTCTGATAATTTCAGTAGCGGTGCATGGAACGTGAAAACAGTCCCCAGTTGTTTCATCTAAACATATCTGTTTAAGCAGAGAAAATGGAGAACTGTGTATTTGTGGAACTTTTATTACAGTTTATCTGCATGTAACTACGGTGGGGATCGTTCCGGTTTTTTTCCTACAGAGAATCGTATTAAAATGCATTTTACAGCTCACATAAAAAAGCGGCCATTACTTCACTGCAGAGCCTCTCAGCTCTACTGTTTCGCACATATATCCCTGCCTTTCCCTCTTCCCACCATGCTCGAACACTCAATCTAGAATCCTGGTTCTTTCAAACAGACCATACAAGAGTCCACCATTATGGCTCCCTTCCCTTTTTTTTTTTTTCTGGCCTGTTGCCAATCTGAAATTCCCAAGTCAAGCTCACCTGAAAATTCACAGTATAATGTTCCTGGCCTATTAAAAAAGAAAACAAATCCTAGTTTGGCTGAGGTTTTTGGAAATGTGTCTAAAAATCATCAGTGCTGGCTTTAGTTTTGGGCAGATATCCAATAAGCTCCTGGGAGATTGCTAAGGCTGTGGGACAAGCCAGAGTAAAACTTACTACATTGAAGGAAAGACTATTAGACTGGGTAGCTTCTGATTACATGTAAGTGTTTACGTTTACGTCTCTGGATCCTATTAAATTGGTTTTGTCAGGAAAAAAACAAGGTTCCTAAATAAAGTCCAAAGACAAACTCTTTGCTTTCATGATGGGCAGGGTGGCAGAACATACCAGGTATTCTCCTTGAAGGTTCTCCAGCTCAACCAGCATTTCTCCACAGTCATACTCATGCTCTTTCACATGCTCAGTGTATTTTCAAAGTATTCGCTGCAAACGCATCTTAGACATTTGCTTGCTATACTGAGCTGCTTTATTATAACCATGCTCAGCTATAGCAAATCATTTTATTAAGGAGCAAGATAATTAACAGACTTCCTAGTGTTTCACGGGAGTGTCTTGATGCGTATCCACCTCTCACACATGGCGTGCATCTCAGGGTTAAAGGAAAATTGCAAAAAGCTGGCAGGACATCAGCTGTGTTGGCATCATTACTATAGGGTTTCTTCGCAAATTTTGAGTTAACAAACCACAACACGGCAGCACAAAAAAAAGAAAAGGATCATGGCTTGAACCCTGCCAGATGGAATATGGAGACAGCTCAGGAGAACTTGCCAAAAAAATGCGTGTGTGCATGCATGTGTGTGCACAAACCGTTTATAAAATTAAGCAATCTCTTGAAATTCCTCTGCTTTGAGAAGCTTCAGATCAAATGTACTTTCATTTGCCAACACCAAGAAAAAGTTATCACCATGTACATTCATATATACGCTAGTTTCATCCAGCTACTTTTACACAATCTAATGGACATTTCTGCTTCTGAATTAGAGAGATGATCCAAGTTGGGAGATGTAGATTCACATTTATAACTGGCTGATAAGGGACAGGTAAACGCTTTTATGTCAATACGCTAGCTCCGAACCTTCCACTTTCCCTAATTACCTGTTCTTTGTTCTTTGCTCAGCTGTCATATGACATTCTTTCCATTTTCATTGTGTGAATCAAACTTTTTAGAATAGCAGAATATGGAACAAAAAGTTTCTCATGCTCACACAAATAAATATTAATTTACGAAAGACTAGGAAACTCATTAATGAACAGGGAATCAAAGACCCTAGGTCCTTCTATAACAGATACAGAGCTAAGCCTCCGTTGGCAGTAATCTGCGTAACTCCAGTTGCTCGTAGGAAGCTACGGCAGTTTACAGAAGCTAAGAGGATCTGAACTTTTGCTTCTTATGTCTCAATTGTATTCTCCCTCTGTCATGGCCTTTTACCTTGCATAAATATGTGTTAATTAACTTTAATTAAGATAATTGCATCATAGCTATTCTGCTCACACTTAGAACGGTATTAAAAAGATTCAGCACCTTTAGATTTTTGCTCATGATGCTAGTTCACCTAAAGAGCAAAGTAATATTGCCAGGTCTGATATCAAAATCTTTTTTTTGGAAAGATCTAGAAATTTGGTCAAGTCCTGAAGCTGAACGAAGGTCAACATCTCAAAATTTTTCAAAACCTGGGATATAGCTGAGTATATACCCAATACAATGGTGAAACAAGACGCGTAAGAAATACACATTAGAAGAGGTAGCAGAAGCAAATGATAAAAACGTCAATAATGGTAAAAGACTTTTCCCAATGGATTACATTTTGAGTAGCACCAGTTACATTATACTCTAATTTCATTTGGTCATAGATGTGTAAATACATTATTTTTAACAGGTATAAACACTGTACAAGAATAAAATAGAAGAGTTCTGTTGGAAGGGACCTACAATAACTATCTAGCCCAACTGCCAACTTAAGGGCTGTAAGAGAGACGCTGCCAAAATACTTGCTTTAAACAGGCTGGGTGGGCAGGAGGCAGTGCTAAGCCATCTTTGGACTCTGCTCTCTGGGGCTGTTGGAAATCAGTTTGGGCTTTATTGCAGAGAGCCATCTCTGGTCTGGTCTAATGTGCTTTTGCTCCAGAAAATAATTTCATAGCCATGTGCCTTTGCTGTAGCTGGTACCCTGTCAACTGAAGTTTATAGGAGAGCGTTTAGAACTGGCTGTGTTGGCTCAGGATTACTTGTTAGCAAGAAAATCCCTGGCTGTTGGGTTAGAAAAGTTCTGGAGCTGTAGAAATGAGCCTTAGCAAGAACCATTCACCTTCAGTCTGTAATTAATAATATGCAAAACTGCTAAGGACTTCCATTCCTATTTCTATTATTAAGTAGTGCAGCGATCCCGTGTTACAAAAGGGGTCCTGCGCTGTACTGCAATTCTGCTCAGGGCTTACCCAGTTCATATCCCCTCTCGCGCTCTCCGATATGGATTAACCAGCCCTACAGATGTTTCTGCAGAACACAGCTTCAGCACAACCAGCAGTGAATTAATCACTGCAGCAACATAATGTAGCTTGGCACAACTGTATTATAGCATTGCAGTCTTGCGCTATAGTTAAGGCCTGTCAGCAATTTCATTATCAAGTCCTATTTTTAGCTGTTTACAACTTTTACAAAAATAATAAAAGCATTTACAGTGCAGGCTTAATCTATACAATATTTTTTCCTGGCTGGGAAATGTAATAATATACATTCTATGTCTGTATGACAGCGCAAGTAGTTTCTTCATCTACATAAAAAATCTGCTGACTTATGTTTCCTTATATTTTTCTGTTATTTACTGTTATTCTCAAATGCATTCTAATAAAGTTGCAATTTATTGCAAAACTCTCATAGTGACCCAGCAGTATTAATGTACAATAATATTATACATGGACTCCATAAAGCTGAAAACCCACAGAGTGCTTTATTGTCAGTGATATAGGTGATATTAAGATGATGATTATTGATGAAGACTTTCCCCTTGACTTCACAGGTGAGGTATATAAGATGGCAACCTTAAGCACCATTAAGAAAAGTTTTGCTGTGCCAATGAATAAGAAGGATCTGATCCCTCTCCACAAAAAAATGCAATGTAAATCCAGAGTAATCCTTTGGAAGAGCTTTGAAGCTTTTAGTATCTAAACTGATTAAGAGCCCCACTTTTTATTTGCTTTCTATACAAAATAATTGTTACCATCTATTATGTGTTACATGACAAATTCTGTCAAATTCTGTCATGAATTGCATCTGTGGAAATACAAAATAACTTAACCTGTCTTGGTGGACTGCTGTTGATTCACCCTGGTGTAACGGAGAGCACGGTTTGGCCTCTCCACTTTGAAGACGTAAAAGTATTTTTCATGTGATGGTTGAGATTGCGAAACTCAAGCCAATTCCCAACTTGTGCACCTAGACCCAATTCATCTATATATTGTTTTCTAAACAAAGGTATGCTTTTAAAGGTGGCAATTACAGGTAATTGCATCTCTAATAGTGATATGTAGCTCAATTATAAAGCCCTTCCCTGAGAACTGAGAACAGAAATACACAGAATAGCTTACGTTTTAGTTATTTGCTGTCCTATTTGTTTATTTATTTATTTTGAGCTTTCTACACCTGCTTAAACTGACTTGATAATGGCCTGTTCTAATGCAACACTGATGGGAATGTTTATTAATGGTTATTTAATTATGGAATGTCCCAAAGATCATTATAAATATAAGAAAATAGGATAATTATATTAAATGTTAAATACTGAATTCATGCTTGATAATATCCAAATATGCAAAATCTGCTCAAAACCAGAAGTTCTTCATACAGCAAGTTCAGCACATTTTAGGCGAGTATTTGTTATCGAAGCAACTTCCAAGCCTAGGTCACCTCCTCCAACGAGTCTCATTAGCTGGCACAGCTTTAGCTGCAGTCTGCTCTCAGATCTCTATATAAAAGTCACTGCAAAGAGGAGACTTTTCAACAATAAACAGAGCAGCAGGTCAGCAGTAGAAAAAGTGCAGTAGCATCACTTTGTGCTAAAGCATCTATTCTGATTAGTTGCTGGCCAGGAGCTCCAAGGTATTCTTCAATTTTAGCAAAGCTTTTTCTATTTAATACTCTTTCTGTTATTACTGTACAAACAAGGGTAAGTTTGTCTCACCAGTTTAGATTTTGTAACCATGGAAAACAGTTGGTGTTTGGCTTGCTTAGAGCTGCTCCTCTCCATTATAGCATATAACTGGATGGACCGTAGAAGGGGAATGAGAGAGACAAGACCTACTCAGCGAAGTTCACGCTTGAAGCAAAATTATAATTTAGATTTCTCCATTGCCTTCACACTCCCATTAAACACTTGACGCTTTGTGATGTTGCTGGACCACGCTCATTTCCCGTAGACCCAGTGAGGTTGTGTGGAAAATCTGGGGAACCTGCTCACAGAACAAACCAGTTTTGGGTGCTGTGATGAGCTCCCTCTGCACCTCCTTACCAAGCTTCTTTTCTAGCATCTTCCTTGTGATATTTTTTACCTCCATGGTAGCTTGAAGCAGCCAAAGCTGGAAGTACACAGCTAACCACACTAGTTAACAGGTTGCACTGTTCAAACACAAATGCAGCAGGCAAAAGTCAACTGATTGCACCACCAAATGACACTGGAAGAGTCAGGAATTCACATGTCAAGGGACACAAGGACAGGAACAAACCGTTAATATTTACTCTTGGCTACTTTCGGGCAGGTTAGACTGAGGACCCTGGAAGAAGCCATCTCCCTCAACACCACCAAGCACCACCAAAGCAGGTATCTAAATGGTACTGCAGGGTTCTGGGCATGGGCAGTCAGACTGTATGCACCAGCCCCAAGGGAAGTTCTGAACTGAGACTCCTGCCCCCACCACCTCCAATGCAGGAGCTCCTCCAGCCACGCCATCTGCAGTGGCCAAGCGCAGAAGCGGCTAACAGGTGCCGGTGTCACCCGACCTGGGTTTTGTCCCAGCCCGGGACCAGCAGGGTCCAGGGGAACAGCAGCCTCAGTCGGTTTTGTCGGGGTTCAGCCGTCTCA
>NW_009258541.1:1276066-1282505 GCF_000687185.1 Egretta garzetta | reverse complement strand
GTCCAGCTGGCGTTCATGGTCTGTTTTTGATTCTGTGGCAAAACCCACTAAAACAGTTACATAATTTTGAAAGCATGTTTAAGGAAACTGCTAAATCTGTTTGCCTAGATAGGAAAAATGTCACTTTTAGGACAGCTGCATATGGAGACAACTTCCATATTACTGTCATTGAAGGAGCCTATGTGAATGCCACAGTACAGTTGCAGGAAACGGTTACAGCCTAATGCTGGCAAGCGGGGCTATCATGTCATTTGGTGGAAGATGAAGATCTATATGAGTATATTTTAGCTGGGGAGAGGATGAGCAGGCACCCACTGTGTTGGCAGTCCTGTACATTTTCAGGACTTTTTTTTAACCTATGTAACTAACGCAGACTCTAATTCAGCATCCTCAGATTTTCATCGAAGCAGCAAGTGCCTTGCACTACAGAGTAGCATGGAGCAGTCAGGCAAATATCCTAAGCGAAAAAGGGCAACTTCTTTGTCTGTGCTGCAGAATCTTCATTTCCCATACCTTATAAATTATTCTTTTACCTTATTCATGCCCAAAGATGGAATCAGTTTTAATATACCACAACTAAAAATCTATCATCACACTGAAAATGGCTTTTATATCTATACATTTAAATATACATATATAAAAGATACCTATATATATAAAAGCTCTACCATATATATATATATGCTTATATCCACATCACCCTGTTTACTGGCATGAATGAATTCCTTTTTGAAACCATTTTTTATTTTTTGCCCACACAGTAACCCGTTCTGTAATTTAACTACCTGTTGGGAAGAACAGCCCCTCCTTGTAAAAACTGTTGCCTAACATTTTCATTGGGAAATTTATTTCTCCAGGTGGAGATCTCCTAAAATCTCTGTTTTATAGAAAATAAAGAATTCATGACTCACAATTCACTTCCTCGTCCTGCTGATAGTTTTGTAGGCTCCTGTTAGATCCTTACTGCAGTCATCGGTTTTCCAAGTCGGAAAGCTCTAGTCCAGTTAGTGCTTTCTACAGACAGATGCCATTTCATTTCTGTGGTCATTCTCATGGCCTTCTTGGCTTTTCTAGGTCTCCTGCAGCCTTATGGAGATAGGGTAAAGAGAATTAGATACAGTTTACATACTTACCCCTGATTGATACAGTAGTATAATGATACATGCTGTTTCGTTCTCCCTCTCAGAAACAGCAATCAAATTATTTCACATTAGGAAAGAATTACTGCAATATCATAGAGGTTCTTTGGTTTGTTCATTTTTTTTCTCAGTGGCTATAGGTTTGGCTGTCAGATTCACCAGCTGAGGAAGAGGACCCGAGGCCCTGATGAGAATGTCAGAAAATCATTTATGTCACTGCTGTGCAGTGGAAGAAGAAACCTCTTGTGGTTTCCACGGCTTTGAGCCCCTGTAATCTACGACTGGCCCGGTGTGGAAAAAAATCCCCACAAAAAATCCCTGCAGGGACCATAACGAAATCTTCGTCTTGGCCAAAAAAAATGCCTGCAGGGTTGCAGTCTGCATTGCTTGTGCCTAGCTTGAGGGAAGACGATATGCATCAGTTTTCACTACTGTCAATATGACATTTTTCATCACCACATAGTCTATTTATAAATCCAAAACGAATGATCCATAAAGTTTTCCATGGCTTGAACAAAAAGTAACTCTGAGCACTGGAGCAGACCTATTAACAAGAAGAGATGCTACACATCTAGCATGACCATGGCGTCTTTGTAACCAGCTACCTGGATTCAGCTACTGAACTGGCCTAATTCTGTTCTTGCTGGAGGTGTCTGCTGGTGGGAAAAAATTATACAGACGGATATAGATATACACCTTCACACATGCATAAACAGATAGAGACAAATTAGTAATAATTAAAAAAACCTTCTAAAGGATGAGTATTAGCACCTCACAGGTGATGAAGGACTCATTATCAGGATCTCAGCCCTTAGAGCACTTCATCACCTGGCTGGCATACAGCCAAAAATAAGTATGCTGCCTGGGTAAGGTTTTTCAGAATGTTAATGGCTTTCACAGTCCATGCTATCCTGGATTCATAACTTCTCAAGGAGCGGGCAGACACAGGTATTTCTCATTTAGCCATTGCTTTCACAACACCCTACAATATCCCCCCCCCCCGCCCCAGGTACAGAGGCATCGCGTTCAGCAAGGCAAGCCAAGGGCAGTGCTGCTACCGCCCTGGCAGTTCACCCCAAAAACTGCCTGCTCCTGGTCTCAGGAAGGAGCGTCAGGAATAGGAGCACTTAATTATTTCAGGTAGATGCTGATGGAGTTGAAGAAGTAACTCTGGGCCACCCAGTGAAACAAGATGGATGTGGCTGGGGCGCACGCCGCGTGGCAGCAGTGTCCCTGCATCGCCCAGCCCAGCTCTGCCTGCTGGCACGGGTACCGCCACGGGGCAAACGGCTGAACCGACCGTGAGGAGCAGCCTGATAGATGGGTTGCTTCTTGTTCCACTTGATGAAGGAAAGGCAGGATAAATACAGCATCGCTCCTGTTTGCAGTAGACAAGCGTTCTCTTCGCAGAAGACGCCAAGACAGGAGCAATGGTCTCTCAGGAGGAGCCACTACAAGGACGGGGGCAACCTGCATCCCTGGAGAGCCCAGAGAAGGGTCCTGAGTGGTGTCTGGGGATGCCTGCACCCACCTGGCTGTGCCGCCAGAGCACAAGCCTCAGCTACCTTAGCAGTAATAAATCAAGGTAAAAATACATATGAACAAATTAATATATTCCTATATCATTCATTAATTCATGTATAAAACCAATAGAGTATGTTAATTCAGATTGACAGTGTCAAGGCGGTACCCCCTACTTCCCTTCCTGAAGGGAAAATAACAGAAATGGTAGATGTGATTTCCAGTTTTAACTACAGAGCTGTACAGATTTCAGATGGCTGTGTTTTCAAACCTCAGGAAAATATTCCTCGCGCTTGTTTGTCACGCTTGAGCCTAATGTGATTTGAATGAGAGGAGATATTAAACCTGCCAAGTAATATAGCTATTCTAATTGAGAGGAAATATTAAAGATAGATATTTGGAGGAGATAATATATGATAGACTTATAAAGAGAGAATTATAGAGAGAAGATATTAAATCTGGTATATAATGGGAGAGGGGAAAGGTATATCCAAGTCAGTGATCTTTTGTTAATCCCACAGCAAATGTAGCTATATTCTGCTCTACCAAGGAGCAGTAACAGCGACACATGGACCCAAGTTCTTTACTGGAGTTTCATAGTTCATTAATATCACAAGTCTTGAAAAGGATCCTTTTTCCCAGCGTGAGAGGAAATTAGTTCCCTTGCTGCGCTCTATCACGGTGCCTCTCCGACGCATCATTTTACATTTACTTCTCCTTCCCTCTCACACCTCTGGGGTAACCAGGCAAACGTGGGTTTGGCAGATTTTCACACTGCCTCACAAGAGGGAGATAATCATGATTAAATTCTTCACTCTCCCAGCTCGATTTTTTTTTACATAGTTTTCTAATAATAATTGGCTCATCTGAGAATTGGATCTTTTTCCCCGTCTCGTTTCTAGTAACCAGAATCACTCTCTCATTTTTTCCCCCCCGAGTTAATCCCCTGGAGATGGAAAAGGTTTCCAGTTGTGGTTTTCGCTTCCATGTAAGATCTGAACAATGACTGGTGAGTTGGCTTTGACAGGTGTTAAAATATCTCGGAGCAGGCTGAACATTCGTATTGATTAACTAATACATGGACAGGGGGGTTTAGAACTGATTGCTTTTCGCTAAGTGTTTTAGAAGGAAGTGGAGAAAACGCGCTATATTATCAATTTCTTTCTAATCCAGTTTCATGTACTATACTCCATGTTCATCTAGTTTAACTACTAAGCTGTCACAGACCAGAAAATAGAGAAGAATGTAGTTATGTGCTTATTCAGAAGACTGAACCTCGCTGATTATGGCAGCTGTTTATTCGTAATATAATTAGGCAAAAATAACAGCTTATATAAAACTTAACAAATTCCTGGGACAGTCCTAATTGACTGATGAATATTTTTCTACCAGCCTGTCTGGTAGAAATGCCTTTTCAAAACAGAGAACATTCAAATCCGCAATTATCAGTGTCCCTTTGCCTCATCATTACAGTTAAATAGTATTAATACAAGCCAAAAAAGATTGATCTTGCAACCCAAATACATGATTTGCTGTGTTTTATACCTCACTCGTGCCACGGTTTTCAGTGAAACTGCTCAGTGTACAAAGGATGCAAGATGAGACCCCTTCGGGAGACAAAGCTGAAATTAGTCTATCACAAAAGCTTCACCACTGCGTTAAATTCACAGCTGACAACAAGCCAGTAGGGCCTGATCCTCCTACTGATGGATGCTTCATGATATAAAAAGATGAAACTTAACAGTGCTGAAGTAAATGCTTGCTTTGAGCATTAAGAAGTGAATATAAAATGTTTCGTGTAGAGAGAGTCCATAGCTAGCCTCTCAGTTTGGATTCAGATGTAGAGATAAAAATCTAAGATTTAGATCTATTTTGCCCATAACAGCAATAAATTTCTCTAAAGACAAAACTCTAGAATTTCAGGGCCTTTCACATGTGTGTGTAACAGTACCAAAGGCACCTCGCTGAAAAAACGCTGCATCCTCGTTCCTAAGAAAATACACATTCTCCTCTCTTACATGCCAGCGCTTGCCTCTAATGTAACAGCCAATTCCTATTTGCATTGCTAATACAAAATGTCCATGTATTGCACGGTATAAAAAAGATGGAGAGTTATCACCAGGCAAAACATCTGTTGCAGTTTTTTTTTTACATTTGGAATTCTGCATGCCGGCGTCGAAGGCAGCCAGCGCAGGGGCTTCTCCCAAATACGCTGAGGCCAACGCAGAGATTTGTTTTCTCTGCGCTGCATCCCCAATGTGGCCCTCACTAGATGGTGGAAAATATCTTCCTTTTCTCAGGGAGACCGGACCTCTTCCCTCTTCTGATAAGCAGAGATGAAGGTTTTTCCTTCCAAAGGTAGAACAGCGAGTTTTAACTTACTTCAGTACTGTGCATCACTAACTCCTTTTTCAACTAGCTCTTGGTACATTTTGTGGAACAATTCTTAGCTTCATGACAAATAAATCCAAAACTTTTTCCTATCTTTCATTTATTTTCCTTTAAAGCTACTAATGAGTTCCTATTATACTCCAAGTACCTCTTCTAACTCAAATTAGAAGTTTACACTAAGTCATGTGTGTAATGAACTGAACAGTTCCTAAATTTAAACAGTACTAATTAGTTTTTAACTCAGGAACAATAAAAAGTAAAAACAGGCTTCTTTGAGCCCCATGGTGTAGCTTCAGACCCCCTTAAGCTTCGATTTGATTATTTGGATTTTCCTCTTTTCAGGGTTGATCGAAACAAAATACTGCTATGTGCCCACACAAACCCTGCAGACCGTTGTCTTCATTAATGAATGCATGGATATATGAGAGTTACCATAAAGTCACTGCAACACAGCACTATCTTTTTTCCCTTCTTTTTAATTTTATGCATTAAATCATTAAATAATTAAATCATGAGCTGTCCACTCTTTATGACTGCACACAAATCAGGAACTTCTAAGACATAAAGGAGACATCAGTGAGGACTGCTAGCTTGACTTGTATTTCACTTGTATGTGAAAGTGAGGAGGAAAATCCTGGTCCTATTTACACCAATTTAAACCTTGAGAAATATCAGTGAATTCAGTCCTACGCCTCTAGATTTAAATTGCCATAGCAGACTCATTTTCCGTTTTTACTACTAAACAGGCGAACACTGGACCTAGCCTGAGCTGACTACCTGAGCTTCAGAGTTCCATTAAACAGAAACTTACACCAAAGCCTTAAAAAAAAAGTTAGGATAAAAAGATAATTCAGTGGGTGTTCACACTATACTAACATTTATTTTATTCACTTCTGTTTTTAAGAACAGACTTCTCTTTGGAATACAAAGACTTTTCTTATTTGTAATGTATAATAAAGTCATGTCAAGTAAAAAGGATGAGAGAATGTCAGAAGTCCTTTGTTTTTATTCCCTTATATAGTCAGTACATTTAGTTTTCCGGATAAGCATTAAATGGATATACTGTTTTTCAGAAATCCTTCGCTTATTTTTACATTAGTTGAAGTTATGATGCTCTTAGCACAATTTGTGGTAATTTTGTTAACACTAAGCTTTATTGCATTACCCTGTAGGTCTTTTGTCAAGTCTGAGCAGCCATTTGCACAATTTCATCTAGAATTTTCAAAAATAGAATATAAATATATTTTCCACTTTAAAATAAAAAGAAACAATACACACACACACACACACACACACACACAAAGCTAAGCCTACTCAGGGTGTAGCAAGATCCTTTTTTCACCTCCATCTGCAAATAAACAATCATACAACATGTCCTGGCCTCTGCA
>NW_009258541.1:1269585-1275917 GCF_000687185.1 Egretta garzetta | reverse complement strand
GCAACAGTAACCCGCCACCCCGGGGCATCGCCAGCAGCAGGAAGGAGGGGGATGGCTCCCACACTAACCCAAAATTTAGGACAGCCAAATCTTCTAGAATTTTTTCATTTCCTGACGCACCTTTTAAAAAGTGACTACCATGCAAATTGGGCCCCAAGGATCCCTTTGGCAGGCTGGGCCGTTCGCTCACAGCAGGCTGCAGGGTCCCCTCGCCCATGGCTTGAAAATGTAAACCAGAGCTTCGGAGAATATTTTCATTGAAATCCTGTTATGAGAAGAAGAGGTGCTGAAGCAGATCAATAATTCATACCTTACTGAGCTGATGACCATCCAGATATTTTACTCTAGAAATATCTTTCCCTTAATAACGAACAATTAGATTGATAAAGTTTATTCCTAACTTTTAAAAAATGTTCTATCTTCAAAATGATCATCTGAGATGGTCTACATTTGTGCACTGTAATATGAGCAAAATGACTGTGATCATTTTAATTTAACGAATTGAAATGCACAAACACCTGCCTTTGTGCTAATGATCTTGGCATTTGGAACGCATGGGGAATGGCTGCAGGTTATTAGACATGTCCAGCAAAACAGTGTCTGCAGCTTACATCTGCAGGTTTGTAATTCACGGAAGGTCTCATCTCATTTTCCCAATTGACTCCAGTTATGACAGTCATGATAAATGACCTGCCACTGTTTGTACATTTACTTCTTTGGAAAAGGAGTTGGGAAATAGGTCTGGGGTCCTTACATGAATAGGAAGGAGTGCATTGTGCGCCCAGGGGAGGGAGGGAGTAGGGTGTACAAAGAGAGGGAGAAACAGTTTTATAAATTTACTACAAATCTTCCATCAGGCAATTTAGAGGTGAGATTACAAATACTATAGGATTCTGGAAGCCCCTACTGCATTCTCTGTATTTTAAGAAAGAAGTTTTTCTTAATAGGAAAGTCTGAAAATTATTACCTCTGCTTTATTTTCTTGTGCATCTCTCTTTGTCCCCAAACAGATTTGTCTTCACTCAGCATCATAAACCTTTGCCTTGTAGATGACAACTTCTTGCTTTACAACACTGCAAGTCAAGATTGCCTGATCTTAAGGTGAAGAAAACCTTGGGGTTTTTTTTTTCTTTTCTATCAACAGTTTCAGACCCACAATACTTTTTTTTTTTTTTTTTTTTTTAGAATTTTCAATTCCATTCTTTCCTGCTTTATCCTAGGATAATCAGCTTGTTTATCTCAGACTAAACTGATACCCCAGACAAACCACTTGCTCTGGAGAGAATCTGTCATAGGCCCTCGGCTGCCATTCACCAGTAGGTGTTACCATCTCGTAACTGGGCATTACCAGAAAGCCAGTTTTCACTAGATTGTCCTGATATTTCACCATTTAAAAAAAAAAAAAAAAAAAAAAAAAAAGGACAGGTTATTACACATAGCCAGGGCTTTCCGCTCCCTGCGCTATTTTGTTGATGTTCATTCTGTATTTCTATACATTCCCCCTGAGCATTGAACTGGGAAATAAAACTGAAGCTATTATTCCTATCTATAAAAATAAAAATCTCACATGCTGAGCACTCATCCGGCCTTCGTAACTCTCCTTTGGTTTTTCCGCGTTGTGTGATTGGGTGCAAGAAAACAGCTCAATTAACTATTGGACATGGGCACTAATGAGGCCCAGTGCACTCGGAGCTAATTGGATGGAGAAGCCCAATGTTTTAATGATTGCAGTCTTAATATAGCTAATAACCAGGATGGTAGCAGAATTAGTCGGCGGCATTCTTTCTATGCTTCCCATTTTGCCCATTCTGGCATGTAAATCCTTCCTTATTGTTGCCTGGGGCTGACTGCCCTGCTAATGACTGTGATTTCTCTGGGTTGGATGTTTATGGAATGTCATGCCACTATATGTAAGATGCGGTCACTGAGATGACCCTCCTTCTGAGCAAAACTGTTCCGTCTGAGGGACTCGTAAACAGAAAGATTAGTAGGCAACCGGAGCAGTTGTGATACTCCAAATTGTCATGGTCACACAGAGCTCCTACAATAATTGTTGCTATGTCCTGTTTGATTTTTCTCGTAACTCTTGGAGCAATGCAATTAGTGGCAATATGAACATTAATTGACCGAATGGTTGAATCAGAGAGGCATCCCCTGGAGAAGGACTGTGAGAGTGACAACCCTGGAGGAAAAACTCTGACATCTCTAGTCAGGCTAGTTTCCACGAGCAGGTACGTAAATGAATGAAAATTGGACTGTGTCACCAAGTGTAGATGTCCCATTAACAAGCCCTGGGGAAATATTTTCTAGGACCATCAGCAAGTGTGGTTTATGTGGCAAGCAAGCTGCCGTTCTGGTGAATTGATGGGTTTCACACATAGTCAGGAAGATCCCTCGTTTGCTCACTGCCAGGATGTGTCCCATTCCCAGCTGTGCTTTCATACCTTCAGAAACTATCCTGCTCCGAGAAAAATGCCGGTTCCTTCACTGAGGTACAGTGGCTGTCGTTTATGAGGAAAAAGGGTGCTAATAACCT
Source organism: Egretta garzetta (assembly GCF_000687185.1). Lineage (NCBI taxonomy): Eukaryota > Metazoa > Chordata > Aves > Pelecaniformes > Ardeidae > Egretta > Egretta garzetta. Next base: position 1,273,381 of record NW_009258541.1, on the reverse strand, counting down.
ATGCAGTTCTACAGGATGGGAATTCTGACATAAAACTTTTACAGCTTAACCCAAAAAGAAGAAAGGAGAAACCTTAAAAAAAAAACCAAACAAACCAACTTGTCATCTCTTCAAACTGTTTGTATTCTATGTAACCTATGAAACACGAGCAATTGAAAAATAGCTGTATATAAATGCAAACAGCTGAGCAAAACTAAGTTAAAAGTATGACAGTGCCACACCACCCCTTGCCTGGGGAAGGAGATGGAACCAGGGAAATTCTTCATGCTCAGGACAGCACACGGCCCACTGGCACCGAGCAGAGGGGCAAAGACCGTAAATACGCTCACTCACTCTGTCCTCCTCGCCTGTCGCAGAGGACAGGTTCGAGCTCCGAAACTCAAGGCTTCTGTCACCCTGGGGAACAAGGCAGAGAAAAAGCCAGGGGGAGAGGCTGGTGGTGGCAGGCAGCAGCCGGGGAAGGTGAGGGACTGATTTTCCACACTTACACAGACCAAGGAGTTCCTGCTCCAGAACAGGGATGGCCATAGCAGCAGCTGCTAGGGTTTAAGTACAGTGACCACAGTATAATCAAGCTGGAAAATTTTGGTAGGTAGGTAAAACCAAAGGAAAGGGTTCTGAGGCCTGGCTGGCTGCCAAGCTGTGTTGCAATGAGTTGTCAGCCCAAACTAGTGCTCTGGGCCAAAAGTAGGAAAAAGCACTCCTCATCCTGCAATTCCTATGTACATCAGCAGCCACTAATTCCTGTTCATTCAGACCTAAACCAAGGTATTTACAAGGAAGAGTCCATTGCATGTCTTTAGAGGTATGCAGGAGAAAGGAGAAGCCATGCCCTTTTCCAATGGTCCATCACATTGATAGACATGTATCTGTTCAGCTTCAGCCAACTGGACTGGGAAAGAAAAGCCCCTAATTTCACATAAATCCTATTAGAATCGTAGAATAGAATCATAGAATCGTTTGGTTGGAAAAGACCTTAAGAACATCAAGTCCAACCGTCCCCCTAACCCTGCCATCCCACCACTAAACCCTGTCCCTAAGCACCTCGTCTGCCCGGCTTTTAAATCCCTCCCGGGATGGGGACTCAACCCCTTCCCTGGGCAGCCCCTTCCAATGCTTGACAACCCTTTCATTGAAAAAAATTTTCCTAATGTCTAACCTAAATCTCACAGGAGGACATCACCATGACTTCAGTGCAGCATTCTAATTTCAACATAGTATTGTTTCCGATCCGCCCATAAGGAAGAAGAGATCAAGTTCAAAAGCACCCTTCTTACCTCTCACAGTTACTTAACAAATACTTTGTCTTAGGCCCAAAGTCTACATTCATTCAGCTGTTTTCTTGGCTACCAAATATAATTATTAAACAAAATGTCTGAAATGGTGGAAATTCACTCATGGAGTTTATGGAACCAGAAGTGCAGTAATGCAGAGAAAGCAAAATCCAATCTTTAAAGGTAGTTTCTCAGACCCTGTTTTTCCTTCAGCTATTATCATCCCTAGGTTTCAATTCTCTCTTATTTTTTACATGTCCCCCTCTTTTATTAGCACTCGGGTATTTTCAATACCTGATTTATAAAGACAGCGATATTATAACAGCAATTTATAGTAAAATACCAGGCTCATGGTCTGAAGCTGGACACCCATGGCACAGCAAATGCTGCTGGCATGCTTTTCTCCCTTTTCCCCTTTTTGTCCCTCAGGCAGCACCTGGGTGGGGAATTTGTCCCTTACATCTCCGCTGTCTGATGTACTCAGCTGCACATGAGCCTGCACACTGCTCAGGAGACGGAGAGGCTGAATTGCACCTGCCTTTAGTAATATAACACAGCAATAAATAAACTCAACTCCACTATTAAATTCTATTTGGCTCACAAGACTGTGTACTAAATTCTAGTGTTGATTTCTTTTTATATTCACAAAGTTCTCATCAACAACTCCTAAAAAACCAGATTTTAAGGACCACCTAAAACATATACATACAGTTATGAGGGTCTGGGGCGGGTGGGAGTGCATGTACAAAATCACACACACACAAACCCCCTGTGTTTGTTCTGAAATATGTATTAGTGCAGCATGTGGCTTAACAAACTTCTTGCAGCTGTCTAAGACTGTGGACTTTCAGATCTCTGCTAACGGGATCCTATCTTGCTATTACTGTGTTTTAAGTTGTAGAGGTGAGAGAGCTTAAAATTAGGAGAAGAAGGTGGCAGTCTGCTGGACAAGCTCTATTCAAGGTCATCAGGCTTGCAAACCAAAACCTATTTTACTAAAGTCATGAAGCAATAATAAACAATTTAAGAGAGTCTCAAAGTTTTACCAATGTGTACTTTCTCCTCAGCTGTTTTTGTTTCTTTTCTCCAGCAGTTCTCAAGATGTGGGTGTGGGAAAGTCACAGTGACTGAGACAGAGGTCAATCCCTGCTAATCCCAATGTAATCCAGGTTAGAGCAGCCCTGGGAGCAATGCTGCGCACCGTGGCTGCTCATCACCCTCCAGAAGCTGCACATTAGTCAGCAGTGGCCGATTCTCATTATAATCCAACCTGCAAAGAAGAAATCCTCTGCAGCAAAGAAGAAAATGGGATGTGCAGGGCAAAATAGCAATGGGGTTTGTGTTATTATCCGATACGCCTCTTGCAGAAATTGGGAGAAAAACAGAACCTCTTGATTCCTAACAGTCAGCTGCAAATCCTTAAGAATCTCTGGATCAGGCCTCATGAAAAATCATCTGCCCAAACAGATTCACTTGTAAATTTAGCCCCACGGCCAGACATCAGCCATGCTCAGGCTCAGCAGAAGCCTTGCAGAATTATTAGCTCACTACACCCACGTGACATTAAAACCATTTACAGATTCCACTGGCAAAATTATTTTAGTGGTCACAACAAATGAGCACTCCTAACCCACCTCTGGAAAAAGCCTCTTTCAATGTAGCTGTGGCTGCCTAGCTGGCAACATCAGTCATTCCAAGCCTTCATTCTCCGTAAAGTACAGTTAATTAATATGTCGCAAATTTTCTAGGAAGTTCAATCCCTTTAGGTCTCATCTGTGGTTTTGTTCAGACCCATCCACACAATTTCTGATTCCAAGGCAGCCTGTCCGGGGGCAGCAGCTCCTGTGACATCCCTGTTTGTCTTCCCGCCAGCTCTCAGCTCAACCCCATCACCAAGCTCTTCCTCGGGTCAGAAACCATTTGGCTTCTGCTTCCCTTTCCACCCTCGCCTCCCAGATGCCCATTCCCCGTTCAGAGTTAAACTCAGCAGTATTCTTCCGATGTATGGTCAGGAATGGAGCCAGAAAAGCCTCTTCTCGCATTTTTAGCCCCATTTCCAGAGTGACCCAATGGCAGGAGTTGTCCCCATGCCACCCACAGCACAGGGCAGAGCAGATACAGCCCACCAGGGTGGGCAGCTGTGTTCTCCTGCCCACCAGGTCTCCGCAGCTCCTACATGTCTGCGTTACATGAAGCTTGGTCAGCTTTATCTGTCACTCCTTACAGATCGCTTTAAGCATTTGAACGCACTTCCGCTATCACACTGATTACGTGGTGAATTTTTCTCGTCTAATATCAGTCCTGTCTTGTAATTAGGCAAGTTGGAGGATTGCACATTCCTACCACCACCATCCAGATGGATTAACAGGGGCTTAGCAGTGGGAGCTTCAAACAACATGGTCTGTGCCTTGCTCCACACCCGTGGCAGGCGGCAGAGGTCTGGGGCGATCTGCTATGGCCCCAGCGCAGCGTCAGGGCTCCTGCCTGGTCGGGAGGGGTCAGCAGGGCTTCTGCAGGCCACT
>NW_009258541.1:1262656-1269530 GCF_000687185.1 Egretta garzetta | reverse complement strand
TGCCGGAGGGGGCTGCCATTTCCTTCCCACTGCCATGTGCACGGTGCAGAATGCTTTTCATGATGCTGCTGCCAGAGATGAGAGGAAGGGGTGGCCCAAGAGAGGCAGCAAGTGCTTTCCTCCCCCTCAGCAGTGCAAGGAGGAGGAGGCAATGGGGCTCGAGCACTTCTCCTACCAGTCACCCTCCGACTGTGGGCGAGCACTTGGAGCAGATGCTCTTCTCTCACCAGCTTTGCCATTGCCCTCCCCTTTCCATATATAAAGTGCACCTACTGCCCATAACTGCCCTTTCCGTTGGCTATTCACACCGTCAGCTTTAGGCGCCTACTTTAGCTGGCTAATTTAAGAGCCTAGGTCTGTCTCATTGGGTACTAACAACAAGTTGTAATTAAATGACATTTTCTATGCTATATTAAACTCTTTCAGTCAAAAAATATCTCATTGAAAAATCAGGAAATAAGTCCCCAGGGCTATCATTATCCATCTGCTTTCCTAGCAACTTTAGGCAACTGCAAGGAATTTTAAAATAAATTTATACAGGATGCTTCCTTCTCTCGTGTCATTCATGACGTGCACCAGACTATCTTTCATGTTGCCTTCTTGGAGAACATAAGTATCACCAGGATTAGTTAGCAAGCAAGTGTCCCCAGCCAGCAATGAAGGCAGCAAGCTCCTGCCTTCCCAGGCGGCCTTTGACTATTTACATGCTAACTAAAGGGACCTGCTTTTCAATGTCTTACAGATCCATCATGGAGAGAAAATTGTTACCGCTTTGAAGAGGCAGATGAGAAAATAGTTGTCAGCTGCTGTACAATTAAAAGTAAACAAATAGAAACAAATCAGTTCTGGAAAGCCTAGGAGATCAAAGCAGGGAGGTCCAGGTTTTTGGGAGGCCAGTAGGAAGATTACGGTTTTTCTAACATCTAAATAGATTTTCATATGACGACAACATCCTTTTTTTTTAATTGAAAGCTGTACAGAACTGGAGTTGAAGCAACTTGTTCTATTCACACAGGAATGCATGAAGCACCCCAATAGTACTCAGGAAGAAGCTGGGAGGCTGGGGAGGAAGCAAGTTAAAAAGTTTTAGGAAGTTTAAGAACAGGTTAAGTTATCGAAAGAGCCATAGCGTCTCTCTGCCCCAACTACATAAGCAACCCCCTGCAGCAGCGAGCCAGGTTGGCCACCTAAAGCTGGGCAGTGGCAATATTCCCTCCCAGGAGCAGCCCAAAGCTCATCAAGAGCAAAGAAACCACCACCCCTGGAGTGGAGCAGGAGGTTTGTCGGAGGAAACTCAAAGGACTGAAGCAACCAGAACTGGGTCACCGACATCTGAGCACAAAACTGCTAAGCCTGAAAACGCTTCCATTTGTTGAGTGCCAAGCACAGCGGAGTCCAGATGTTTAAATTAAATTCTTTAGACAATGAAGATGACAGCAGCTATGGTCCGCCAAAGTGTCTTTCAACTTTCAACACTATACACACATGTTTCAAAAAAACTTCAAAAAGAAAAACTGTGCCTCATTTCCTATTATGCTTTACAGCTGTGCATACTCCCTCACCTCCCAGCAGCAGCCGCCTCTTAGAGCTGCATTACAGCAGGCTTCCCAGGATCCTGCTTAGGGCAGTGGATGGTCATTAATCTTTGCTTTTTGGTTACTTAGTTCTCAGCCCAAATTGAAGACAATACAGACAATTTGTTTCACGAATGTGCAAGTATATCAAAACTAAGATTTGAACAGCACTCCCTTGACATTATTGTACTGAAAGTTTTACCATTTAGCTCCAAACACAACTGGGAACATACGTTATAAATAGACACTTCAATGTTCCTATCAACTGAGGTTAATCAAAAATCATGAAAGATAAGATGTTAGCTTTTGGGTCAGGATGTAAAAGCCTTCCAGCTATTTGAAAGATAATTCCGTTTTCACCTATTTTCCCCACCTCTTTGCTGTGCACCTCTCCAAGGGTGGGACGGGACATCAGAGCATGCAGAGACTGCTGAACTTCCCTTGCACAACTTTCTGGGTTTAATTGCAGCCTATAAAAGCATTGGAGTTGCTGCCACCTATAGGCAAGTGTTAAACACAAACATCCGTTTGTTACTGGGAAAATGGAAGTACAAACTGACATGAAGTGTATCTTTAATATTCCCATGTAAACGTATTGCTTACCCCACCATTCTTAATGCTAGGCTTTGAGCTAATGAGCTGCATTAAACGTTTATGTCACAAGCCAGAATCTGCTGAAAACATCCAACACCTCACACACTGGTCCTTGTGTTGTCAGAGCTAATGGAAAATAAACCCCAAATTTCAGTAACATATTGGTTACTATGCTCAGCATGTTTAATCCATAAATAAAATGAATTACTGTGTTTTAGTTCTCTCAAATAACCAAGTATGGATTAACCTTTGATTTAGATTTAAACATGCCTGAATCTTGTTGTCTAAGGACTTAGCAGGACAACGTAACATTTTTTGATTGACTCACGGTAGTTGTGCAAAGATTATTTAAAAGTATATTACAACCTCTCAGGAAAAATAAGTCAACTAGTGTACAACCACGCAACAATCCTGTCCTTTTTTCCTTTCCTATGATACCTGTACCAGCTAAACAAGTGCAGAACGCAGCCATTTACAAGACGAAATAAATGTGATTCTCAATATTATTGCAATACAGCACTAGAATAAACTTCACTGTAATTTCCAGTGCTGGAATTTCTGTAATGCGAAAAGTGATGAATGAGTATCTACTTCATATTAATCATTGTAGGATTGGCTGGAATCACTACATTAACTTTTTTTAGGAAGATTTTTCAACATTTTATTTTCCTTTTCAGTACATATTAGGGAGTCAAAAGGTCAAAATTCTCAGTGATTGCTGATCTTGATTCCTGACTTTTCACGGATGCTGAGTATCTAGTACTCCATCCAGGTTCTTGGGATGTGGGGCCACTGTAACATCTGTAAAAATAAAATCTGAAATATCTCAAGTAGGGCACCCAAAATCCAAAACTTCACAAACCGGCGGCCATGTTTATGAAAAGGTCCTCCTTCTTCTGCCCTAGGACAGAGAACTGGCAGATAGTGCGACACGTTTGCTGAGACAAGAATATGCCTCTCACAGCTAAGAGTTAGTTTCTCAGATCTGAAGAAAAGAATAGATCTTAAATAATAATAATAATAATTGTGAGAGATGAAAAGACGACCTTAAACATGCTGTAGACAAGATTTCTTTGTCTCAAATTTAAAGGTTTGAGAAATCAGAGTCTTCCAAGCTCTTTGAAGAACACTGAAAAGGAAAGGAAATCATGAATTGTTTCATCTTCCAGTCCTTCTGAAATGCAGATGTGCTCGGCTATGAATAGCTTCGCTTTCCCCCCACTGCTGGAAACATGCCTTGCCTGGGACTTAATCTGGAAGAGCAAGGCAAGAGCATCCTGACAATGTTCTCCTAAAGAGCTTATTTTGTCTGTGCTTGTAACAATAAAAACACTGTTGGTCAGTCTAAGTGAGAAACTAAAGGAGCTGGAAAATAAACAGGGAAAAATGGTTGCTTAGAAAGTACGTGACAAGGGGTAAAATACTCATAAAACAATAAGGCAAAGGGTAAAGTGCTCTGTTCCCTCTCCAGGTGAAATATGTTTGACCTATACGGCTTTTTGCCTGTCATAAGCTACTTCCATGAGGGTCTGCACCTTCCCGGAGGCATCTCTGTCCCAGTAAAACACCAGCACTCCAAGGACCACATCCCACACCAAACCCCACGTGCCTGACAACTGGCCATACCTGGTGACCCCAGAGCCTACCTCCCACACCGGGGCCACACTCATCCAAAACTCATGACTTTGCAGTGCATTTCCATGCACACTTCTTTATTTTGGGAAGTACCAGAGGTACATCAAAAATTACTCTGAGCATCAGTAGATGCATAATGCTGCTCATCAGAGAGCCCTGAATTCTTTCAGCAGCTAGAACTTCACTCTTATAAACATGCATCTAGTTTCTTCTGGATTAAATCATGTATTTTCCTATCGGCAATCATCTCCCACCATGTAGTTATGACAGAGTTAATTCCTTTATCAATATCCTAAGCCTACATACAAGTCTGAGTCATTAACAGCACCACATGCTCAGTTTGTACAAACTCAATTTGTGTTAAATGCCATATTCAGACATTTCCCAGCACCTCCACTTCACTGCAATACCATTTCTTCTTTAGAAAATTTTTAGGCATTTAGGGCTGTAGGCACCCACCTCATTCATCTCATATTTTATTGTCAGGCATGTTCTCATGTTCTCAAGCTCCTCCTTACTTCATCTGCATGGTTATAACAGTTGGAATTCATTTTTTGGGGGAACCCACAATATTAGTAAAATGTATTATTTGTTACCAGAACATGTCTGGCATGTTCTAGCGTATTTCTGAAACTCTTCTTGTTGCAAACCAATAAAAATTGGCTCGAGAAACCCCTTTAATGCCTGTGACATATCTAGCAAGTTTGGGTAGGCTTTGAACTACTGAAGTTTTGAACATCCATCAGCTCAAAACTGTTGATCTGCTTGATACAAACATTGATGTGTTCACCATGGGAACCAAAAGAAGAATAAGTAGCAGAGCTTCCTATTTGTGAAGGCAAGATAGCAGAAATTTTTCCAGATGTGGGGTTCAATCCTTTATTCTTTGTTCAGTCTAGTCTCCTGTTGATTTAAAAAAGCAGTTTCAGTTCTTAAGAAAACAGAAAATGAGGATGTAATTGTGGAATACATTATTTAACTACAAAGCAGCTAGCACTGGACAAACATAGTCAAAACAAATCTAGAAAATAATTACATGAACACAATTTTTTTTACAGAATAATTTCTATACCACTTATTTCATAATAATAAGCAGATAACTGTACTGGTAACAGTGGGATTGTGCGCAGTTTGCGAATTCTAACTAAAAACAGTAAGTGGTTTTAGCATGGTGTGTTGGATAGGATTAATTAGAATTAGTTTTATATTCCAGGGACTGGTATCCTGCCTGTTCCAGGCCTATTGTCTGGCTACAGAAACAACCCCAGAAAAATCAGTTCTTGCCCAGGAGAAAAGAAGTGTATCCCTAGGGAGAAAATGGAGAAAGCAATATATTGATGTCGACTCCCTCCTAAAGTAATAGTGGAGTACGGGGAGGGGAAAAGATCATGACACAGAGGAGATAACAAAGAGGGAATTGTTTCCCGAGAATAGGAGAGACCGGTTTAGATTAGGCAAAGTGGAAGAACAGTATTTGCAGATAGAAAGCCTATCAACTTGAAAGAAAAAGCCACAAACCATGGGCTTAATTATATACATAATTCTCAAATAACGCAAAGTTACAACTAAAGTGCATTAAAAAAAAACCCCAACAACTCTTCCTCAACTACTTCTATTATTAAGGCCACACACTGTGTTTAAAAGCACTAAGCGTCCCTCCAAATGATACCTTTGCAGGAAAAGCTGGATTAAATAGCCACCATCCAGCAGGTAGAGCGGGTCCTTCTGTGACAGGGTTAAAGCACACTGGCAAAAAGCGAGCGGTTAGGGGAGCTGCAGGTTGATGCACAACAATGTGAATGCCATTTTATTAATCCCATAGCTCTGTCCTCGGAGCTGCCGTCACAAAGGGAGAAAAATGCAGTAAGAAAAGTGAATGGGACCGGGGACCTGTGATTACCTGAAAAAATAAAACAAGTTTCACTTGTATGATTTATCAGCACAGCTACTGAGTAGCCATTTCTAGCAACTTTAGTGCAAACTGCATAATATTGGATGTTTTTCTCAAATGTCCAGTAGCTGAAGGCATGCACCTGCAGGAGAATCCCAGGGTTCAGCATCGGAAAGAACAAAATGCAATTCTGTTCCTTGGGATTGCACAGAACTGTGGAAAATGCAGTTCGTCTAGCCTTGGGGCTGTTAGAGTACAGAAGTTAAAATAAAAAAAAAAGAAAGAAAAATCTAACATAATTTAAAAATGCCACCTGATTTCTGCAAACTTGGCTCTGCGGGATGTTACTAACACCGTGAGTACAACGTGATATTTTCTTCTTCACGGGCAAGATGAGACTTGTTCAAATTGCACCTAAAATTTCTCACCTAGATAATGAAACAATCAAATCACAGCTTCTAGAATGTCTTTGTAAATATGTTGTGGGTTCTTTTTTTTTTTTTGCCAAGACATTTTCATATTAATTCATGTCAGTGAGGAGCACCTTGAATCAGAGCCACCGACATCTCTGTGCTCCCTGTTTGGCAAGCCGGAGTAAATGTCGCAATGCTAACGGGCTCCCAATTTTGCAAATTAACTAACCTAGCCCTTAATTTTTTTCCATGTTCTTAGAGTGTAATTGCATCTAATTGTACATTTTGAGCAAATACACATAATCACATCATTATGACATGTAATTACCTAATTGTGATGTATAATTAAGTAAATAGCACAAGAAATTGTGCAGAACTTTAATAAATTTTTTAAAAAGAAGTTAATCTTTTCTGCAGCTGACAGAAGAAGGCATTTTCACCTCTAATGATCATAATCAATTTACTATTTTCTACCCTAATTAGCAGGCACTCTGCAGTCATGTCCAGAATATGCACAATCAAGCAAAACACTGGGTGAGGACATTTGTGACTTTCTAGATGTATTTGCTATATGCAAAGACAAAGATCATTATGTAAAATTTAATGACCAGTTGCTATGGAAAACGTAGTATCAGGAGAATCCATGCAACAGTATATATTATGCATATTCTGTTGATAAACTTAAAAATTCATTTAATAGCTCTTTTTATCAACGTGGCTCAAAGCACATTATTACCTGTTTAATGTACATACTTATGTTTGGTTAC
>NW_009258541.1:1249299-1262036 GCF_000687185.1 Egretta garzetta | reverse complement strand
GAAAGAGAGATTGCAGGTCCTGCTACAGACAAGTAACACCCACAGCTCTGCACTCGGTCAGCGGTTTACTTGCACATCAGGCAGCGATAAGGCCGAGCCCACAAAAGTCAGAGGAAGGTTTGCCACCCTCCTGGCAAATCTGCAGAGGCAGAATCTAAGGTGCTTCTGCCGAGAAGAGCAATGTGTTAACATCTCACCGGCAGCTTCTGCTGCTTTTATTCCCCCAGCCACTCTTTGGTGTAGTAACACAAATCCTACAGTGAACGCAGTTTTCTCCTTAGGACTAACTCTCAGTTTAGGACTTTTTCTTCTATGGAAGGAGACTTCACCTTGGCAAGGGAGTTTTATTAGTTGTCACAGGTGAGTTTTTCTGTTGTCCTGGGAAAAGTTTGTGTTACCCGATTACATATATACACTTTATATACACCCTGTCAGACTAACACACATCTCCTCCATTGCTCTTTGCACCTGTGGTGAGGTTAGCTACCTAATATTAGCAAACACTAAACCACACAAGTGCCTTTCACATCAGACAGAATTTAATTTTCTGGATAGTCAAGCAACACAGGACTAAAAACAAGAAAACAAATGACTTGTGAAATTTAAGACACGTTCTTAAGACACCAAACAAGCTTCTTCCAGGCTTTTTGTTTATGTTTTTCCTCCCTGGCGTACAACACAGTCATGCCCAGCATGCTAGATTAGGGGCTGGCAATCTTCTTAAGATGGTCTGCAAGACATTTCTGTGAAACTCAAACTCTACCCAACTCCCTTAGAAAATCTGCAGTGCCATCAAGGCAAGCTCTGCAATGTTGTCATGGTTTCTAGACAGGGTTTTCTAGGTACAGCTCATTAGTAAAGACCACACAAATACACCTTTTAGTAACTCCTTCCCAGCTTGCCCTATTGATACTGCCAGTTACTTCAGGAACAGCTGATACATACCCAGGCTTTGGGAGCTTTATACTCTTTATGTTTCCCGAAGGCAACAAAACCGCAAATTGCCCAGAAATAAATTGAATCCACGTGTTTGGGACCTACTGTCTATAAACAGTACGTTTCATTTAGCAAATATTTTGGGAAGTAAGATCAACATGGGTTGATCATTGAAGAAGCGATTTAGAAGATTGCTGTAAACAGAGTAGATATACACACATAACATTTGACAGAGCAAATATGTGATGGAGCAACATTTGACAAACGCAAAGCACTTTTCAAGGCGTAAAAAACAGGTTTTGTTTCTCCCTACATTACAAAAATAAACTGCAACTGAAAAAATAGGCTCAATTGAAAAAGAATTAATTTGGCAGTGGGTATTTAACTTAAAGAGGAAAATCAGTACGTCACATACACACTCGGCAACGATCGGAACCAAAATCAACACCCTCCTAAGAGAGCATGTAACCTAAGTTGTTGGCAGACTGTCTGGACACCAGAATGAAGAAAGAAAGAAAAGAATCCAGGGTGACAGTAAGAACGGTACAGTCAACCAAAACACGGGCTGAAACTCGCATTTGCTTTTGCAGTTTCCAGTTATCAAAACTTGACACCTTCTCTGTCACACCAGCATCCCAGAGAAAAAAAAACATTAGCACTTCAAACACCTCCACCCACATCATCAAGCACAACTTCTATCCACAACAACTCTTTATCAAATGTCTTTTTCTTACTTTTTTTTTTTTGTTCTTAATGGTATTACCTCAAACTAGATTGTACTTGGGGAAAAAAACGCATATGTCACCTGAAAAAGAGAGGGATGGCCACTTACCAGTGTGGTGCTATGAAAACGGAGCTTTCCATCACTTTCTAATAGACCCAGACCATTATAAAAATTTCCAGGGCAGTCACAGAAAGAATTTGGCAAGAACAGTTCATATAAATATCTATCTAAAAAAAAAAAAAAAAAAAAAAAAAAAGAGAGAGAGAGAGAGAGGAGGGAAAATATACATATTCTGCAAAGAGACATCCTAGCTGGGCTTTGGGAGAGAAAAGCTTAAAGAATTTATACAAGCAACCAAAAGACATGTTCTAGACACTGGGCTAACTGGTCTTTTGTTTAATAGAAACACTTTCAAAGACTGGAATTAATCCAGATTTGTTGGTTTAATAAAGAACAGAATCCAGCTCACTGATTTAATACACTAGATTTACTGCTATTTTGTGGCCATGTGAAGAGCTGTAAATTGGATTTAGTGAATACAAGCAAGTCAATAAATGCCAGAAAGCAGACAAGATACCAGTAAATCCACACCAAAACATTAAAAATCACTGCAAAGTATCTTAACCAAAAGGCAGTGACCCTGATTTTCCACATTCATGTAATTTTTGTCTATATTTGTACCTGCCTGGGTGTAAATAGTATTAAATCAATGAGTTCCACTTAACCACAGCTTGCAGGCAGGTCAGTAAGTCCACCCCAGCTGAGAAGCCTCTCTCCACTCATTTCTCTCCTCTGAAGAAAATGATTCTCTTCAGCAGCTCAGAGACGAGAGGTGGGACAGGGTAGGGAATAACAGAGAAGGGGGATTGCTGAAGGAAAGCAAGTAGGGAGGGAAGAACAAACTGGGGATTGGAAAGGGAGGAGAGAGGTGAGCATGAAACAGGCATTTGTCATTACCCCAGCTGGTATTTCGGCATCTTTGCAAGTCCTTCTTACACAAAAAAGATGTGGACAGGCTGTAGAGGGTCCAGAGAAGGGCCACCAAGATGATCAAAGGACTGGGAAGCCTGCCATAGGAGGACAGGCTGAGAGAACTGGGTTTGTTCAGCCTTGAGAAAAGGAGGCTTAGAGGGGATCTCATCACCACATACCAGTACCTAAGGGGTAGCTACAAGGAAGATGGAGACTCGCTTTTTACAAGGCATCCCATGGAGAGAACAAGGGGGAATGGACACAAGTTGCTCTTGGGGAGATTCCGATTGGACGTGAGAGGGAAGTTTTTCACCATGAGAACAGTCACCCATTGGAATGATCTCCCCAGGGGAGTGGTTGACTCCGCCACATTGGACACTTTTAAGACTCAGCTGGACAGGGGGCTGGGCCACCTTATCTAGACTGTGCTCTTACCTAGAGAGGTTGGACCAGATGATGCTTGAGTTCCCTTCCAACCTAGGATTCTATGATTCTTCCCTTTCACCCCTCATACACCATGATCTTAACCTCAGGAATCAGCCCAGTTGGAAAGAACAAAGCTTATGGTTGACAGTGCTGTTACCACCATCTTTTGCCTTGGTTTTTGTGCTTATAAAACTAGGTGGGATAATACCAAGGTCGGAGCAAACAGAGAACCTCAGTTGTGAGCCAATGTGGCTCCAGAAAACAACAGCGTGGCCGCTTCTGCGCAGCCCCGTGGACACCAGCACTGGGTATACACCCTGCCCGATGGCACGAAGCCCCCTTCTCCACTCCCTTAGGCAGGCCCTTCTCTTTGCCTTAGATCACCTCTATCAGCACACAGCTTTTTGCATAATTTATTTCAATTCATCCTTGCCAAATCTGTTAATAAAATACATTACCCTGTGGAGAATGTTGCCTGATCTTATTCTTGTCTTATCTTCCCCCACAAAGAACCAGACACATTTGAGATCTATCACTACTGTATCGTTATGAACAGAGGTATATTCGTGATCATCCATAATATGGAATTTAACAGGAAAGTATGGAATATGTTGCAAAAATATATGGAGTGCTCTGAAATTTCACAGATAACACTGTATTAAACTGTTACGTACACAGGTTTGAATCTCTTGCAGATACTTTTTAAGGCAAATAACTGTAGGTGCTCATTGTGTGATACCTTCTTTGTAAATACAGCTTTCCCCCCGTGACCAGATACCAGGAGAGCATCAGCCCACACAAACACACCATTTTTTTTTTTTTCTCTCCAAGCACACAGGTACAAGGTCCACCAACAACCTCTAGCTGCTCAGTCCTTTCCTCTTTCAAGGTTCACAACTTCACCACAACAACCCAAGAAGTCACTTTTAGTGGCAGCTTCCTATTCTTTTGCAATCCGTACACATCCACGACACGACAGTGGGGAAAATTGCTAAAATACCAAAAACCTCCTTTTCCTCAATGGGCTGAGGAAATTGTGACTCCTCCATAAAATTGCCATGTCCTCAGTTTCGAGGCAAATTTCAAATACTCTCACAACTTCGCATGGTGTGATTTCCTAAACCTGCAAGGAGTTTGGCCCCCTGAGTTTTCTTATGCATGTATACAAATCAAATTCACATTTACAAAACTAAGCTATCAATTGTGTCCCTCAACTATACATTTCATGAGATAAAATCTCTGTTCTTATCAGTGAGAGCAAAACAGACATTGTTTTCTGTGAGGATTTCTAAGCACAATTAATCTGGGTTTAGACAGTTACATAAACCTCTGGATTTAGGCAGCATGAGCATTACCAGATCCAGACAAAAATAATCCGTATTTTCCTTGCCCTGAGGTCATATAATCCTCCAGAGCACTCAGAATCCTGCTCCGAACATTCATTTCTGTCTCTCTCTTTACCTCAGGCCACTTGGTTTGGCCTTGGCTTGTCCCACAGTTAAAAGAACGAGTTAAGAAAGTATGTCTGGACTTTTTTATCCTCTCTACATTTTTGTATACTGCTCTCCAAGTTTTCTTAATCCTTTTCTTAATCACCAACACTGCTTCCGTGCAGGCAGGTGTGTGACTGAACACCAAGCATTTATGCTGCCTGCAAAGGACCTTTCCAGGAGCCAGCAGTTTCATGGCATAAACAGGAATTATTAGCTCTGTATAATGAGAGTCTCCAAGTCATCAAAAGGAATTCATAAGGAAAAGCACATTTACTGCCAAATAAAGCACACATTTATTTTGCAAATAATAAAAAGTAAGTTGGAAAGAGGGTATTGATCCGTCTGCTTCACTCACGCATACAGTGGCATATATTTACTAGCAATGGTACTTTTTTCCGTTAAGTCTCATCAAAGGTGTTATTAAAGGTGGAAAATAAGATGAAAACCATAGGTCCTGAACCCTGATGCTAAAGCAGACCCCCAATAAAAACCCAGTTCCCACTGAAAATGCCACTCCTGTTCCCCTCTCAGTAAGGAGAAGGTGCCTTTGATAACTGCATTAGAAACTTAGTAGATCCCTGTGAAAAATAGGAATCCGGCTTAGGCTACAAATAACAAGTTTTTAAAGGTGAATAAACCATATCATGAGGTTCACACCTGAAAAAAAAACGCAAAAATATCTTAATTGTTCACATTCTCTCACATTCAAGGTGCGTCGAGTGCAGCGGGAGGTGACAACTGCAGAAGGGATCAATGCAGCCAGGATGGGGAATAAACACACCCATTGCTCACACGCTGCATCACCACATTTCAATGAAAATTTCATAACATCTGTATTCTTAAAATCTTATTAGATATTCAGGACATGGGGTGGAATAAAATGATACTGTGCGCTAATTAGCAGATCGTTTACAAATCCCAGACCCCTTTTCTCTCCAGTGACTGCCTTGGCAAATACAGATACCAGCACAGACTTCTTTTTCTATGCTTCTATCCTTTATCTAACTTTGCTTTTCATGGGTTCATTGAGGCAATGTTTTGTAATAGTGTCAAATTAGTAGAAAACCTGAGGTATAACAATTTGACAATGATATAGCTGTCATGATGGTTCTACTTTCTGCTTGTACCTACTCAGGCATAATTAGAATCAAATATCTACCTCTCAGCGTTTCTCTTGGGCTCATCCAACGCTGAAAGCTCTCAGGCCATTAAGGCATATCAATTAGTAATGATTTTTTTTCAGCCCCCAGCAGCCACTGAAGCATACATTAAAGGTAATATCTGCAGTCAAAAATTTAATGTGCACATTTGAGAATATCTACTTTGATTAAGAGAATATTATCAGGGAAACTCATTTGCTTAAAGTTTTATATCACGGCTATTAAAAATATTTTATTTGCTGAACAAATGTCCAATGAACACTCCCATATCTGTTAAGTAATATTAATTGCACACAGGTTTGGAAAACACAAGAATCATTAAAGGATAAATGAGACTGTGCAATAGCCCAGAAGAGCTAATGTTATCACTTCCCAGGCCACTTTTACAACCTTCTTAGTAGGACCATTTTTAACTGAGTCATCACAGCCTGAGGAAAGTTACTTTCATTTTTTTAGTATATCTATCCAATTGAGTACATGTCACAGAGGCAGCTCATTACAAGCACCAGAATTACAGGGTTGTCACATTCCTTGTAGCTAGGTTAAGTCTTCAGTACGGACTGTTTGGAAAAGCAATCCTTTTCACCGTCGTGGTCATTTCCAAGCCTGATGGGTCGCCCACCTCTTCTTTCAAATGCAACTCAAAAATTAGCTACTTGAAGATCAGACTGCAAAGCAAATGTAATTAACAGTATGGATGCATATTTAGTGTTAAGGTGGCACTGGAGCAGAAAAATTCCTATATGCAGGAAGCAGGAATAGATATGCACCCCTTTCCAAACTGGTTTAGGAACTGGGTTGGCTTCTTTCTTGTTTAAATTCTGTTTGGGTAATTTGAGATGTTTCAGTAAGTACTGGACTGAAAAGCCGCTTCAGCTAGCCTTGGCATCAATTTAACCCTCATACACCTTTTTCTGATAAATACATGTGAATGAGGTCTCACCTAAGGTCACCACGAGTAGCAGAAAGGTTACCATGGGCTTTGAATCAGACTTTGTTCAAGAGATGGAATCAAGTATAAGAACTGAGGAAAACAGAAGAAAAATGCTGAGGTTGCCTCACAGTGAAGCTGCAAACTTTTGATTCCACTTCGCATGCAACTGGAAATCTACCCTATGGTGGCTGTTGAGTGGGCTGCGTTCGTTTTATGGCAGGTCTTGGCACAGGTCATCCTGCTGCATTTCACAGTGTATTAACGGCCGTGGCAACAGGAAGCTTCATGAAAACAGGAATGGAAACCAAAAACCTTAAAGGCTGGTGCAGTTCCTTTGTGTTATGGCTTTGCAGGCTCTCTGAAGAGCTAATTCACTGAATTCAAAACTTCTTGGACGATCTACTTTGACCTTTCCACCTATATTTATTTATTTGTAAACACGCAAAACACTGGCCCTCATGGAACATACCACCAACTGACAAAATGCCAGGAGAAGATCAAAATCACATTCAATCCTGGTAGCCAGCAAGCATGAGCCTTCCTATGAAGATATAGATGCAATTGAATTTGTCACTCCTTTGAGTGGCAGAGGCTCTGACTCCTCCTTAAGTGATGTGACCTGTAACGATTTTTGAAATACAAGCATAAGATTCATTTCCAAGTTTTTATCCTACTGTTATGTCTGTAAAATTGTTTCCACTTGAACGTACTTGACATTAGTCATAAATCTCTGGGCAAACAAAGGTGAAGCAGGATGGAAATGCCACATACAACATTCACTTCTACCCTCAGCTGCCAAGAACCTTCTCACAGTGCAGCTGACCTGATAATCGCTTGAAACATTCGCATCATGCTTTAATTATCTGTATAATCACCCAACAAATCTGACACCAGGTTTCTCAGCAGGAGTTTCTCAGGAGGAGCAGATTCCTTCTCAGCTGGTTAATGCCTTACTTATATCAGTCTTAAGGTTTGGTCCGGATGCAGACCACGTACCTGCTATAACTTTTTCAAGTTAGGCCTAATTTCTTTTTCATGTTTAGTTTGCTTAGGATCTAAATAGTAGCTCTGGTGTGACTATGTATCTTTTCATACCTGTACACAGGTTTCTATACTGATTGAGATGGTTTTTCTCTCCATGTGGAAATCCCCTCGACCAGACAAGATCAACATAAAAGAAGCATTTCAGTAGATGGCATCTCCTCACTTCCCACCACCTCTTCCCTCCTGCTCAGCCACCACGGTCATCCCTCCACCCAGGGCATGCCCAGCCAGCAGCGCTTGGC
Organism: Egretta garzetta; assembly: GCF_000687185.1. NCBI lineage: Eukaryota > Metazoa > Chordata > Aves > Pelecaniformes > Ardeidae > Egretta > Egretta garzetta. Next base: position 1,254,105 of record NW_009258541.1, on the reverse strand, counting down.
ACACCATTCACTTCTCTTCTCCAGGAGCTGCGTATTTAACCTCAGTGAGTATATGCATACTAGGCAGTAGTACCATAAGATGCTGAATGAAAGCGTATGTGGGAAACAGATTTACAGCTTGAATTTTACAACCCAGGATTTTTGCAAATTCTAACCAAAAATCATAGACAACTTGAACAAACACTTTTATACTTCACTGTATTGATTATGCTTTGATATTAAAGCTTCCTTCCAATCATGAAAAAAAATATATTTCCAAAACAGAGAAAGAAATATACTTCAAAGTGCCAAATAATCTATCTAGCTTTATCTGCACACATACGCATACAAGAACTATGTACCACCCAGGCAACAATCTCCACATCCCATTCCCTTTTGCAGCTATCAGTCAGGTTTGACCTTTGGTTCAGACCTAAAATCTCCCAACCCATTCATTCTATCTTAAGAAGAGCAGCTTGAAAGAGAAGAAAATGTATCTGCAAGGGCTGACTCTTTGTGCAGTTGGAGGGGGGAAGTGCCAGCATAACAAATTGCTCCTGTTCAAACCCATCAGTTCAAAACAAGCATCTGGAAAACTTGACAAGAATACTCAAATGACCCTTGTGTTCTGACAGCTGGAAAAGAGAACGAGCTCTCTGTAAGGGGAAGAAGTGTGCTCAAACTTTTTGCCTAGAGAAACACATAGAGCTGTCTGAAATATTTTGCTTCAAAGCCCATTAAATTAAACTTTCAGTGCAAAGTATGATCCATACAAGCAACTGTGACTGCACTCACAAATCTGTGGTCAACACCACCAGCTTCTGGTCATGGTGATAGGCAGGCTGTGAATTCCCTTCTCTCATGAACTTCCACTGCTGTCACAGGTCATTCCCTCCCTATGAGAGGATCCTTAGTCCCTCTTGAACCCTGGCACGTTGGGGCTGAGCTCCACTGCCTTCGTCATGGGGAGAGCTGCTGCCTGCTCCAGGTGGAGAGGCCATTCAGGATGGCTCCATGACGAATGGACTGCAATTTTGTTCCTTCTCCCCAGTCCTGTGAAGGGAAACACCTTGAGCAGGGTGTACTATTACAGACACAATTTCAAATTGATTGTATCTCAGGAGTCCTGGTTTGGTCAAAATCTGCACTGAGGAAAAAAAATCAAAAACTACCTTACTACCAAACTACATTACCTTGCGACATCCATGAATTCTCCTCATCTGGAGTTTCCAGACTTCAGACTCTGCAGATGAGACATGTACCTATTGCATCGAACTATCTTATAACTGTTCAAAATGCAACAAACCACTTCTGGAATTTCACAGTCCCAAATTCTGCTGTTTCTGCACTGCTGCCCCATAGACTACTACCCATGTACTACTGTGGACCTAGACTGGCCCATAAGCATGGTTATATACTGTGCATGTAGGATGTGCCAAACAGTCCAGTTTACCCACACCCCAAACTGCTCAGCAGGAGGGAACCAAAGGGAAGTTAAGCAACCAGATCCATGCTCCCAATGTCCATGTATGTTGTTCGTCAGACCTGTTTCAGGGAAGACCACTCTGAAGCTGTCTTCTTACCAGAAGATACTCATAAAAATAATATTCTGGTCTATGTTTATTCTGTTAGATTAAACATATCAATTACCCAAGGTTTTCTGACTGAATCAGAAAATGGTAAAAAGGAAAGAAGACCCTCTAGAAGGCACAGGTCTATTTGGATGTTTAAACTCTCCAACAGGCAGCAGCCCAAATCCTCCCCAAAATGGAGGTGGTCAAAAGTCCTGTATTTACCAAAAAATGCCTTGGAAAAATGTTTTCAAATATATAGCCTGGTATGTTGGAAAAACAAAGGCATAAGCCTCAGTACTTTGCAGTCATTCATACAGTAGAAATAGCAGGAGTTCTTTAAATTACCTGGGTTTTATTAAGGAAAAAAAAAAATGGTCCTGGTTTTAAATTGTTTTTATTAAAAGTAGCTGTGTTTGAAGGTACTCAGTAATGCATTCAGTGTTCTAAACGACAAAGAACCAACACTTTATATATAGCAGCAAACACTGGACCTTATTTTTTGTGTCACAAGAAAAATTAACCAAGTTACATTAGAAAATGGGTCACAACAGGATTTGCAATAAACACTATATACAATATCAGCCATTTGTACAGAACACAGCTGACACACACACAGAGTTTTCTGGTTTATGCCTTACTTCTACGATTCTAAATTGATTTACAGCCCCATGTGAGACTCATAAAAGAGCCCTAGGCAACTCTACCCTGCTCACAGACTATTTGCAACACTGTGAATGTCTCAATTTTCCCATTTAAAAACATTTTCCCTTTTCATTCCTTTCAAGAACAGATTTCTGGAGGGAGTAGGGCAAGAGAGATGAGAAGAGAGATTTAATGGTTACATAACTTGAGACATAAACAAGTGCATCGCCTTCTCCTACTCCTGATCCTGGAGAAACTCTTATTGGAGTGGGGGAATCACTGTTCCCCACTCGCCTGCCCTAGCACATACCAGTATCTGTGAGCAGCACCAGCCTCCTGACCAGACGAGTATGACACAAACGTTGCTGCGAAACGAATCGCTAACTTTAACGTGACTTCAATTAGAAGAAAGTCCTGCTTTTATTAAGCCAGAAGATTTATAAAAACAGGGAAATTGTGTTTACACACATGGGAAAGGCCTCAAAAATGAGCCAAGGTTGGTCTATAAAGGATTTTGCTTATTAACATCCCCCCCCCAGCATAACATTCTGATATTGGTGGATAATTATCCATCTTCCAGTTCAGAAACGAGGTACAGAGAAATGGCACAGGGGGTCCCAAGGTGGTGCAAGAAATTAGAGACAGGAGAAGAACCAGAACTTGCTATTCTGATTCTTAATGCAATACTCTTTCTAATAAGCCATGTTGCTCCCCTTCATTACTGTTTTTATTTTACTTCTCTAATGGGAAAATGGCTACGGAGAACATTTTCTGTCAGGCAATGGGCATCTAGAGACCAAATACCAAATTTCACAATCATTTTTTTCTGTTTAACTCCACTGCACTTTGCTGGGGTTAGACAGCAAAAGCTTAGAGCTGATTTTGACCCTGTATCTACCTGCTTCTCTTGCAGTTATTCACTAATTTAACACCTCATGATGAAATGGGTATGAATCCCCGCTCCTCCTCAGCACGTTGGCTGGACTGATAAGCATAACCAAGATGTATCTATTTTATTCTGTTTCTTCTTGACACCGTGAACGCTAGTCTTTCATTTCCATTTTCCAAAGGGAGGTAGCATTGCTTGGTTTATTTTTGGGCCTGATACTGATGAAAGATAAATGCAAGAGTGGGCAGGACATGATGAGTGATTAATACTGCTGGTACATCTTCATTTTGCTAAGATCATTCTTGGCAAGACTTTGGGTTTATTCTGAGAAGTGACTTTGTAGTTGCTCCCTCATCCCATGGCTTGGTGGCAAGAGCAATGAAAGCCACCGCTGTCTGTTGCTGCCCCTGTTCCCAGCTGCTGGGGGGCGATCCATGGTCTGAGTCACTGCTGACACAAAATAAATCAAGTACCGTGTATTTCTCCTGACAGTAAAACTTTATAGTGTGGCATCAGCTTCCACCCCGGCTCTGCAAACCCAACATGTGCTAAGACTTTGGATGGGTTATACGCAAGTGCGGGTTACACTGGATGCACAGCAGCTCAGCAGCTGAGAGCGGCTGATGAAGTCCATCTGCTGAGGAAGGCAGGGGGCCCTTCCCTTTAGGAAGCAGGGGGCTGCAGCACCCTGCCCGGGAGCACACCCCATCTGTATCACACCATGCAGCCACTAAGCCTGCCAAGAGCTGTAGTTATCTGCCCACCAAGTGCGACCACTTGAGTCAACCTCCCAGACTGCATTAATAGCCCCTAAACCACTCTGCTGGTCTTCCATTAAAGAACCCCTCCTGGTTTTCTACAAAACACCCCTTTGATATAGAATGAAGTAAAAAATCAGGTGCCACTGACAGTTTTTCTTTTGGAGTTAGTCACGGGAGAAACATGACGATGGTTAAGATGAAAAGCCTTTTTTTTCCATGAGTCATAAATTTTGAATAAAAAAACCTGCAATATTTCAGGACTGTGGTTTTTGGGAACAAAATTACAGTTAATCATAGAGTCGCAAAATAATTTATGTTGGAAGGGACCTGTAGAGGTTAGCTCGTGCAACCCCTCTCTCAAAGCAAGCCAGCTTCTACCAGGGCCTTACCAAACCTTACTCAGAGCCTTGTCACACAGCTTTGCAAAACAGCTGGTCTGGTTTGTACATTTTTTTTCCTTTCAAATGACTTTTTCTAGAGAACACGTACGATAGGGAATTGAAAAGTAGACATATAAAGGCTACTTAGAAGGCTCAAGACTCTATCACAACGTCAAATTTGAAAATATTATCAACCTGACAAGTTTCGGGGTTTGATTTTTTTTTTTTTAAAATCAATCCCAATAAAACTTATGCAAATATTCCACAAGATTCAGTGTTCAAGAAATACCAGAAAATATTTGGAGCCAGAGGGAAAATAAGCAGAGACAGGAGGCCAGAATCTGATCCTTTTTATCTGGAAGCTGAAGTTATGTCACTTGATGGGAATCATCTGTAACACCGCATTCAAGATCTGAATTCTTCTTACTGAAGAAAAAAGATACATGTTAGCATCGACTTATCAGCTAACTTAAGGCTAGACACTGTTGTCCTTCGGTATATCACAAGGGGGTTCCTTGATAAAGTAAATCTTTTTCTCTCCTCATTTAAAAATACTTTATTCTCATGACAATTTTCAGCAG
>NW_009258541.1:1231761-1249229 GCF_000687185.1 Egretta garzetta | reverse complement strand
ACGCCGGGCCGGGTGCCGTGGCGCAGGTCCTCAGCACGGAGGTTGCCCACAGAAGCCAGTTGCCCTCCCCAGGCACAGCCCTTGCTCACTGCTCCCTGGCAGCCACTATTGGGAAGGCAACCCAAACCTAAAACCGCTCCCAGATCTTTCAGGAATGGTGGTTATGCAAGTGAAAGTGGTTTGGTTTTAACATGTAGCTGCATTTATATTATATAACAATGCCCATTTCCAATTATTTTTGTTGCAGTCACCACAAAAGTTGTTTTCGCTTTTTCTATCAATCAGACCAAGAGGGATCCGTGTACCTCGCATGCCTGTCCATACCTTTAAAAGAGAACCACTGAAGGGTAATTATAACACATCAGATCATGAGGGGAGGCACTGTTGCCCTGGCCCAGTGCCACCACATGGCTGTGCACAGACCGGCTCTTGGGGAGCAGGACTGGTGTATGTGGAGCAAGCCAAGGGCTGCAAATGGCAAGGGTAAAGCAGGGCACCGGAGGCAGCGACACTGCCCCGTGTGTCTCTGCGTACCCCTCCCTCCTCCAAATGACACTAGAGGAGTCAGGATTTTTGGAAGAGCCCAACTATCATGGGAGTCCAAGTGGAAAATGAACATCTCTGAAACCACCTCTTCACCTCCCCGTGCCTCAGCTTCTCATTTGTAAACTTGAGATACTGCCATTTCCCTTCTCTGCCTGCTAAATGCAGATTTAAAGTTCTTTGGGCCAGAAGTGTCTCTAACGATACGTACATAAAATGCCTAAAGCTGGGAGTCCCGGTACAGACTGTGACCTCCAAGCATGCACTCAAGCTCTACAAAATACAAGAAAATAGGGGCAGGGGTAGGAGGGAGGAAAGCCTTTTAGAATATAAGAAAGAAGTCGAATCTGGCTAATTACCAAGAGCTTCCCATCAGGCTGACAGACTCCCACCGTGGACACACTCAGTGGTTGTTCTTTATTTCTGAGCTTTACTTTAATCCCTCCTCATTTCTCTTGTTTCATTTCCAGTCAGTTCAGGATCCTAATGTTTTTGCCAACTTATTTTTAATGGGATTGTTAGCATCCAGGAAGCCTTGTCAAATAATCATTATACAGCTACTTTCAGGAACCCCTGTGGTTGCTTCCACTTGCTGTGCGTTTCCCTTCCCTCCCCGCTCCCCTCCCATTAGCAGGGGAGATATTTTTCTCACTGGGAAAGCGTCAAATTAAAAACCTGGCTGTTTGACCCCGTCCTGCGTGTTCATCCAAAGGTGTAGCTGCTCTGTCTGGCTGACGGTCCCTTTACATTATTACTTTGTCTCTGGCAATTCACATTTACACATTAGCCAACAAAAAGGCATTTGTAAAACTTTTCTGGAGTAACAAACTGAAGTCTGTCAGCTACAGAAAAACCATAACCCTGCTGCTCCTTCCTCACCCTAATGGAAGAAATGTTGTTTTTAAGTGATACTTTTAGCCACTGCTAAGAACATTTCACCCATCGCTCACCACCCATGGACCAGCCCTTCCAACAGCTATTGCTGGCTGAACAACTTGCATGTTGCTGAATCGCAAGAGTTTTGCCCATCTCTGCTAAAGATGCTGCTTGACCTGCAGTATCTTCCTATTTTGGTCTTTTCAGCCATAAAACTTACACCACAGCAGATTTGCTTTTCACCTATTTTGCCAGTATTTCTTTCCAGTTTTCTATATAAAGGAAAATCAGTATTGCCTCCTATATAATCTTTATGGCCAGAAATTTTGGGGGTCGCAAAACTTTAAAATTGAGGTATAGTAGGAGAGAGCTTGAGCAAAGTTTCAGAAGAGCTTAGCTCCCATGAGCTGCCATTAGAAGCTTGTAGGTTCTGGTGGACTGTGGCTATTGAGATATTCAGAAAGTTTGAGAGACCTTTTTTTCTCAGTGGCCAGACCCAATTACTGTCAGTGCAATCTCACACGAGAGAGAGACTATGGCAAACTGGCCACATGCACTGCCGTTTGGCACCGGGGCTGCCTGGTGTGGGACAATTCCTCTCTCCTACCTGGTGCAGCAGAAATGAGAGCTCTGCTGCTGTGCTCTCTGGCTCGCCAGCTAATGCTGCTCCCTGAAGCGGTGATCTCTGATCCAGGTGCTTTACCCTTTTGAAACTGCTGTGAGATTTGTTGTCCTGGTTTCAAAAGAATTTTAAGGAGAATCACCTGACTTGTGTCAGTAACCTGAAATCTCTAGAAGTTTCAAGAGGAAACCCAGGAACTGGAGAGCGCAGAGCCCAAGTCTACCCTTCCAGCACCCACCCCTCCTGCTTCCCTCTCCCAGTTAGAGAAGGCAGCCAGAGTTTCCATGGCTGTGATTTTGAATGCGTTTTACCTTTTCCAAGTTTATTCTTTCTATAGGACAGGATTGTTAGATTCCTGAGTCTGAATACATTTTGTGAATCAACCAAAAAAGATGAGAGTGTAGAAATGTTTTGGGGTTTTTTTAGGTCTATGTTACTGGAGAAAACCTGGAATGAGTGTGCTGCTTCATGCATTTGGCCTGCTGCTTTTGCAGGGACTCAGGGAGAATCTGCCTCTTGCCTGAGACAGTAAATCAGTTGGCAGACATCCATTTTTGGCACTGTGCTACTTTTTTTCTGGCAGAGTCAAATACTGATGGGAACAACAGAACTAGCTGGTTGAAAACAGTTGTCACTCACAAAGGGGAGAGATCCAGCATGGAAAGGGTCAACAGACGTGTTTGAGGAAGGAGTTTTGTTGCTGTTTTCCTAATGGCCCCACCCAGGCAGAATTAAAATAAGTCTGAAGCTGCTCTACCTTCAAAGGAGCTGAACCATCCTGGGACCAACTCAAGCTAAGTCACGAAAACACCTTTGTGTGCCTGCTTCTCCCTAGCAGGCCACACTACCGTACGTGCAAACTATATTATTTATATTCACACCAGGTACCACTTAATTAGAGATTGACCTTCATTTTATTTTTAGTATTCAAAAGCCTAAAAAACCCTGATTCATCCTAGCTTGTGTATTGGGTTTGCATGGCAAGGTTTTGGTAGCAGGGGGACTGCAGGGGTGGCTTCTGTGAGAAGCTGCCAGAAGCTTCCCCCGTGTCCCACAGAGCCAATGCAGCCGGCTCCAAGGCAGCCCTGCTGCTGGCCAAGGCTGAGCCCATCAGCGATGGTGGCATCCCCCTGGGATAATGTATTTAAGAAGGGGTGGAAAAAAACTGTGCAACTACAGCTGGAGAGAGGAGTGAGGACATGTGAGAGGAGCAGCCCTGCAGACACCAAGGTCAGTGAAGGAAGGGGAGGAGGTGCTCCAGGCACCGGAGCAGAGATTCCCCTGCAGCCTGTGATGAAGCGCATGGTGAGGCAGGCTGTGCTCCTGCAGCCCACGGAGTCCCACCGGGGAGCAGATCTCAGGGAGGACCCCATGCCAGAGCTGCATTAAGGAAGGTTGGTTTCCATTTTGTAGCCCTGACCAATGCACCCTGCATGATGCTGGCACGGAATTTCGTGCCTTACCAGCCCAACAAAGGTACAGATAATTATGTGCAATGCGGAATGCATACAGTCTACTCCAATGACATGTTTCAAGGTGTATTTACAGCTAATGACAGTAAAACAAATCACACAGAACTATATTCTTGACAAGCTTCACCCCTTTTTGGGTTGCCAAGTCATTTGTGAATCAACCCTGATTAATATGAATTTATTTATTGTTCATAAATATTCCCCAATTAGTTTCAATGAATACTTTTCAACCTGTTGGTTGTAAACAATTGATAGCTATGAATATTTGCTATTCATTATTGATGTTGTAAGACTGGTCACCAGGGTATATGTTATTGTTTCTGCTTTTTTTTTTTTTTTTGGACAACAACTGTTTTAAAGAGGAGAATAACAAATCCTAACATGAATAGTGTAAAGAATAAAGAATCCAAGTGACAATCATCAAGCAAAAAAACCCCACTTCTGTCAAAATTATTGACTTGGAGATGGTAGGAGTCCAAGAATTAACAAGTTGTAATTAGTATAGCCTTACAAATCATAACAAACACAATCATTTTTGTTCATAAAAGCATTCTCAAGCCACTGCCTTTAAGTAGTGTTCAAAAATTGACAGTGCCAGACATCACACAACATTCTTTTCAGTGTGGCAGCTATTGTTTCAAATGCTAAGAAAGTTTAGGTCGAAAGCAGAATTTGATAGTAGTTCAGAGCACTTAGAAATACACTAATGAGTCTTTGCAGAAATAGCTCTTCTTGCCTGGTTATTACAACAGCTTCACAAGAGGATTGCCATCTTGCATAATTTAACAACAATGTTGTTAAACCTTGTGAAGTAAGCAAGTGAAAATGCTCAAAGTTTGTTATACACAGTCTCTACACCAACACCATTAGGAATTAAAACTGTTACAAGGAAACTATTTTTTAAGAGTATCTGTGTTCCAAGTTTCACTTTGCACAAGCTATGGTACAGATCTTGAAACTGTGACAAGTTCTTTCCTTTTTGAACTGAACCTTCTTGGTGTAACTACTCCATCCTGTTGATCCTAATTTTGTGTTCGCCTTTTACATGATCAGTACCTGTCAATGAACTATGCAAAAGTATAAGTTTCATGAAGAACTCTACATTAAAAAACCAAGACTGCAAATCAAGCACCCCAAAGCTGGAAATGCCACTGATCTTGCCATTGATTCCTTGCTAAAGCCCTCCTGTCCAATCCGTCTGCAATATTCACCCCACAATTTGCCAAACAGAAAACTGATTACAGTTAAAAACTAAAAATGGAAACCAGGAATAGGATACACCCAGTAGCACCAACAAGTGGTAATGCTGATCCCATTTATAATTACCTAGTACCATCAGCTCAGCTAATTTATATCGAGAAATGCTAGCCAGTATGCGCAACGCTGGGAAACAGGCGCTGTGAAGAGGATGTCAGTGCTGATGTTCCCTTGACCGTGAAAACACAACCATGAAATTCATCACTCCAGCAAAATCCAGCTTCTCTGAATGGCTGGATGAACGTGAAAGCAGGCTCTTAAGAGTATTTACAGTAGATAACAATAACCTTTTCAGTTCAATTATAACATCTTCATCACCCAAATTATGACCTAAAGGCAAGATGTGAACCCAGACAACTCTGCAGTAGGTGGGCTGTTCTGTTAAATGAGAACTGGAGAAAATGCTTATGTGATTTATCATACAAAGAACATCGACTTATAATAGCACAAGGAACAAAAACAAAAGTATTCAATGCAATTTCTGAAAAAGGATATTGAGGAAACAGTTGACGAATAAAGGGCAATACTAGGAATTAGGTACAATTCCAGCATTTCTGAATTAAACACACTATGGTCCAACAAACTGAACAAGGACCCTAGGAGTTCACTTGCTGGACACGTAACTGGGATTGGCCCTAATGCTATGACAAGTGCCACATAATTACTCAAGAGAAAATTAGAATTTTTCAGCAGACATCAGCATGGGAAACCTGACAAATAAGGCCCAATGCCACACGCTGAGGAAAAGCAAAACTGAACATCTGCTCATTAACTGATCCCTGTCCATCACGTGCACTGAATGAGGCTGGGGCTCAGTGTCAAAATAGAATATGCTTATTTAATTAAAATCTCATCATCAGAGACACAACATTGCACAAGCACCCCTGATTCTCTGTTTTTAAAAAAATTCATGGTCTTGTCTTTGGAAACTGGGAAAGGTCTTTTAATATACTTCTGTGTGTAATTATTATACATAAAGCCTTGTATAATACCTCCTCAGGTAGGAGGCCTGAGCTGGGAAAGCAGCAAAAATGAATCTTCACAAAGCCTGAATGTCACAACCTTCACCAGAGAAAAGCTTAATTTTACATCTTTCTATAAAACCATCCATGTCACTGATTTCATCTAAAAGCTAAGATTAGGTAATGGAAGGGTAAAGTAAAGCTTTGATGTTTAGATTTTAGGTCTGGTTGCTACAAGCACTGTAAATTGGTTCTTCAATAGAAAAAGGTGAAGACAGACAATGGATTCATCCCTGAACAAGATGGCTAAACTCGAAGAAACCAATATAAGTGTACTTTGGCCTGTCAGAGTGAGCCATGTGAGGTAGATGGGCTATAGAAATGCGGGACTCGCCATACATTAGCAACCACAGAGGCACTCAAATCAGGACTGCACTTTAAACTTTTATCTCAAAGGCAACAAAAAGTGTAGGCTGTGTCTGACTGCAGCGAGCATTCCTTGATTTCATAGTGTCCTAAAACTTCATTCAAGGTTCTTCTGGAAAGGATAAAGTGGCATGCGGTAATTGCCTTGATGTCCTTCAGGAAAAATCAATAATGAGTATGAGTGAAGGGTCAAGAAAGAAACAGATCCACTACTAGGCTAACCTAGAGGGTTTAAATCTAACTAACTAGATTTGATAAACAGTGAAGTCTCTCTCAGCCCTGTATTTTAGGTGAACTTACTTAATTATACTGCTCCTGAGAGCCAAGTGCTAATTGCATCCTGGCAGAATCCCCAGGCCTAACAGGGTTGACACTGTGCATGTTTCCTCCGGGCACTCAGCTTTCCAGGGCGCTGTGATCTGGACCTATGGCATTCCCGCCCTCCCAAGCCCTTCCTCACAGCGATGGGCAGTCACGATCAATTATTTGCTGAACAGACATCCCAGCCGACCCGACAGACTGAACACTCTCATTGCCTGTAAGAGCAAAGAAACAGTGAACCAGGAGGGGTGGGGAGGGTGGGGGGAAAAAGAAGGAAAGGATAATTCTGCTGCCAAACGTATAGGCAGGCTAAGCTGCCTCTGATGAGCTGCCACTTGTCTTGCAGATGCTGCTGATGCTGGTCCCTAGGGCACGCATGCACTTCTGAAGGCCTTAACCTTTACACTGGACACACGGAACAGTAAGATGTGGGGCTTGTATTCCCCTGAGAAAGGGTAAAATCCTGAGGTGGCAAGATTTTATTCCAGAGTTTCACCCTACCCTACACTGAAATTTCACAGAACAAGTGCTCTTTTACTGCTTGATACTCGGGATTACATTCAGGGAAAAAAGACATAAATATGGTTACCCAAGATGGAGCACAACTCCTTGACACTTGCACCGAGAGGGAAAATTGCTAGACGTTCTCTTTTCCCTCACTTTCCCTTTATGCTTCTGTGCCCAGGGATAACTCTTACACACTAAAAAAAAAGTGTTATTTGCAGGGGCCCCTAATTAATGGCAAATAACACTGGATACCAATAAAATGAGTCCATTTTCCCAGAGTTCAAATACTGGCAGTAAGGCTTCCCTGTGAGAGTACAAAGCTCATGAAAAGTCTGTTCATTTTGCAGCTCAGATACAGACAACATTTGTTCCTTTATTTTTCCAAGATGAACATATAGTCATCAGATGAAATTGTTTACCAAATTTGGTACTTTTATACAGTGTCATTCTGGAGCTTGAATAAGAGCAAATAAGGCAGAACTGTAGCACAGAGAGGAGGAAAGAAATTGCTCATAGAATCCAAACAAGCCTTCATTGTACTTCATGTTCTTTCTAAACCACCGCAGTCTGGCTGTGCTTTTTGTACCTTATTAGCACCATCTAAGGGAAGAAAATGGGAATCACCTAGAGGTGGTACACAATCTGTAAACAATGCCGAAATCTTTTCACTGTGTTGGAGATCTATGTCAGAATATTTCAACTCAAGGGAGACAAAAATAGTATATTAATTCTTAACATAACTTAGAAAAAAGACTGATTAAGCTTGTCAGCGAAAAAACCAAATTCAGAACGTTATAATGTAACTTAACAAGCGTGGCTTTCAAATTGAGCTTAATACGCATGTGCAGAAATAAGAAACAGTGAAGTTTTTTCCTCCACTAACACCAAGTTCCAAATTAACAGGAAAGGTGTGGGATGTGGTGGCCTACCAAAGACTGAAATTATTCAAAAGAGAATGTAATATTTTTTTAAAAATAAACTAATATGCACTTTTTTTAGGAGGCGGAGGGTAGTTTTTAATGCCTATCCAAAATGAAAACTAAAGGCTTGGATTCATCGTAATGACCATTCGGTATGACAAAAATCACCTAATAAATCAACTTAGAAAGTTAATACAGCTCAGCAATTGGCTATAGGTGTAAAAATTACCATCTGGCCACTCAGTGGGGCATTCACTGTCTATCTTTAGATCTCTAACGTAGATACAAAGTTAGGGCTTTTATACTTAACCAGCTGAGAGAGTCCAGCTTCTGCCTGGGGCACACTGGATGGCTACTGGGACGTGCCAGGGATTTAAGGGGCCCCTGACCGGGCCAGTGCCACAGTGGAAACCTCCTACTGTCCTGACTGACCCCTGCAGGGGCCAGTGGATTCATGAAGAAATAGTTGAGAGAGAAACCATACCTGGGGAAGACCCTTTGTGGGGGAAATAAAGCAAAAGTGCGACTGACTTCTGAAAGCTGGTGTCTTATTCCAGATTTATGTTTGCTACAACAAGCACATTTTGTGCTACCTTCTTTCTTCTTCAGTTCAATGCTGTTCAGCTGATTACTTATTTTATGTGTTTTCATCATAAATACTCACTGGATGTTAGACCAAATTTGTGCCTTTATGCCGTCTTTTTCTTTTGTCATTGGACATCTGTTTCTGAGTTCTAATGTCTTTATCTCTTAAGTTTTAAACACAAAAATGTATTATGTATTAAGCGGTTACGAATTATCATCAAGATTCTTCCTTAGCTTTACCTATGTCCCAGTTAGGGACATGGTTTAGTGGTGGGATGGCAGGGTTAGGTTAAAGGTTGGACTCGATGATCTTAAAGGTCTTTTCCAACCAAAGTGATTCTATGATTCTATGATTCTATGAATATAAAAATTATCAGAATGTGAGTCATGCTGGCATCTGCTCTGTTTGCAAAATAAAGGGACAGCAAAACACAGAGTGAAATAACTGGACTACCTACATGAAGGAAAAACTATTAATAATAGGTTCTTCAATGTAACCAATAATTATAAAAATGAGATACAATGGCCTAACACCAAAGCCAGAGAAATTCAGGTTAGAAATAAGGCACAAATCTAACAAAGATGACAAACAACCACCGAAATCCTTTGTCGGATTTTATGCTGGGACCTCCAGCATGTTCATTTTTAAAGCAGGACATGACATCTTTCCAAAAGCTCTACTCTGCTTCAATTAAGAATTAATTAATCTAAGCCCCCTCTTTGGTGTTATAGAGGAGGTCAGACTAAAAGATCACAATGATAAAAAATAAATTGAATCCCTCTTACCTAGACTGTAAATAATTTGTCAAATATCTTTCTTCTCGTTCAAACATTAACATTTCCACATGTTAATTCCTTGTCCTATATTTACATAGTAAATAGTGCTTATTGACCTCCTTGTAAATGCAAAAACTTTATCCATAAATAATAACAGGATGCTCTATTGCTTACATGGTAATTTCCTGTTCTCCCGAAGAAAACTTCCAGAGATGAATTTCTGTTTCTAGTACTTTACAATTTTAAATGAAAAAATTGCTTTATGTCCTCACGTTTTCTTTTCAGGTGAGATATCGTAGCAAGCATTCTTTCCCAAAGGATTGTCCACAGAATACCGAGAGAAAAAAGCACAGATGTGAATGTAGTCTGACTGAATTTGTTTAGAAGTATAAAATTTTGTCATAGATTTTACAGAAACAGGCTCAGTTCAATTTATAGGCTAATTCAGCATCCCTCTAATGTGAGGGAAAAGGTTGCAGGAGCTTTCACAGCAAGTCAAAAAAAGAAAGACCTGAGGAGATGTCTATCTAAACATCATATTCAATCTTTCGCTGCAAACCAACCCATTAATTTACTTGCTTTCATTTTAGCTGTCCCTATAAACAGATGTGGATTGCAGTCAGCAAGTAAAACAAAATGAAAACAAAATCTAAGCAGAATAGAAAGAGGCCAAAGAAAACCAACCCAAGAAAAAAGGAGCTGGTTCAACATGACAATTCAGGTCACCCTTAGAAACAATTTTCACCTGCCACAGCAACGGAGAGGGGACACAGCAACAGAGCCTGCCTTCATTCACTCTTGCGACAGCACGCACTCGGGTTTTGTTTCCAAAGCCTATTTCATTCAGCAACGTCGACTGCCTTGAAAAGGAGAAGGGCAATGATGATGAAGAAAAAATAGTTCAATGGTATAAAGGTTTAACTAATGGTTTATCAGCCTTTTAAATGTTCTAAGTCTTCAGCTCATATCTACCTATGCACAGTAGTAAACACGATGGCAAAGCCATTATCCCCAGCTAGCTGGGGACTGCATGGGGTGCACATGAAAAGAGCAGATAAGCTGAACCTGATTTCTAGGAGATGCCATTATCAGAGTCAGAACTTGCTTTGGTTTCCCAGCAGAGGGGAGAATACATGAATGACTGTTTCTAAGCATTAAACCTATTTGATGTCCATCTCAAACAGCGTGGATGTCTCTATTCGCTTTACCAGCACTGCCAGTGGAAAGTGCCTATTACTGGGGCCAAACTTTTTCTGAATCATAGAATCATTTAGGTTGGAAAAGACCTTTAAGATCTTCAAGTCCAACCATTAACCTAACACTGCCATCCCACCACTAATCCATGTCCCTAAGCACCTCGTCTATCTGTCTTTTAAGTACCTCCAGGGATGGAGACTCATCCACCTGCCTGGGCAGCACATTCCAGAGCCTGACAACCCCTTCTGTGAAGAAATTTTTCCTTATGTCCAACCTAAACATGCCCCGGGGCAACTTCAGACCATTTCCCCTCATCCTATTGCCCGTTACCAGGGAGAAGAGACTGACCCCCACCTCGCTACAGCCTCCTGTCAGGTAATTGTAGAGGGAGATAAGACAAAAATTTTTGTCACCACATTTATTGGCTGAATAACTTTTAAGGCCATTTACAGCAGCAAGACTTCAGCCAACTTTGCACAGTTTAAGTTAACATGTAAACCCATCGTCTTTCCTCCTTTCCCCAAACCAAAGTCCTCAAAGGACTACAAGGGGCCAGAGGTCTTCCAGTACTCCCAGAGCCAAGGACAGCCTCTGGGCTATACCTTCACAGTACATATCACAACATAGGAATATAAAGCTGAACATGCTAATGCATGTGGCTGCCACCTTTCCTGAAGTATCGGCTTGGTAACCGCCGCCAACGTTGTCAGAGCCCAGCAGAGGGATAAGCCGCAGGGCTCCCGTCAGCCTGTTTGCCATTGCAGACAAGCCAATCGCTGTCCTAGATACTACTACCGATTCAGTTACTTTTTCTTTTGGAAAAAGAAGGTACCACGTGGTATATAGGAGCTAATACAGTGAAACCGTCAGGAAAACATGTACTAGGAAGTCTAAACAATACAGCAGTAGAGGAAACGGTAATGATTTGCACCTTTTTGTATCCATGCAGGATCTAAGTTCATTACTAGAGCATGTACCTGCTCAGGATGCTGTATGCTTCACAACGTATCTGATGTTCTTTAATCTAACAAAAGGTATATATTACACTTCCTTTGGGGAACTGCTTTTGTATTAATACCTACCTGCAAGTTACTAAGAACATTGCTAGTGCTATAAAAATAATAAACTGCAGTAATAACAGTAAGTTGTATTTGTGAATACATTGAAGCTCGATCAACCCAAAGTTCATGCCACAGCAAAGATTTCATTTCCACTGAAAAAAGTAGTAAAATGCTCCTCTACAATGGGCTGCAGTGAGCTTTTATAAACTATTTTATCTCTATCAAAATTATGTTCATCATTCAAGAATTGCATTGACTTCAAATCCTCAGGTTGCTCTAAGAGCACATTAGCTTTATTACTTTAGATTAGCTTTACAGATTGTACTTGCAGTACATTTCAGTTAACAACTTAGCAACCCACATACTGAAACAAATCATTTCACGAATCCCCAGATTTATAAAACCGTGTTCTCCTGTACACTGACATGGCTCCAGTGAAGTTAATGCATCTTTGCTAACTTGTGTCAAAATGTAAGGATTAGTGAGAAATTCTGACCCCAAAGCCAGTGGCAATTTCCACTGGTTTCAACAGAGCCAACTTTTTGCCTCTAATTTTTAGAACTCCTCCCTGTTTCTCTACAGCATCTTCTTTTTGTGGAACCAGATGATCAGCTTCATCCAGCTCATTTCACGCATCCAACTGCTGTTCAGTAAGCTCGCTCTCTATGTATTTATAGGAACAAAAGGGGCTGCCTTAGGATGATTCAGTAACTCCAGCATCCCAGCCACACTTGGAAAATCTTTTTCTCCCTCTCTGTAACATAGAGTAACTCTGCTGATGACAGAACTGAGGAGACAAGCCAGTGTGGTAAGGTGAATGTTAGAAAGAGCGTATAAAGGTAAAAATTGTGACCGGAGGATGACTCAAAAGAAATGGTCTGGCCTCTGTAAGCAAAGCTGAAAACATAAATATACAACAGCTGAAAGTTTGAGGATGAAGATTAGACATGCAGAACCACCTCTATCCTTCCTGCCAGTTCCTTGCACAGCAATGCTGGTACAGGTTCATGGGGCTGGGCTGCAAAAGTGACATCCTTGCCCTCCCTGGAAGAAAGAGCCTCATTCAGCAAGAACATTTATTTACCCA
Organism: Egretta garzetta; assembly: GCF_000687185.1. Taxonomy (NCBI): domain Eukaryota; kingdom Metazoa; phylum Chordata; class Aves; order Pelecaniformes; family Ardeidae; genus Egretta; species Egretta garzetta. Next base: position 1,236,616 of record NW_009258541.1, on the reverse strand, counting down.
AGAGCATGATATTATCTAATTCCATTACTCCAGGGAGGACATTTGTCTACAGGTATTTTAATAAATAGTGCAAACAACAGGAAAGGAGTATGTAGCAGCCCACAGGCTCAAATAACAGTTAACTTCAGACATGGGAGTCCCTGTACAGCTTTTGAAGACCAGATTTTCTCTTTCATTTCTTATCTAGGTACTTCTAAAAATATTGACAAGTACCCAAGTTCCTCTCCCCAGAGAGGAGATTGTGGGAGCCTCCATTTAATCACCCCAACGCTAGTGCATGCAAGCCCCATCCTTAGGTTTTATGCAGGTGCTGTAAATTTCTCCATCAGAGACTGTAGTGCTCAGGAGATACAGCCACACAATTTCAAATCCTATTATTTGTTGACAGGATTTATGAAAGTCCCTCCCACGCACTGGTTTGAAAGTTAGGCACCTCATTTCTTCCCCCACTTCCTCAGGCATCAACCTATGGCCCTTAGCTATGCATGCACACATGCTGTTGGCTTAGTTAATTTTCATTCTGCCGTATTCAGTCACCTGCGGAGGGAACTCTGCCGTCACTTCGTATTATTTTTGAAGCCTCCCTACTCGTTCCCTTTTCTATTCTTCTTCCTTTCCACTCCAGTATGTGTCACAAGCACGCTGACATGAGCATGTTTCATTAAAGCAGTTGTCTCCAGCCGTGCAAACAAGGTGACACGGCTGTAGAGCAGACTGTGCCTTAGATCTCTTCAGGCTCTCCTAATTACAAGCCTTCACAGGACAAGCCTGTTTTTCTCCTGATCACTTAAAAGAAAGATTCGTTCGGCAAGGAACCCAAGAAGTTCCTTGGTTCATCCCAAAGCAGAGCGAGCTATACACAAACTACTTTTAACAGGTATTTATCTAAGCTGTCCTTAAAGTCCAGCAATGAACTTCTTTAGGCAAGCATAGTACTTAACTACACTTACTATTAAAATAGTTTTCTGAGGTGTAACCCCTGGCCACAGGCATACATATTTACTTTAATTCCATTATAACCTTTCACAGCTCAGTGAGCATAAGGAGTATTTTTCTCTTTGTGGAACCTTTCTACATAGTCAAAGATGTTGTATACCCCCAGTTTCCCCTTTCCTAAACTAAACTACACTGGTTCTTCTAGTATTTAACATTTTGTAAGCAAGAGAACAGTAACAACAACAACAAAAATAACCTCTTACCATTCTCACCTGGACGCCCTGGTTGAGATCTATTATTCGTCTTAGAAAGCTGTGATAAGGCCCCCACAGCACCACAGAAGATGGAACGAACAAATCCCATGTCTTAAACACAGCTCTCGGATTCTCCCCAGAGTTATCTTTGCCTTGCCATGGCAAGGTAATGTCAACTCATATTTAGTTTGTGATAGAAAACCTGTAGGCTTTGTCAACTAATAATGCCTAACTAATTATTCCCTGTTTAAGCATTGCACTTTTGCATCTTTCCATCTGAAGCATACTTTGCATGAATATTTAAAGACTTGACCTTATTAATTGCCAAACAGTTCCCAAATTTATCAAGAATTCTGGTCCTTTATCTGCAAAGCCTCTGCAGTCCCTTCTAGTTGTTACAATCTACAAAATGTATAAAATAAACTCAACTCCAGTAGCCAAGACCTCGACAAAAATACAGAAGTGAACCACACCAACAAGCAGAGTTCACTTAATACACATCCACGACGTGGCTTGGTTATTGACATCAATGACTTACTTCAGTACAGTTTTCAACCAGCTGTGGACATACACTACAAGGATTTTGTCTGGAAAACACTCCCTTTCTGTTTCAGGAATGGCATGCTGGGGTGTCTGCTTGCCTCTTGTATCCAAGACTGGAGGACATTAATTTATCCTGACAAGCGACCTTGTACATATTTAAGACTGGCTCTATTCATGCTGTCTGCTTATGCAAATTCAGCCTGGCTGCGTATCACGATCTTCCTGGAGTATATTTTCCAGTCCTGAGGTCATCTCTAGATTTTTCTTTCAAACAGCTTTCACACTCAGAGCACAAAATACAGTGCTCTTTTGGATCCTGACTCTCTATCACGTCACAAAACACGGTCACCTGACCTTTTACCAGGACTTGCAAAAGTAGTTCCGCTTGACTGGTTTCAGGGGATCTATTGCCTCTCTGATTAAAGACACAAGGGACAAGCAGGTCCCCATCCACTTCCACCACACCTTCCATCACACCCAGTTGTAATCTCTGTCACAGAAATCCAAAAACATTTGACAGGAACAACTGGGTTTTGCCTGGATGTAGAGAGCTAAGCCACGTGCAAAGCACAGCCCCTGGGGGTTTCCCACTGCTGAGCTGACACAATGCAGATCACAAAGCAGCAGTTCTCAGGACAAGAGGGGGTTTTAAAACTTTTATAGATTTTGCAGTATTTCCTGGGAAGATCCACTGGTGCTCTTCAAGAGTATTATACAAACTTGGGAGGAAAAATTACCTCTGTGTCAAGAGGTTATATAGCAATATCTGTGGAAAGGGAAGGAGAAATCACTCACCTCACCCCATTTAGTGAAAAAAATCATCACTAGAGAAAGTACATCAAACCCGCTATAGGTAGTCTGTCACAACATTTCTCCATCTAGCTGCTTCACACAAATATTCAAGTACTCCATTTGCCCCTCCGCATAGCAAGAACTTCCATGAGAAAGGAGCCTGAAAAAAGCAGCGCAGAGTAGACAGTGGGGTTTGTCACTCTCTAAAGAAATCCTTTCCTTTCCATACTGTCAGTTCAGGCAGAAAACACATTGTGAGCCATCTCCGCTTTTCCTGATTCACTGCTTTAGGCTGCAGTCATTGTCTCAGGCATGCTCCATCCTTTCCCATCGTCATTGACAAAAAAGGACAAGGAGCCTCCAAAAAGTCATACTCCGCACATCTTGACACATCTGCCTTATTCTCTGACACAATTCAGTGTCATCTTTGCCCTTTGAGGCCATTCCTTTTGAATTTTCTCGTGTTCTTCTGTTACCTCAAAATGCTTTACGCAGACTTCAGCGAAGCTGAAAACTGCAGTCCCTGAAATTATTTCCTTCACAAATAATATTTCTTTAATATTCAGTCCCTCTTGATCATCTTTTGCCATTGAGGAGTCTACTTGTGCTTTGCAGTAGCACCCGTGCTACAGTGTTGGCACCCTTGGTGACAGCAGTTGTGTATCCCTCAGACTTTTTTTTTCTCCATATCCCAGCATCATGCATTTCTACTTCATGACCGTTCTTTCTTATTTGTGGGTCACATCCTTGTTCAGTCCAGAGACTTTAAAGCATGTTCTTGTCTTGTATCTTGTTATGCTAATGCCCAGTATATACAAATCACTGTTGCCGCATAGTTTTTGATAACTTCTATTTTCTACAACAATTTATTTCTACTAATATGAGAATGTAGATAGTCTTTCACTGACCCAGAACTGAATCCTCAGTTTCTTGAAATCTATAGTCAAAAGCAACCAAGAGTAGATTTTAAAATATGCTGAAATGGATTCATTAAAATATCAAGACAGGTTCTTCCAAAGCACGATTCCCTCAAAACACACATTTTCCCCAGGGCAGTCCTGCCTCTCACTGAACTCTCACTGTGCGTTACACCCACTTCTTGATAGCTGCTTCTTTCTCTCCCACACTTGACTCTTTGATCTTGCTGGTGAGGAAGGAGGCAGCCTTTAGTCAGTCCAGCCTGTCTCGGCAGGTGGCTTCTTTACTACAGCCATCTGTGTACTGTACCGCAGCCAGCCGATCTTTTTCTTCATTGATGCACATGACTTATTTTGAACCCAGATCCTCAGGAGTTAGATGTAACTGCGCACTGACTGATGGGCATGGAGCACAGGCACAGCTTCCAGGGTCCTGTTCGGCTCAGACCATGCACTCCTGGTAGACACCCATGTTCACCAACCTGACAAAAGACTGCTCCATAACCTACAAACAAGATCTCTGCATCCTCATCACCTGCTGAATGGGAGTTTGTTACAGTTCAGCATGCAGAAAGCCTGAGGCCACCCTTACCTACAGCAGAGGGAAAACAGGAGCTGGAAGCTGCACATGGAAAGTAATGAGACCCTGATAACTGCACTGGATTGCCTGTTTTGACAAGATACTGAGACAAAAGAGAGGAGAAGACAAGTAGATCATATTAAAGGAAGAGAAGATACATTCGTTCTTCATATGCAGCTTGCCCTAACTAATCAGGATTTTTTACCTTCATTTGTATTTATTTTGCAAAAATCCATTTTATTCTCATCTGTTTCAAATTACTAAAGAATAAGCAGTTTGGGTTCCAGCACACGGACTGATAAATAGTTGCTTTGGTCTTTGGCAATCTGCATTTTCATATACAAATGATTGAAGTCTCCCAACCTTGGAATATCTGTCTTCATTTCCGAGACTGCCACATAGTGATTCCTGAATCATCTTCAGCAGTGTTACAAGGCTGGTTAGAGCAGCACAGTAAACGGCTCTGCTCCAAGCTAGACTCCTGCCTACACCCTGTATCTTGCTATATTGAGATGCACACGAGTGCTGCACTGCAGACAGGCCTAATGTAGCATTTCTCAAACCACAAGGAAGGGACTCAAGAGGCTCCTCAGGGCCAAGAGGAGAGCTAGAGAAAGGGTGAAGGAAGCGTTCCCTTCAGAAACCTGCACAAGGTACAGCTGGGAGAGAGGGATTGAAGAGGGGGAATAGCTGAGTTCACTTGCAAGGTGAGCACTGATCAAATTTTGTGAAAATCTGTGTTTTATGTGAAGCTTTCCTTTTCTGCGAGGAAGAAAGGTTCACACTCTACAGGTACACACTCCTGAAGCAATTTTGCTAGGAGTAATTTTAGT
>NW_009258541.1:1207370-1231736 GCF_000687185.1 Egretta garzetta | reverse complement strand
TGAAGTCTGGCTGGTTTTATTTATTTCCCCACAAATGTATTGATGTGTTGCTATTCCTCTCACGTAAGGCCCAATATCAGCAAGTTTGTGCATTTGGGACAGGTTTGCAGTGAGGTGGAAGGCAAGGCTCACACAGCTAGCTCAGTGCTCGCTAACCGCAATGTAAAACGCATGCCTGTCCCTTGCTCAGAAGCTCTCTTCTGAGCTCCAGGTCCTGGGAATTTAAAACAATATCTGTCATATGCATTGCAGGATCTCTCAGTGATGAGCACAAGCAGGTCGGTGGAGGTCTCTCAGATGAAGACGGCTGAAGTCGTGAGGAATTTCTTTGCCGTTCAGTAGGGTTGAACAGACTATCATCTGTCCCTGGAGGACTTTTTCAGATTTCTCTCCTGGATTTTCTCATCTGTTTTCTCAAGTCTCCTTGGGACTCCTAACATATCTAATTGACAGGCAAATACTCCCAGCAAAATCTCTTCATACAGTCTATAGGTTTTCTACCTAATTCTTCCGTAGCCTTACAGTAAAGACAAAGTTAATAAAACAAACTTCTTTTTCTCCCTCCAACTGAGTTGCTAGATTTCTTTCCTTATTAACATTGTATAATATACCCTTGATTTGCAGCCTTATTAAACTTGGGGCATTTTTTTTTTTTTGTAATACAATTATAAAGTTTGTTTTAAAGATGAAACATGGGCATTTAACCTGTCAGAAACAAAGTTCAAGCCTGCAGCTTCCTGTATTTCTGCCACTAAAGATAACAGACCTGATCCTGCAGGTTTTTTACTCAAAGAAACCCCACGAGTTTGAATGGGAAATTTGAGTAAGCAAGGATTCATGGTGAAATATGGCTTCAAATCCCTGCTAGCTTGTCCAAGGGCACAATAAATTGCTCTCACATTGGGAGTCTAACAAAGATAAAGGGAAAGGAAACCTCCCCTCAGTCTGGCATCCCTGTGCTGCTAATGAGTTGTAAGGGTTATAGCAGCAGCGAAAGCACCTATATACCCTCCAAAGGAGGCTGTTTCAGTGGGAGCAGAGCTAAAACAGAATTAAACACTGTCAAAACCCCCATCTTTTATGTACACTGCTGAATATTAACTTAGTGTCAGGTCAACTAGTCACAACCTATTGTAGCTCACTCCCTCCAGAGAGGAAGGCTCCATGACAAGACTCAGTTGATGGCAATGAACGATGGATGAGAGGGCACATCCAGCACAGCATAGTCTTGATTCCAGTCAGTTTTAGCAATTCTCCTCATTTTTAGATTTTTCACTTCTGAATACTCTGTGCCACCAAACAAGTCAGGCTTTTTCATCCAGATGGTATTTTTCAGGGCACAAGCTATGCCAGCGACAATGTTATTTATCTTAGTCTAAAAGTGCAACATAACCAATGTTTATTCAGCTAAGGGAGTCCTGTTTCCTTTTCTGAACATCTCTCTTCCATTTACACACACACTGCAGATATGATCTGCTCTCAACACATGCAAGGGTAAATTAGGATTCATCTAAAAGTGGTGAATTTGTAACAATCTAAAACTGGTGAACTCAAAACCAGACCTTACATTTTTTGGTGCTGATAGTCTTAGTTATGAACTGATTCAGCACTGAGGTTTTGCTGTCCTGTTTCAGTTCTCCAAGTTGCTCTTTATAACCAGATTACACAGTTAACAAATGTCCAGGTTTATTATGGAGTCAATTGTGGCAATCACCATGTATTCACCATCTCTGGTGTCTCTACGTGTTACCTCACCATATCACATTTTGCTTTTAACAACAGGCTATGTAATGAAACCAGAAACTCAGAGAAGAAAACATCAACATAAATAAGCTGTAGGGCAAATGGAGAGGGAAAGCAGTTATGAAAATGCCCTAAAAGCCTGTTTTAGAAAGACAGCATACAAATATTATACTATAATATACCTGAAGATAATTGCATTTACAATTTTTCCCCCCGTTGGGTTGCTAAGACAAATATCCTTGAGCTTCAGGGTTCCTGTAGTCTAGTCACAAGCACCAAACCAAGCTTTAATTGAGGGAGGAAAGGGGAAAGGGGAAAGGGGAAAGGGGAAAGGGGGCAGGAGAAGAAGATAATGAGAGAATATTTGGCACGTATACTAAGTGTGAAGTCAAAGCTTCAGTCATGGCAGACCTGCAATCAGATTGCTGGGGGAACCTAATAAAAGGGCTGTCCAGCTAGAGAAATTAAGTCTATCTAGCGTAAGAAACAGGGCAGGCAGTGATGATGGAGCATTGGTTTTGTCCTAAGTTAAATTTGACAGTGGGTAGCATTCAGAGTGAAGGAACAGCTCAATCAAACCAGGAAGAAAGGGAATCACTTCAGAAATGGCAAGACATACACTGTCGATCTCCACGTCACGAACCAGATAACAGTGAAGAAATACTCCATTTTCCACACGGTCTGGATGTGTTTCTAAAGTATACTAGGCACATTGCTGATGCCAAGACCCATGCAAAGGTCCCTATTACTGTTTGGATCAACTAATGACCTCCTTTTCTTACAACAGTATATTCAAAATGTTACCAAGAAAAGTGTCTCCTGCTGCTTTCACAGTCCTCGGCAGACTCTAACTCCTTGTTCTTGCTGTCTCCTGAACCTTACCCAGCCCATTTCCCACCTACCATGTGGCTCTGCATTTTTCTGTTCACTCCCAAGCTCTTCTTTCTCCTCTACTACTCTCTCGTCTCCCTGCTGCCATCTCTCTTCATGAAACCCTCTATCTTCACAGCACTATTCATACCCCAACCCCACTCTTCTTCTAGTCTCCCCTCCTTAACACCGTCTTACAACAGATACAGCAAGCCTAATTTTGTTTTCAGAGAGAGTTTGTAATGATGAGCAAAGCCCTCTTATACTTTGTGGATTTAGATCAACTAGAAGTGTGTCCCAAAATTTCCCATCTCTCTTCTTAAATGTCATGAAAAAGAAACCTTACCACAAGACAGGGAAATTAGCAGGAAATCTCATGTCCTTCACTGAGTTTGTTGCCTTACCAACATCTTTGGATTACAAAGACTGGATGCATTTCACAAAAATTACAGTCTTATTAATGCAAGTAATGTATGGTCGGTGCTAAACATGTAGAAGTGAGTTAATATTTAAAATGATATAGTATTATACACATTGAGAGAATTGGCTCTTGCAATCAGGAATGAAATATGGCAGCCTCGTACTTCATGCCAGCAAAAGCACTCAAGGAAAAGCCATTGTATGAAACTACCAGTAGAGACTTCTAATGATTATGAAACCAGATGTGAAACCCAGAGCTTAAAGTAGAGGTGACCCATCAGTCCTGCTGCTCCTGGAGCTACAGCAACACAGGCTGATCCCCTCCAGATTTCCAGCTCCCAAGTCCTCATAAAACGCAGGAAGTAAGATCTTCCTGCACCAAGGTGAAAACCTTCACATTTCCACCCGTACGCCTGCAGTGGCAAAACACCGGGACTAGAAAAAAATACATCAGCCTCACACGGCAAACTGCCCTTTTGCATTACCCGCATGGAAGGCTGATCTTGGTGTTTGGATGAGAACTTTATATGCACAGCAGCACTAGTACAGTAATACAGAAAATTAAAAAGTCTGTGCCACCGATCCTTGTAACATTAGGGACATAAATAGGATTGAGCCACTTACGTAGGCACCTTCAGGACAAAACTCTTTTCAGACAAGAAGAATTATTTTTCCATTAAGTACATGTACTTAAAGATAAGAGTAAGCAATTCAAATTAAAGCATCTGCCATACCATGACAGGAGCAGCCTTCTCTTCACGCATGCCTCCTTTCCCTGCGTACCCCAGAAGACGCAGCCTCCTTTCCCTTTTGGCTGGCAAAGCAAGCGCAGCCTAAGCTGTCCTGGGTCCCTTGGGCAGGGCTTATCTCCTACAATGTGAGGCAGTGCAGGTGATCAGGGAATAAAGCAAAAGCAACATCCTGACATCCTCGTTACAGAGCTGGAGCCTGTATGAATTCAGACCACGACCAGACCTCATTCGGTTCAGTCCCTGGGAACGCACACTCCCACGCACAGCAAATCACACTATTTCCCAAACCCATTTCAAAGTTTATCCTCATTCTAATTTAATTAATCAGAAAGATATCATCTTGGTATGCCACAAAGGTAGCCAAGGAGGAGGCCAAAGCAGCCTTTTTCTTTTTCAGTTAAAGCTTATTTAAGAAAAAGAAAACAGAGTTTAAAGAATAATCACTGAGTTTCCCCCTCGTTCCAAATATTACTTTCCACTTTTAGATCACAGTGTGTCATCTGGATGAGCACCTTATCACTAGCCAACAGGGGGAATTCAGTGTTTGTATTTTTATTTGCATTTATATGGCATTTTCATACACTGTATCTCAAACCACTGACAGAGCAATGAATCACAGACCTGGGGAGTGGTGACTACATGCATCACGGCAGCAGCATCGCACAAGTGGTACAGCTGGAAATGCTTTGGGTGCTAATTAATCTTGGCTGCTACTAATCCACAGAGAGGAGAGCCTGGCCTGACAGATTTGGCTCTGCCTTATAGTTTGGAGGAGAGCTCAGAGAGACAGCATTTAAAAAATTTGCTTTGGGAATGTCTGACATAGCTTTTCATTCAGAGGATGGGATCCGCACAGCGCTCTCAAAAGACAGCATGTTCTGTAGATGCTTGACTAAAATACCATAGTATACTATGGGGTTCAAGTACTTTTTTCTTTTTTTTGGGTACACAAACAGAGCACATCTGAACTATTTGGGAACTTAGAGGAACAGTTCATTTAGTGTGAAGGCATACTAAAAAATCACAGAGTATATTCAAGAGGAAAAAAACTAAACCAACAAAAAAACCCACACCAAAACTATTCAGCTTTCAAAAGATACCAAGAACAACCTAAAATTCAGTCTGCTCAGAGTCTGGCTCTGGCTACGTGCAAAACATGGGCATGGCTTGGAAAAACAAAGGGATCAGACTGGAGCATGTGGTTCTCATCCCTCTTTAATTTGAGATTCGGGGCTAGTGACAGCGCAGATCTGAGACAACGGCTGGGAACGGTAAGGCCTGTCACGCTGTAGGGACCAACCCAGTGATCCTGCAACTAATAATGCAGCCACTTAGGATGTGCAAATAAGCTTGCTTCCCACAGAAACTGAGACACTTCCAGGGTCGCCAAAGCTGCCCTGCGCTGCTAGCAGGGAGTAATTGCTGTATTCATGAGAAAGTCAGGATTCCCACAGGACAGCCCCTTTTATGCGACTGAAAGGAGTAGGAGTGTCTCCTAACAGCGCCTTCTGTGCCTCATGCAAAAGGTTGCCACATCAGGGCCCCAAATAATTCATGTTTCTCATTCCTCATCAGCCCTCTCACTCCGTCCCACTCACACCAGCATACTCAGTTGTACTGCCAAGGCTGCAGACTGCTCTGATTAATTGCTCTCATTACCAGCTCATTTTTTAATTTCCCTTCATTTTAATGTAGAACTTTTCTCTGGAACCTGAATTGTAATAAGTAAAAAGCAGCAAGAAGTATGAAAACAGGGCTCAGTGGCTGGCAAGAAGTGACCGCTTCGCCAAAGGGAGAAAAATGAGAAGGCAGCCCCTCAGAAGAGAGGAGCTAATGATGAGCAATCACGAGCAAAGTGACCCGCTCGGAGAGGCCTGCAGACATCCATAAAGGGTGCTAGTGCTCGCAAGAACAGCAGCAAGCAGCAGCACTGCAGAAGGGCCATGGAAACGACACCTGGATAAACCCCGCAGCCCCTGCCCTGCCTCAGGTGCTGCTGGGGAGGTCAGAGTAATGACAGGGACTTAACATTAAATGACAGGAGAGGCGAGTTTCTCTATAGAAATGGCACATTTCCAGCAGGATTTTCTTTTGAGATAAGTGAAAAGCAGATAAAACTCCAAGCAATTCTCAGAGGTGAATCAGAGGACTTGCTGTGGACTTACCGTAAGCACGGAAAAATAGCAAATATCACTTTCTCTTCGCTTTAACACTGACAAACACACCCTTTGGAACAGAATGAATGAGAATGCAAACTGGAAAAATTAGAGGAACGGAAACATGTTTTCTTTCCTGAGTGGATGAAATGTTGAAGTTACCGCATACGGCAGTCCCAGGCTATTATTCAAATGCCCTACCGGTAAAAGGGTGCATGACGATTGTTCTTTATGGATTGCTTTCCACAAGTTCAACACTCAGGAAAGAAGTATGTTTCTCCATCAGGCTTGAATGCATAGCCTTACACCTCTATCACTACGATTCAGCAGTACTATGGCACAATTGGTAATTTAACTTACCTTACCTTGCACTGGCAGATTCTGGACTCATCCTGTTGCTATAATGAGTGTGTTCAAAGTTTCTGTGCCGCAAATTAAAGGTTCCTAACAGCTGCTCTTAATTATGGGAAAGGAAGAATAAAGTCTGTCTACTTACTGTTTGAATAATGCTAACAGGATGAGAACCAGTAGAAACAAGGTACTGCTGTAAACCTCTGAATACATGGAGGCAGATCAGGAAGAAACTTCCATTTTCCCCAAACAACCCTCCCACTTCATCACTGGCAGATGCAAATCAAGGCAGCCATCATGGGCTATAGGTACAATACAGCTCCTCCAGTTATGAAAATGGAGTTAGAAAAAACCAAAAGATACAAAAACACTGGTCCTGAGTCTAGTTCTCCTTTCAGTATAGTTTTTAAAGACAAGAAATACATTTAGTGTTCTTCCTGTTCCAACAAAAAAAAAAATTATAGTTTACAACACAGGCCACATGTAAAACTATGCTAAATTAAAACACAAGAGCACCTAATAAGATGTAATTTTGCAGTTATTAAGTACTTACTGAACTCTAACTTCAGGATGGAGAGATTTTTTGCATTGCATAAAGGATACAGTATTCCTGTATTTAGTGAAATGAATTATTAGCTGAATGCTCAGTAAATAGCAAGTTTACTCTTGACCTTCCTTGCCACTAGATGCTTGTTTAGCAGCCATTTAGGGATGCTCAACTAATAACCAGTTCATTTCTATGTTCAGCCCTTGATAGCTCAGATTGCTTGGCATTTCTCAGCTGCTCTGCATTCATGAATGCTTGTAAAATGCCTGAGAAATAACGTGGACTCAGTTCATATGACCAAAATTAGAGGCTGCTATTGAAAAAACAAACTAAGGTGCCAACTCTGGTTTCTTTGTGATCATGCTCTGCATTTCCCAGGCCTTAATTTTTGCCAATTAAAATTAATTCTTTAAGATTCACAGCCCAGAAATCCCATGTTCCCTGACATGTCAGATTGTGTTCTGTTCAGAGACAGAGGCAATTCCTCCAGAAAGCCCAGCCTGACACAATCAAATACATCTTGTCAAAGTCCAGCTAATCACATCCCTGCACTTAATCACATCAGCTCTTTCAGCTAACCCCAGACAGCATTACATTTGGGGATTCTTGGAAAAGTTCAGTATAACCTAGTATTCAAATAACCCAGAGCACAGCTTGTTCCTCAACTTGATGCTGCTTTCTACAAATATGTCATTATTCACTAAAAATGCTGTCGTGATTTGACATATAAAGTTCCTGAGACCTTGCATACATCCTGTAAGTTGTCTGGATAGAGATCAACATCTTGGGTTAAAACTTTTGCAATCTGAGTATGGCTTGAGAAGAACCACAAAGTTATAAAGATAGACTGGGGAATGTATCTGGTTTTCTGATACTAGTTTTTGGACATGTCACTTAAAAATAGTACCCCCCAATTTAGCCACCCATATATAAGATCCAGAAATGCCTCTCCACTGTTGAGAATGTTCTCAATTTATGAAACATCTTGATTAGATTCATTAGTTAAAATCATGGACCTAATTATTTAATTTTGCTGGACAGGATCTGAAAGTTAAGTATTACTGAGAATTGTTGAAGTTGTTTTCAGAACAGAAAGCAGCCTGAGCACAAGGCAAACCAAAGTTCAGACTACCATCACACTTTCTTCTACAAACATCACTCAATCCAAGCCTCCATAGCGTCGCATCATTCAGAGTCACCTTGACCTAAATGTTATACTATAGCTGCACTGTAAAATATTACTCTGTCTCCCCACTTTTCAGAGGTGTGAATGAGTGGAAGATATTTTCCATTAAAAATTTAAACCAGGTGGAATGTCATGGCTGCGAGATGAAAGTAAGGTTGCTCAGAAAGTAACTAGAGTAAACGCGTCACAGGAAGGCCAGCATCCTGCGGGGAGGTGTAAGCAACAGCACGCCACACCACTGCTTTATTTACAGAGCAGATGGCCACTTGTGAAGGAAAGGAACCCAAGAATCTCTGCAGCCCCTCAGCAGGAGTCTCTGGAGGCAACCAGGGGTGTTTTGCAGCTCGGAGAGCTGGATGAAGGCGATGCTCACCGAGGTCAGCGGGCGCCGAGAGCAGCGGAGTTGCCCTGCGCTCTTTGGGGCTAACAACTGTTTCTCGCCCCAGCTGCCACCCTGTTTTCCAGTTAATGGGAGCACTGTAAACCCCCATACATTAATGAAATAAGGGCGGGTTTTGCTAGCTTCAGTGATTAGCAGCACTCTAACTCCTGCTTCCCAGTAGTCCTGCTGACCAATCAGCAAGAGACATGACAGGCAAGCCCCCAGATGCTCTCATTAAAAACTTCCTATGATTTTAACAGTATTTAATGGAGAAAATAGTTTTAAAATATCCAGCTATTTTCAATTTATTCTAACCTTCAAAGCTTGCATGCCTTCAAAGAGAATTTCCACTTCTTCTGAGGATTATTATTTAAACCAAGTATTATTAAATAATATTAAATCAGTTCATTTGCAAAGAAAATAATTAAAGTCACACTAGGTATAAGAAGAGGATGAATGATCTAACCTTTTAATTAAATGATTAACACTAGTCAGCAACAACACGGTGAAATGACAAAGGAAAAGTGACCTTTTTATGTCTTCACTAAGAATGGAAACAGGGCACCATCAGCATTTAAATCTTTTCAAATTGTGAGTTACAGAACCACTCACCTCAAAGATCGTTCATAAGAACAACCTCCCAAGTTCAGCAGTACTAAGACATGTACAGTGTATATATGGCATACATACTCAGCTCAGCGCACGGAAAAATAGCTATTCCCAAAAGTGATCAAGAGAAAAAAGGTCAGTCTGTCATATTTTGCTAGTGTTTGTCTTAAAGTCTATTAAATGTATGCCTCAAACAGGTGGACTCTGCATCAGCGACTCTGTCAAAGCCATTAGGAAAGTAAGAGATCAAAGTGTTTGGATATATACTGGACTACTCAGTGAAGCAACAAAAACTTAACACTAGAAGTGAAAGACAGATTGTAGGGCTTTCCTGCCTGGTTGCAGCTCCACAGTTATAAAAATAAAGGGAGAAATAAAAAAAAAAAAAAAAAGAGAGAGGGGGGTCAGCACATAAAGAAAATGAAAGCTGGTTTAAACAAAGGAAGTAAAATGTCTTTTTATTTTAAGACTTCTCTAACTTTTTTATATTTTGAACTACAGCTTTCAAATTGAATTAATTCCAGCTAGAATGGTCAGTTAAGGTCTCCATGTTATTTTAACCCAAGGAATTTACAGGTTCTGAGTGTTTACGTCCTGAATGAAGCAGAGATAAAAGAAAACTGAAACTTACAGGGTTGTGGTTTTTTTCTGGTTTTGTGGGTTATTCCTTAAATAAACTATATAAGCTTCAAGCACACAATGGCATTCAAGTATCTGCAGTAGCTATATAGCAAATAGCTCTGAAATGTATACTACCAAATATATAGGCTGCTTCTACAATTTGCTTGTAAACCAAGTAGGTGGGAAGAGTCTATCATATGGTGAGCTACATTTTTATACAGATCCTCTGATCCAGTCATATTCTTTCTAAGTAGGCACATCTAATCTAATAGCTGGAATTTTGTTTTACACCATTTTTTATGATTGACTAAGTCCAAGACTCTAAGTTCTGGCAGTATTTTTGGACACCCACACAGTTCTAAAAGAAGCCTAAAACCATACATCTATTTTCTTTTATAATACCTGGCCCTTTCGCTAAGATCAAGGGCAGCATCAGTTCAATACCTGAGATACCCTCTCCCAGAAGACTATGCTCTGCACTAAAGAGAAGGGGACTCAATGATACTGGAACTTTTCCATCACCTTTTATTAACATCCAAGTCATTAAAATGCATGGCCTTGTTATGGATCAGCTGGAACTTCTTTAAACCCATTTTACTGTGCCAGCTTTTAGCTGTACATGGTTTGTACTCCTAGGTTTATCCTGATCATCTGGTTTTCCATTCTTTATCACATTACAGTGACATATATACACCTTCCCAAGAATGAATACCAGTAACATAACCGCAGTATGCAATACGCACATCTGTATTTTCATAATACCTCATAGGTTACATTTCATGGTTTGTTTGCCTATCTGTTTTTCTGCCAACACAGAAATAACTTCTGCTTCATCAGAATAATTTCAAATGTAGGAAAAAAATATACAGAAAAAAAAAAACCTACTTCATTTTTATTTCATTTAAACCATATTCTTAGAAGTCTGCAGCATATACTCAGTTGTATGTCTTCACAATAAAATCCATCTGAACACAAAAGTGAAATGAGCTGTACAACAGTTCCATATCAAAAGAAATCAGTAACAGCTCTACTTACCGAGCCCTGCTATGTCTGACTTTGAGTCTGATTTCCACTGCATGCATGTACAGCCACCTTACACCGATACAGCATTTTCAGCTAGCATAACGCCCAATTCATTGATATTTTGCACTTTCGTAGCTATTTCCATCTAGAGACAAAATGGGCTCAAAAACTATAGAGCTGAAAATGCTAAAAGCTTGAGGGATTCTCTTAAGAGAATCAGACATTGCAGCATCAGAGACATGATATGTCTCTCTGTATATGTGAGCTCACATTCAGACATTTTGTTTCTCAACTGTTTAACTGTTAGGACAGTTTAAAAAAAATAAAAATCTATAGTTCTTTGCTACCCTAAGACTAATTTCCAATATGTTGCTTTGAGAATTTGACCATGATGACAGCTGTTTGCCAGTGCCAACAAGTTATTGGCTTTTGTGGATTTTTTTTTGACCTCTGCAGCAGTAATGGATGAAAAAGAAAGACAATAAACTTACCTCTTCACTTCTAACTTATCAGGTTTTTGTTATCTAACCCTGAAGTGAAAGAAATTATATGCACTTTCCCACATTTGTTTCTCATCTTTGCAAATCCCAGTGGCTCCACAGTCTCAAATGTGAGATAATCTGTAGATCAATGAGGGCGGATGTAAAACTCTTGCTAAGCCATGTTTTCCCAGCTGGGGGTAAATTCACTTGCCTGTATGTAAAATTTCCTAATTAGAAATGTCAAGTCTCTGTTAAAAGCTTCCAGAAATTGATGCTGAGCTCTACAAAAAGTTAACTATTCCATAGCTGGGTCTCTTCTGACTAGTCAGGAGAAACTTTCCCATATTGTTTGTAATTAGGGCTATATGGGTGGAAGAATCAAGCACTTCCAATGTGCTATATCTACGCTGTAAAACGCACCCTCTGTGCCTTGCAGTGTTAGACTTTGATTAATGAATACCTGCTGGCCTAGTGCCCCTTGCTTATGGGAAGCCCTGATGGAACCTTAAGGAATATTAACACCTAAACCAACTGCCCTTCAAACTTTTACTAGACGGAACCTTCTGCACATCAGCCATAGCGACAGCCCTTTACACCCCACTTGGGGTGTGCCCCCAGAGGATCAGAGCTCTTGCACTCACTCAGGCTGTGGGTGTCCATGGAGGGCAGTTGCTCAAGTCCCAGAGACTCACCAGAGCCTGAGTCCAGTTTAAACATAGCAATTAGGAAAACCTTTGATTACCAGCCCACTCATATAACCTGCAATATAGGGTTATTGCTCAGAAGGGCGCAGGGGAGTCCAAACTGTGTAATCCACAGGTTATACAAATGACAATAAGAATCTGAGGTTTTCTCAGTGCTTATCTTTATGTCCTTACCATAGGTGATGTATCTACTGAAATCCTGATTTCAGTGTGAGACTGGTGAAGGTAATATAACATACTCAAAACGAATAATCTGTCCTCCGATTATTATGGACTCTTCATCACTGTAACATAGTTATGCTCTGTACGGGTCTTTGCAACATTACTGTATTTCGCAGCTCTAGCTACAATTTGAAGACATTTTAGAATAAGGGACCAGTTACAAATAATAACAATATTCCAGTCTTAAAATTCCCTTATTGTTCAGAATGATTTGGCAAAATTGCAGAATGTTGATACTGGGGGCGGGGGAGTGGGGGGAGGGGGCTGTACGACACGACAGCTTTAAAGGTTTGCACAGAGGTCCCAACTCTACATCCCAGTTGATCCCACTTATGTATGTACAAACCATGAATAAGTTCACTGAAGTGGAAGCGATAACAAAGCCTTGAAAATGTGAACATGGCATAATGCCAGAACCATGGCCACGGCATTCATGTTACCTTCATTTTAACTAAGGAGTTACAGTCATGATAAAACCTGCTGCCTGGAATCTGAAATTTAAAAGGCCTTTGAAGACATTTGTAGAGACAAATTCAAGACATGATAGTCATACTCTGCTTCTTCAAAGAAAAAGCAAATTTGGATTTGTGTTCTCAGTTAAAGCTGAAACTCTCTTGGTTGACAGCCAGATGAATATGAGCCAGCAGTGTGTCCAGGTAGCCAAGAGGGCCAACAGCATCCTGGCTTGTATCAGAAACCGTGTGGCCAGCAGGACCAAGGCAGTGATCGTGCCCCACACTGGTAAGGCTGCCCCTCGAATGCTGGGTTCAGGGTTGGGCCCCTCACTCCCAGAAGGACATGGAGGGGCTGGGGCGGGTCCCGCGAAGGGCAACGAAGCTGGTGAGGGGTCTGGAGCCCGAGGCTGAGGGGGAGCAGCTGAGGGACCTGGGGGTGGTCAGCCTGGAGAGGAGGAGGCTGAGGGGAGCCCTTATCGCTCCCTAAAACTGCCTGACAGGAGGGGGGAGCCAGGGGGTGCATGTCAGTCTCTGCTCCCAGGTAATGGGCGATGAGAGGAAACAGCCTCAAATTGTGCCAGGGGATGTTTAGATTGGACATTAGGAAAAATTTCTTCACCAAAGGGTTGTCAAGGATCGGAAGGGGCTGCCCAGGGAAGGGGTCAAGTCCCAATCCCTGGAGGGATTTAAAAGCCAGGCAGACGAGATGCTTAGGGGCATGGTTTAGTGGTGGGATGGCAGGGCAGGGTTAGGGTAACAGCTGGAATTGATGATCCTAAAGGTCCTTTCCAACCTAAATGATTCTGCCTGTTTATCCAAAGAGGAGTACTGACATTTCCTCAAACAAAATAATGCCAGAAGTCACCTGCTTTTTTGTGTGTATCCAAGCTTTCACACACCGTATCAGTAATTGTCCTCCCTGCTTAGGCTGATATCTATGAAATAACCTGTGTTTCACTCCCACTTGCAGAGTTCCAGTTATTGCTATGATTAGGCGGTGAAGTGTAGGGCTTCAGGCCTCGAGTGCTATTCTCTCCTTATGAACAATCAAAAAATCGTACTGTGTTCTTCATACAATGGCTGGAAAGCTTAAACCTGTGCTCATACTTACTCTCCCCATAAGAAATAAAAATTATGGAGGGGAAAAAAAATAAATGTTAAAGCAGCTTTTTTTCCTCACACTTTAAGTGAAATAACAGGCTAAAACATAATGTCTCTACCACAGTGTGAAATGGTTTTCAAATAATGGGAAGACATGAAAGTGGATGCCACAAACGATAAGTAAAATGTTTCCCAGGAAGACAGCAGTTTCATTACAGGAAGCAAAAAATAAACACATCTTCGAAAAGCAAATACATTTGGACTGTAAACAGAGGTCCAAAGGATTGTTCAAAGGCTCACCATTTGACTCCAGTGCTCATACATAACAAACATCCTTTTGTTCTGTTTCATTCTACCTGTACATAATAGCCACTTAGTGGGTTTCAAAGACAAGTAACAGAATAATTGAAGAAGGAAATAAAATGGGTTATGTCAGCAGTGAAATTTCCATTTAAGAAAAGGCTTCTAAAACCTGGTTAACCTGCCCTTAAAAGAATAAAAGTTAGATGGGCTCTAGTGACAGTAATTAAGATTAAGGGAGACCCTTCTTTTTGCATCATTATAAGAGCAGGCTATAGTTTCAGCAGAAAAATAAGAAAGTGTAAGGAAGTATTTCTTCTCACAGTGTATAATCAGCATGTGGCATTCACAGAGCAGGGCACGGTCACCCGTGGGGAAGGCAAGAGGTGATAGCTAATGTTCCCCTCAGCCACATTTGCAGACTCTCGGGAGGAGCAGGGAATCACGTATCGGCTCTGGGTGACAGGTGAGCACCACAGGAGCTGGAAGAGAAAATCCCCCCGAGAACGCTGTATAATAACCTCTGAAGCTCCAGGATCAGATGTCTGCCAAAGCTGGATATTGGCAGTGATACTGTTTGTGTCATTTCTCATGATTAGATTACTGTATGTCTGAGGTTTTTTCCTTTAAGCAGGATCTTCCCCCAATCCCAAACCCCAAATAACCAGAACAGAAAAGGCTTTGTGCCGAGAACTAAGGAGCTGATGAGTTCAGGAAATTATACATTTGCCTGCTAGGAATAAAAATAATTCAGAGCAGGATAGAGCCATGGTTTCATCCTTTTCCTTGCTGGGGGGTGGAGTGCCTGCAAGTGCTTCACTCCTGCCTAGCAGACGGCCAAAGGGCTCCGCAGCCTCGGCCGCGCTGGCCCAGCACAGCCCTGGCGGCAGCCGCCTGGCACAGCGGCGGGCCGGAAGCCTAGCAGATGTTCAGCCTTTTTGGGCACTTTAAAATGCACGTTGTCTCCAGCAGAACGAAATCAGCATGTTGTAGATAGTTGCTTGGTGCTGGAAACAATATGTTGTTCTGACCAGTGGCTGAAAGAGCTACCAGGGCCATCCCGCTGCAGAAGAGCTAATAGATTTGAGTATTAGACTCCTGGGTGTCTCTGCTGGCATGAAGCCGTCTGTAACAGGCATCAGAATTGTTAGTCACTGTCATGGGGAGCCTGATGTAATTAGCTACTGAGTGAACACATGTACAGCACTGGCACGGGTTAGGTAAACAGGGAGAGGAAGTGAGTGAGGGCAATAAAACCAAAGCCCTAAGCAGCGATGGTTAAGTGTGCATTGATTTCACCCCACACAATTTTCAAGACTATATTTGACAAGAAATCTAAGGTTAGCCAAAAATTTAGTAACTTCTGGTTGGTTGTTGTTTCGCTGTCTGAAATCAGTTGAAACCAATGAAAGACACCTGATGCCAGTATCATTAAGCCAAAAAAAAACTCATAAAAAAAAAAATTCCTTCCTCTCCATCTCAAACCAAAATTCTCTCATGTTCTTTCAGATACCTGTTAAAATTAGCCATGACCTACTGAGGTGAGTCATTGTGACAGACAAGAGAAAATGCCACATTGTCAAAAAGTAGCTCTGAAATGTGCTTAAACTCAGGAGAAAATTGCAATTTGGGGAACTAATTCTCATTTCTCGCTGACTGCGGTTTTCACAGATTTTAATTAGATATCTATCATTCTCATAATCACTACTGTAATTACAGAGTTATGAAATGCTGGAAGTGGTTCTTTGTTATTCAAAGTTAAAAGAAAAAAAAAAAAGACAAAAAAGACATAGAGACAGATTTTTAGAAAGCTCAAGTTTCTGTACTGACAGAAACCGTTTGTTATTTTAGACCATGGGAAGTCCTGACCCAAACTCAGTTGTGATTGAGTTGCATCTGTGCAAATCAGGATTTGGGCTGGCATTTTGCTATTGCAAGAATTAATCCTGCGCAATGAACTCTTCCCCCAAACCATACACCCCCATGATTCACCTACAGGTACACGCCTCAATTCCTTTCCATCGCCATAACACTGATAGTTTTGTGAAGTGTGTTGCCCAGAATATAGAGGAGATGGTAGAAGATAATACTGACCGCAATCATATTTGCTAAATGCCTTTAGATTCAAAAGAGGAGAAAAGGTGCAAGCGTGAGTGGGATTTTGTCCTCTCTGCTAAAATAACTTGTTTAGATTGGATTAATAACAAACAGAAAACAAATTCATTGATAGAAATATGCCTACTCATCTCACCTTGCACAAGACAGACTGGATGAAAATTAAGCCTCAGTTTGCAGCGTACTGCAACATACACTACATGTTTCCAGCCACAATGCGGTCACATCCATATTTGACCTTAATCTAACCTCTGGAAGCAAACCACACTAGCAGCTTCACGTAGAAATATAGAATGAATATTCTCATTAAATGCTTTAAATGGGTGTTAATGAATGCAGCCTGCCCTCCCACCATCACACAGACATGGAGAACACTTCACAAAAGAGTACAACAGGTCTTTTAAACTGCAAGGGGAGTTTTACATCACAAGGCAAAAAAAAGCTAGTCATTCTGGGACTATACAAGCGGCACAGTTCTTTTGATTTTGACAAAACTGTTGTGCTATTAAATAGAATAACAGCCCTAAGTTAAATAATGAAGGTCCTTTGAAGGGTCCACATATTTTGCTTTTCTTATGAAAACAAATAAAAAACTTAAAACCACGTGCCTGATTAATTGAAAATCAGCCTCATAGCCACAAGGGAGTCAGAATTTCCAGAATCACTATTCCATAATATTGATTTGTTTCTAGCAAATGGATCTCTAGGAAAAATTTTGACTTGTTACCATGATATTCCATACCAGACATTTACTCTCAAAATCAGTATGCCGCAAGGCAGAGTTATGCTATATTCTTTTTTCCCTTTACCCACACAGCTCAGGAGTCACCAGAGGCTGATTTTCCTCTTTCATCAAAACTGCAAAGATTCAATCTGATGACCTAAAAACCTAAGCAAGCCTAATAAGAAAAATGAAAAGTTTTCCAGAACAAGGACTAAGTCACTCTAAAATATTAATTCCTCCAACAGGAAGCTTATTCCAACATCAAATACAAGACACTGAGTTTGATTCAGCACTGGAGAAACCCGGTGCAACGTGTCTCTCCAGCCAAAAATCCAACCTGCTTTAGCGAATTATCATCGCTACATGTTATTTGTTGCACTGAGAAGCCTTAGTTATTAAATGGCCCACAGCTGCTGCTGTGGCAACGGTTAGAGCAGGGATCACTCATACACACAGACCTTACTGTCTAGGAGATAATCTTATCTTCCTATTTATGAATATGTGAATAATTCTGAATATAATTATCCCAATAAACAAAGACTAGAAAATATGAAAATAACATAGCTTATCAGGTGTGAGGCTCTATTGTGAAAGTTATTATAGCTCCAACTCAGTATGAATACTGCTTTTGGAAGTAACACACTTACTTAATTCGATTCCACGTTGGGAAAAATGAGGAGCTCCCACGGTCCAAAGACATTTATTTGTTTGTGTCCTTCAAGCCATCTGAGCTTTGGGGATACACATTGAAGCCTTGAGTTCAATACTAAATATTGTCTAGGTCAACTGCGCAAGTCCAACATCATTCCTGAAAAGAGAAAATAAACAAATGCTTTCCTTAGAGCAGCCTCTGGGCTTTTACTTTTATTCCCTTTCCTAAGGGAGCACGATTAAGGAGATATTATTGAATAAGTTTTTAATTAAATATTTGTGCAGCAAAATATTACGTAACGTATATTTCATAATATTTCTTTTGACATAATGCATTAGAAGAGGAACGTTATCCACATTTATCCTTTAACCAGAGTTCGGTAGCTTGTGCTTCCTCTAAACAAATGCATATTTTGGCTGTAGCTTTCTATATTCCTACTTTTGTCTGGTACTGTGCTGTGGAGCAAATAGATTGAGCGATGCAGCAATACGCATAACCTTTAGCTTAGCTGTTATCGCAAGGAAAACAGTTACTGTTGCTATGGTTGTTTGGTCAAACTGTCACCCCATATCAACATTGTTAGTATTCACACTTGATAAAAAGATCTCTTAAAAAAAGAAGGGGAAAAGTAAAGCAAAATGCTCTACAGAAGGCAACCCAATTCTCCTCTAATCTCTTCCAAAAATCTGCTGTGCTAATGATAGCCTATCTGCCTATAACTGAAATCATATAAGACATCAAATAAGGGTAAAGATAAGTGGAAAATAATGAAAATTAGAACATCTGCCTGTATTTTCTCTGATTACAGTGATGTTTAGATTTTTATTTGCGAACAACCCATAAGGTATTTTCAAGGTCAGGAAAATACCATCTGAAAAAAATAAAAAAAACCAGGGATGATTTCCAAGTACATCTAAACTGCATTAAATCTCTGTGCTATATGCTCTACAACCTGAAACCGATCCCATATGAGACTATTATTTCTCAGCATCTTGTTAGTCCTGCTTTGCACATAACCTTGTGAACTACTCATCTTTCTGAATAACTACCCTCGGCCCTGAAGGCATACCGTCAACTTTTATGATTAGACTTGGAAATTTAAATTAAACTTTGTTTCAGACACAGCTGTACACAGCAAGTGTTTGAAAGTATTCCTGCAAGGTAAATTTTTAGACAGTTCCACAGCCTAAACAGTGAAATACATGAGCCAAAACAAAATTAAACAGATCCCACAACAAACCCATTCGCTTGAGCTCAGATACAAGCACAGGCAAAATGCTTTTTATTCACAGATTTCATAGCAGTGGAGATGCCACCCCCAGCGAGGGCCAAAGAGGATTACATAAGGAACAAGGCTCCCATTAAGCATAAACACACTACAGACCACTAATACATACTGACAAGATGCTTTTTTGCTGCTCTCTTTCCTCCCTTACCCATTTTCCACAGAACTACTCAACACCAAACTCTGGTTATTAGTCTCTGCTATGAGGATGGTGAAGGCACAGTATAGCACTGGGATCTGTCCCTCCCACAAAGCCCTTCTGGTGCTCACCAGCTCCCCACATTTTCATTACATGCTGTCTTTCCTCTTATGGTCCAAGGTCTACAAAAAATGTCAGCAATCCTAATCCTGTTTGCTTGGAAACTCCAGAACCTCCCAGGTGTCATTTTGCACTTGTACCTGCGGAGCTAATTGCAGTGATTCACTGTAGATATTTATCCTGCAGGTGTTACCCATCACCATCTCTATGAAGGCTGCTTGCTAAAGGCAGACACATGCGCTGTGTTGGTAAATAACAAACTTCTACTTAATAGAACTCTAAAAGCCCAGATGAGAAACTGGTACACCCTTATCCTTAGTACCAGGCTTGCTTAACACCCAGCTAAACACTGCTCACAAGGGACCAAGAGCGTCAGGACACCATACAGCCCAGGGACCATTACAGACTAACATCATCAGCGTCTCAGTCTTCATCGTGGTCCAAGCCTCCTGAGCGCTTCTTTGTACCCACAGGTAATGTACTGATGCGCTCTGCTCATCCAGCTACGTCTGCAGCAAGGCACAGAAGGTTGCTAGAGGAGTCTATTTTCCTAAATATTCATTTGCTCTGCTGTCTTCAGGAAATAGGATGCCTGTTTCTGACCTTCCAGGTATAATGGAGCCAATATTTTATCTGTGGGCTTCATGTGAAAGGGTGAGAAAGGTTGTTTCATTCCATCCTGAGGATAAGGCACAGCAACCACGCATGCAGACCACCGATTCGTGCCTATTGCTGCAGTACACGTGTAAGTAAAAACAGGCTTATTTTAAAATGGTGACAAACTATGTTCTTTCTGGTGTTTTAAGACAGAACTCTCTTGTCTTAGATAACCAAAACCAGTAGTCTCTTCACACTTTCCTAAAAATTCATCCCACACCAGTGGGTTCAATTGTCTCCCACATCAGAAGTGACAGCTATTACTTTGCCTCTGCACATTATTACAATCCAGCTCATAGGTGACTATAGATTAATATATACCCCAGCAGTACCGAAATACAAAAATAAGGCTATTATTAAAGAGATAGAGGTTGAAAGGTACACAGTACCACCTTGTCCTGGTAATGCACGCATGCTGCTCAAGTACTCAACATTCTGCTAGAGTCTTTTTTGGCTCCATCTTAAGGCTCCAGATTTTATCTTGGACAATTCTCAATCTTGATTACTACAGCACATAAGTTGCCACTTGCATGTCTTGGAAAGCTAAGAGAAACACAGGATGCTGACAGCTAAAGATTTTTATAGTTTTTGAAGAAGTGAGGGGTAGGACATAATAGGTTTTCTGGATGCAATAACAGCATAGTATATTTAAGCATAAATAGAATAATCACTTTTATCAGCAGGGTAAGCAAGACTGCCATTTGCTCTGACATTAATGCATTTATTGAGTTAGTGTAACCGAACTCAGTACACTAATTTATTTTTTACAGTGATTAGAACCCACTGGGAGAGAAGAAGAGAGAAGGTGTGAGATTGACCGCCTATCTGATGAGCAGCATTTCCACCAATTCATTATAAGTCAGTTTGCAAAAACATTCTTCTCTCTCTTTCACAGTGTCAGTGCCACTTAACAACTCACAAAAATCAAATGCAAAAGAAGAAATGCAGCTGAGATGTGAAAGGAAGAAAGTCCAAGCAAATATCTATTTATAATGCTATTGTAGATGTCGCTCAGACATATCCATCAGGCAAAAGGATACGAACAAGCATTTCGTTCTCAGTTTTCTTTCTCTCTGATACAAACTCAAGGCTCTACAGAAAAAGGGAAAGCTACTTCAGCTCTCATCAAATCTCAAAACAATTTTCAGCTATAAGAGAACTGTGTGTTGTGGAATACAACATAATAAAACCCAAGCAAGATATGTTGCTCAGCTTAAACTATCCCTCTAAGTCTGCCTGAGCTTTCTGTTAGCCATGCCAAACCAAGCTCTGTAAGTCTCCCTCTGAGCTTTTGCAAGCGTAATAAAGTCCCTTGGAAGGTAAATAGGTGCATATGTCTGGAGTGAATTGGGTTGGGAGGAAGGGAGGTGTCTGAGCACACTAGTATCCTTTATGTGCTCTGAAATCAAAGCAATTATAGATCATTTTCTAAGCTTGGAGCCAGCAAGGAACGCCACTGCAGCAACAGGAGGGAAATAAATTAGGAAAAGACAACAATATAAGAAATGGAAACATAACAACAATTATCCTTCTGGGGCATAACATATTCAAACGAGGATGAGAAATGACAAAAGCGAAGTCAGCTCTTGTGTGTCAAGCTATTAAAGTTACTTTATGTACCATGGAACGAAGAACAGGGACAGGCACAAAACTGGAGGGAAAAGAAGCTGAAACAGAAGGGTAACTGTAGAGTCAGGAAGGGTGGGGATGAGCTCTGAGCTGTCTGAACAGTGCCGTACCGTAGACAGGTAGAGTGACTGAAGAATGAAATGCTATTAATAAAAAATAGTTGGAGAACAAGGTGAATGGCCACCCCAGAACTTACTCAGGATCTTCTTCCAACTCTGTCTGTACACGCTGATTTTTAAGGAGTGTATTTACTGTAAATAAACAAGAAGCTTTTTCACAAGACAAAGGCTAGGTGACTACAAGCTCCGCTTTTTCCTGAGCTGGAAAATAAGTGCCATGGCTCTGCTCTCCCGGACTTGTTGCAGCAAGCTCTGCTCCTCCTTTAACTCAACAAGACATGAACTCGCTCTCATCCAAGGCTGTGCGACTGCACTGTCGCAGCGCGGTGCACAGCCCTCCGCCAGCTCGCAGGCAGGCTGCACAGCTCCGGTGTGGTGCCGTGCTGACCAGAGCACCGGCTCGGGCTTGGGGCTGGCACAGCGTGAGCTGCAGGCTATGAGCACTGCGCAGCACAGGCCGTCCCCAGCTCCTCTAAATCATTATTTAGCTTGTTTGGTTCTCACTGCTCAGCCAGGGTCCAACCACAGGAAAGGAGGCTGCGAGGCACCCTGGGGCACGCACCAGCGCCCGCATGGCAGCCGGGGGAGGTAAGCAGCAGGCGGTGGCTGCCGTGGAGGTCTGCAAGAGAATTTTGGCAAGATTTTGTCCTAAAATGCAACAGCTTATCCACGTCAACAACAGACACTTCCTAGGTTATCCCCTATAGCAAAGAATTTATTAAACAAATAGCCAAACCCTCAATCCTAGGGCTGCTAACTGGTGGTCATAGCATTAAGTTTTCCATTTCCCTCCCACACTAGTGTTTATCGGTATTACCCATAGTCTTCCTTCATGCCAATTTTTACCAGGAAATGGCAGGCCCACTCCACACAGTGTTAAAATGCAATCATTTTCATCCAGACTGAAAATTAAACCAGCCTAAACTACAGGGAAAATTTCACTCCCTTTGCAGTCATACGTGTGCACCCACACCCTCTCGAACCTCCTGCGTCTGTGACTAATCCATGCAGACGCCCTTATTCAGCTGAAAGTGCCAAGGGCTTCAGCAGAACATAATGGAAAATGTTAAGATTGCAAAGAACTGTTCAAGTTGGAAAAGCTTTTAAAGATTCGTGCATAACATTTAAAAGAAAAGTCCTACTTGACTTCACCTGGCAGAGGTTCAGTAGTGTCCAAGGCACAGATGCCAAATAAGCCCACATACAGGAGAGGAATCTACCTGTCAGTTACGACAACTTTAGGATTTAGCTAACAGACTATAAAAGGCATCGCAGACATATGCATTTCTAAATTTGGGAAGACGCAGATCTTTTGCATCTTGTTTTACTAATGATGCAGAAGACAGAAAAATAGCAATGTAAATGGTAACGCAGCCCCTGCAATCCAGACTTTGGCTCATCAGGTCTAAAAAGGCAATTTTTGCCAGGTGCTTTTCACAGACACTAGGTCCAAAGGGTGAAAATTGAAATTGTTAAGACCAAAGCAGAACTAAAGAACAGTAAACTAAGAGGGAATTACTCTACTGACTAACTTACAAAGAGACAGTGATATTGTAAATTTTCCATCACATGGAATATTTAAACGAACACCAATGTTTTTGTAATGGATGTTTTCCATTGAACCATGCTTATTTTGGTGTGGCTTCAAGAACACCGAATTTGTAAGGACAACCCTAGATGAAATCATAATCCTCAGAAGAAACCATACCCTGTTTACTGGGCAGCAGAACCAGACCAGATCGTAAAGCAGAACTGTCCCTTCACCCTTCAGCTTTTGACACACAAGTCCCAAAAATGTAAAGTGAGAGAATTTTGAATGACACCTAAACCCTTTTATCCAAAATAACTTTTCTGTCTAAATATCTCATCTGGCAGGACTAGCAGGAGCTCTTTCATTTTATTGAATCAGGATAGTAAGGGCCAAGAGAGACTCTGAATGAATTCTTAAGACTGCTTCTGGTCAACACGCACAGCAGATTTCAAGGAGACCTTCTGTTCAAGCCACCACAGTAGGAAGCTGAGATATGAGGTAGATCCGTGCACAGACAGAAAAGAAAGTAGAAAGATTCCTATCACTCAGCCTTCCCCAGACTTTGACCTTCCTTCACACTTGCAAAAAAAAAAAAAAAAAAAAAAAAAAGAAAAAGAAAAACAATGCAATCAGCTGGACTTAAAGCAAGTAAAACTTGTGCATGGGCGATATCAAGCCTTCCCTAGACCTGGGCCTCTGTTTCTCTTCTGGTTTCTCAGCCACAGTGATGTGCAGCTGCATCTGTCACGAGGCATTACGTTATGTCAGCGATGCAATGCAATAAGAGATACAACTGGTTCTGGCACGTAAGAAAATGACAAATCAGTCTAGAGAATTTGAAGAGACAGTTTTCTGGAGGAACGCAGGTGCAGAAGCTGGGCTTTAACGAAAGTTCTTTCGAATGCAGGAAGTAAACAATAAAAAAGGCCATTTTACCCTAAGTAGATTTTAGAGAACAGGTTTTCTATCCAAATGTTTTGCTACAGCTGCAAGCCACAGATTCAAAAACTGACAAACAAGATTTCTTTCAAACTCCAACATGAAATGAATGGCAGAGAGTGGAAGAGACTGAGAATTTCATATCCATTAGGATCCCACCACTTCATTTTAATCAGGAATCAAGTGCAGACTGTAAGAAATCGTCCAGTCTGTATAACTCATTGAGTCTTTTGGTAGAAGTTCAACCCTTTCACGTGTTTGGAGTTGCATCCTCATACAAGTATAAGCAGCTAACGAAGACCTTAGTGAGACTGCAAACCTTTTAGCACAGAGACTACCCTACCCTTATACAGTCCTGGTAAGAAAGGCTATTCCCTTTATTACCAGGCTATTATATTCTGTCTTCAGTGTCCTCTCTTGCTTGTATGAAAGGTTCTGGGTGCAGCAGTACAGGTATTAAATGATCCCATACACCCCATTACCAAGGTTAAGAGATGTTCTCACCAGGTCACACACCTTTCTTACTTCCCTT
>NW_009258541.1:1201756-1207268 GCF_000687185.1 Egretta garzetta | reverse complement strand
TCTTCCGATAAAATAATGGTTAAAACCAAAGAGGAGATTCTTGCTGTTCTGCCATCATCCCACAGGACACAGACTGAAAACTCCTCCCAACCTTCCTCACTGAAGCATCGTACAGCCTCCTACCTAAAGCCAGGATATATTGGTCAAGAGTCTAACTAAAGCTTCCCGGACTGAACCGTGGGCTATGAGATCCTTCAAATGGACAAATAACAGAAGCAGCCCCTGAGCTGCAGCAGAGGACAGGAGGGAGAAGGTTGTTCTCCTTTCATGCATGGGGTGGCCTTAGAGAGTCTCCCTCCCTCCTGCACACCTTCCACTGATACCACTGGGAGCTACGCATCGGGAGCAGGAAAATACAGAAATGTCAATGCTGAGCTGAAAATTAAGAGCGAAATACTATTTTTTACATTAAAAAGCAAAAGAAAAAACAAAACAAACGAATAAGAACTGGCATGAAAGGCTCGGTGCTGACTTCACCCAAACACCCCAGATATTTTTAATGTCTGGGTTTTGCACCTCAGTGCAGCCTGGCTCACTGATGTTTTGCCAGTACTAGAGATAATCTTTTGAAATCAAATTATATGTGTGTACAACATGAATTATGCTTTTGCCTTACATGGGAGAAAAACCGCACATTTTGCATTTTTTTTAAAGGAGTGGAAAGCAGAAAGAAAAAAAATACATAATTACACGTCAAACCCAATTTATCAGGGATGCAGATAACTCCAGACACAAGGGACATCTTAACTCACAGGGAGGATATGTGTTATCAGATACATACATAAAAGATTTTATTCCTGAAAAGTTACTATTGGCATGAAACTATTTTAATATTTTCACAGGAACGTAATGTTGCTTGGCAATAACCTACCATCGCGGCAGACCTGCAGCTAACACTGATGACCCACAGGCTTCTTCCAGTGACGCATGGGTCACATGTGCTCATCGTGTTTCCCCTGCACATAAAACACCCAGCCCAGGAAACACAAGGATTTGGGGCCCTATTATCAAAGATGACTGAAATATGTTAATTACACACAAGACTGGGAGTCAGTTATCACCCAAATTTGAAACCAAACTCCAATTTTGGTTCTTTATTTCCCTCTGAAAAGCATCTGATATAATACCTGAGAAATCTCTCAGCAGTATTGGAGCCTCAGTCACGGTTTCTAAATTTTTCTGAACATGAAAAATACTGGGACATATAATAAGGTATCCACTGGCCTAGCACAGATTTATTTTTCCACTCACTGGCACACCAATTTAATTAAGACACCAAACCAATTAATAAGCCCTACTAATAAGACCCACTATCTATTAGCATATGAAGCTAAAGCAATTTCGCCCTGTGACTATATTTATGAGAGTAGTTATTCACTTGGTAACCATTTACATAGTAACAGCACTAAAAAATACCATGGTTTGAGGACTAAGCGGACGGGAAATTAAATGCTGTGTGTTTTACATTACTTTTTTAAAATATATATCCAGTGAGAATAAAAAGCAAGGGAGAAATTCCTGCAAATAAGAGCAATCAATAAACGCATCCCCATGTTTGCCAAAGCCACCTGAGTCAGCCATATCCACGCATACTCAGCTAAAATTTCCCACGCCCTGGTGGCCCTGCAGACCATGATAGATCCATAAGACAGCAGGGTCACAGCAGTAACAAGTACTTTTCAAGGTCCCATTTAAGCCAGTTGGGTTTTCTCACTGTGCTCCAAAATCCTAGTAAGTTAAAAAGAGTCAATTAGCAAGATCCCCCCCTTCAAGCAGGAGAGCAGAGAGCAGCAATGCCAGCTTCACCCACCCGGGACACTTCCTGCAGCAATGAGCCAAGCCAAGATCATCACCAAGCATATTTCAAATCCACCAATGTGATATAATTTTGCAAACCTCCATGAAGGAAAGGATCATTATTCAGGAAACATCTCTCCCCAGTGGTAGACACAATTTCATTTATCATCTTCTGTTAATTGCTGTCTCCAACCATCTCGTTCCACTAAGGCGAGCAAAAGGAAGTTTCCTGGGATGAGGCCCACCACCATGAGGAAATAGATTCAATTAAACCACTTATGTTTTTGCTCTTATTTACAGCAACTTCTGCTTTTTATTCACACTGAATCTGATCTCAGGGCAGGAATATACATCTATCTCCAGAAGAAGCTGCTGTAGGATGCTCCCAAATTTGTTCCAGTTGCTAAGATGAGAGAGAGATGGGTCTGAATAAAGATGCAGAGAGGGAGGAAGTATCAGAAACAAAACCTCACGAGTGAGATGGAAAGGGATTTCTCCCCGCATTGTAGATGTAGCATACCTAATGTATGCTGTTTATGCTAGGCTAGTAAAAAGTATCAGAAAGCCTTCCAAACAATGAAAAAACTTAGAGTTTCCAGAAGTTTCTGAACTCCTCAATAAATTTCATCCACATTTCATTCAAAATAAAAATACTGCAACATGTTTGCCATTTCTTGGGAATTCTTGAACAAACCAACAGTAAAGCAAGGGCTGTATAACTGAGTCTACCTATGATGTACAAACGAAGAAGCAATCTAGCTGTGAAATTTATGAGGAGATTAAAAACACTTGAACTCAGCTGTTTTTTGCAGCTCCCTAACTGGCACTGATTCCCTCCAGCCAAGCGGATAGCAGCTGTATTTTTGGAGGATCCTGCACAGGGGGTATTGACTCTAATGCCAGTTCAGTAAATTTCCACTTTTACACCTTTGTATGCAGGTGTGTGTGTTACGCATTTGCTTGAATGCCCTTGCTTGGCATAACTAAATATGTTTATTTCAGATAACTCCAAACACACTTCTCCCCATTGGTTCTGGCTGTCTCTGTGCTGCTCTGCTGAAGACTGCATGGGAAATTTCAGGAGATTTCATCTGCAATAAAACATCAAAGCTGAACACGAAGTTTGGTGAGTTTACTGTGAGCGTGATCTTTCCCGGGGAGGGCAGAAAGGGAGGAGGAGCCAGCAAAAATTAAGAGGCTAACCTTATTTTTGGCCAAGCATGGCAAGTAGGAAAAAAGTTGGCGTCCCACAGTGATGTGAGAATCGCACTTCAGCAAATGACATAATAACAACATAAAAATAAAAACTCTTGGAGGTTTTGTTGGGTTAGGTTTTGGCTTTGTTTTTTTAATCCAGATCGTTTCAATGGTCCTGCAAAATTGTGCGATGACAAAACAGGTGGGGTTACAATCTGCAGCCAGGGGCAGGAACGAAGGGGAAAGAGCAGAAACTTCCTAAAGCAACTTACCTGCAAGAAAAGTGACTGTAGTTAAGGAAGCACTTACAACAAAAAGCAGCACTTAACACACAAAGTATCTGTAATTCATTAGAAGTCTAAGTTTTGTTTAGACACAGAAGTTTTCAATTTCTGAGTGGAAACTTTAATGGAGCAGAGACCCAATGACAGCTTGGCAACCAAAAAATTTCAAACGTATCAGTAAAAAATCTACCATTTTCAAAAACATGGAGCTTAAAGCTGCTTTGTGCCTCTTGCTCTATAAATATCTACTGACGTCCTGCTGATAAAAGTGAACATGTCCTCTTACATCAGAGACAAATGAAATTTTCCAAAAGTGATTCATCACAGCAAATAAAATCTCTCTTACCTTTGTGCTAAACAAGTATTTAGCTTTTTAATTTAGAATTTGATCTTTAAGACAATACTGAATTTTATTGCTGAACTCCAGCTTTAGTCTATCCTGACTTACATAGCAGGCGTGGTATTGTATCTACCATTTGCCCTTCAGGATATCCATGTGACATTAAGCTGCCTGAGCACCAGTAATTAAATGTGAGGTGCTGCTGAGGTACGTCACAGGATACGGAGAAAGGGCAAAAATGAGGCTCTCCAAGGAAATAATGGAGACGTTGAAGGGTGGGAGGAGGGAACATGTCAGGCGGGAAATGAATGAACTCTGCACAGTTTCCAAACTATAATCCGTAGGAAATGGTACCTTAAAAATCAACGATGCTAGAAAATGAAGGAAAAAGGAAGAGGAAGACCACAGGTTAGCGAGGGCAAGTCAGGAATAGGCGCGAGGTTAGTGTTGAGTCCCACCCAGACAGGCTGTGGACGTGAAGGCTGCCACCTGAACTTGCAATTATGATGAGCTGGAAGAGGCCTGAGAAAAACTCAAACTACGTATGCGACACAGGAAAATGTTTCTGAGAACAAGAAAAAAATTAACCGAATTCTAACATTTCTTATTGTATTTCTTCTTTCTACTTATAATGAAATTAGTTGCTACAGAATAACACAGAACCAGGCAGAAAGTTCAGGTATGATATTAGCTTCTTTCTGGAAAAAGAAAGAAAAACTGCTGGCCAGGTAACTTAGTGAATCACCTGCAATGGTCTATCTCATTTTTTGCTAAGGATTAAATATTCAGGCAATGTCATTTCCAAAGCTGGAGAAAAAAGAAACCCATCAAACAAACAAGCAGCCACAAAAAAACATAGACAATGTCATATCCTGGAAAAGACTCACTAATGGATCTCTCAAACTAATTTGTGTCATCATTCAGTAAGTATTTTAAACATCAAGGACAGCCTCCTCCCAGGGTCCTGAATTCCATAAAACAAAACTGGTTTTAATTAGAATAGTTTCCCAGCAATCCCTTTACATATAGCTGTGACTTCAACTAAAAAAAGAAAAATCAGAATAAAAGCATGCACCTAGCCCAGCAGCGGCACAAAGAAAAGACATCTTTTGTGATAAACTTCATTTTCCTCATTTCTGTTGTTACTGTTTCTGTTACTTTTTTTCATTAGAGACTCCACCACCACTGATCTCCCTGAGGCAAAGCTTACGTGAATGTGATCCTGAGCTTGCAGCAATCGGAGCTTGCAATCAGAAAAGCGTTTTTTTCCAAAATACCTCCAGCAGACTGCAAGAAGCAGCAGCAACCAGAGGAAGACTAAGGGAAGACCTTACCGCTCCCTACAACTGCCTGACAGGAGGGGGGAGCCAGGGGGGTCGGTCTCTTCTCCCAAGTAACAAGCAATAGGACAAGAGAAAATGGCCTCAAGTTGCTCCAAGGGGAGGTTTAGGTTGGATATTGGGAAAAACTTCTTCACCGAAAGGGCTGTCAAGAACTGGAAGGGGCTGCCCAGGGAAGTGGTTGAGGCCCCATCCCCAGAGAGATTTAAAAGCCGGGCAGACGAGGTGCTTAGAGATATGGTTTAGTGGTGGACTTGGCAGTGTTAGGTTTACAGTTGGACTCGATGATCCTACAGGTCCTTTCCAACCTAAACGATTCTATGATTCTATGTATTAGCAATAGCCACTGCTAGGAACCTCACTAAATTTCCTGCAACTCAGGAAAAAAAGGAGAGCTTACCAGCTGTGGAAGAAGGGGCAGGCAACCCAAGAAGAGTACAAGGATCTTGTCAGGTCATGCAGAGAGGAAATTAGAAAGGCAAAAGCCCAGCTGGAATTTAACCTGGCCACTGCTGTAAGGGATAACAAGAAAAGTTTTTATAAATATGTTAACA
>NW_009258541.1:1200364-1200816 GCF_000687185.1 Egretta garzetta | reverse complement strand
TACTGGTTGACAGCCGGCTGAATATGAGCCAGCAGTGTGCCCAGGTGGCCAAGAAGGCCAATGGCATCCTGGCCTGTATCAGGAATAGTGTGACCAGCAGGACAAGGGAAGTCATTGTGCCCCTGTACTCGGTGCTGGTGAGGCCGGCCCTCGAATACTGTGTTCAGTTTTGGGCCCCTCACTACAAGAAGGATGTTGCATTGCTGGAGCATGTCCAGAGGAGAGCAACCAAGCTGGTGAGGGGTCTGGAGCACAAGTCATACGAGGAACGGCTGAGGGAACTGGGGTTGTTTAGTCTGGAGAAGAGGAGGCTGAGGGGAGACCTGATCGCCCTCTACAGCTACCTGAAAGGAGGCTGTAGGGAGGTGGGGGTCGGCCTCTTCTCCCTGGTAACAGATGATAGGACGAGGGGGAATGGTTTGAAGCTGCGCCAGGGCAGGTTTAGGCTAGAC
>NW_009258541.1:1172007-1200220 GCF_000687185.1 Egretta garzetta | reverse complement strand
TTAAAGGTTGGACTCGATGATCTTAAAGGTCTTTTCCAACCAAAGCGATTCTATGATTCTATGATTCTATGAAATACCAGTCTCCTTCAAAAGAACTAACCAGGAAACTTCTGAGTCTTGTTTCTCTGTTTTGAAGGATCATAGTGGCAAACTCTTTCAAAGGGGAGGGTTACCAGGCTGGCTCTGCCAGGCCAAGGTGATCACTACAGCTTCAGAGCTCCTGCAGAGCCCTCACCACTCCCACTACCTCTGCCCAGCCCTCCCATTGCCAACGCTTCATGGCACTTTGGGCCTCTCTACCCCAAACTTCCAGTGTGCTTCAGCCAAGAAGGTGCCCCCGCTGCCACCTCCTGTTCCCTGCAGGATGGCAGGGTGGTACTTAACAGTATTCACAATTCCTACAACATCAGTATGTATTTAAAAAAAAAAAAAGACTCAAATGCTTTCTGTGAAACCTCCTATATCTCTGGGACTTGAAAGTGTTAATGCTGTTTGTATGAAGCTTGAAGCTGAACACCCACTGCTACATTTTTGGTTCTTCTTAATGCCAAAATCCCTGTTCCTAAGGTAAATGAAATTAAAGAGCTCAGTGGTGCAAATATTAATCTTCTATATTATAAATATTTTGATACCAACCAAAATACTGTCAGATTCCTAAAGCAGCTTAGAATACATAACCGAACCCTTAATTCCTCTCCTCGTTCTTCCTGATCCCTTGCAGTTTTCACTATGCCGTTCATGCTGAACTCTACCGTAACACTTGGAGGTCCCTACAGACACCTCAGGTTTCCAGAGTTATATGACTTTGGCTGTACTTGCCTTCTTAACCCTAGGGGAAATGGCCGTGGACCGTATCATACAAAAACCGTGTGGGTTTTTTTTTTTTCTTTTCCCTTCAGTAAAGCACACTCATTCACAGCACATTTGCTGGCTTTCCTAAGCTTGGCCTCACACTGGCCGTAAAATCTCCAGTCCGCAAGGAATATACGTAACAGGTAAACAAGTCAAGCAAGGTCACAAAGCCCCATATGGATTAGAAATAAAAACCTCAGGTCAGTGCCTCAGGGGGCTGTTGAAATCAGGAGTGCTTCAGCTACTTATACCAACAGATTTGTTGCAGAAATACTTAAGTTTTTACAAAACATATTTCTGTTGAGTCTCTAATCTGCATTGCAGTCACCCCATACCAGACAAATGTGTCATTTTAAAATACAACATATCATATAACTCAATCTCTGCTCTATTTCTTGTCTTGCTGGCATAATAACTGCCAGCGTAATAATATTTACTTGAAGAAAGTAACTCCCAATGTATACCAGTGTAAGAAAGAGGAAAATCACCCCAAATTATTTAGTTGGAAATGAAAAATAGGGGATCTGGAGCTTTTAAATCTGGGATTTGCACCTAGTGTACAGAAAAATGAAAGTATGGATGCATTTAATCTAGACCATTATTAGAAATCTGATGTGAGACCCGCATTCCCATCAATGTAACTCAGCAGGTCCTCCTGCAGACAGAGGGAAAGCTGGGAAAGCCAGGAATGTGAGCCAAAGTATTATTAAATTAGTACAATTGGGTTTTTCTTCCCCTAGCATTCAAAAGTTGTTTTTTTTTTTTTTCTGAAAGGGATCAATTCTCTAATAAGACTGAATTATGCACATCTCATTTACTGGAAGAAAACATGAGAATAGTGGTTTACGGGAAGGGAAACATATAAGAAAGGCTAAATTGGATCTCAAATAGCTGTTGTAACTAAGTATTCTTTATTCGGTTTTGACATTTTTTCACTTGTCTCTTGAAAAGTACATTACACAAGAGGAACTGCTGATGAATTTTTGACAGTACGTCTGGTTTCTGTTTTTTGGTTTTTTTTTTTTCTAAAAGGCACTGTGTAACATAGTCTCCAAACTTTATATCATAACTTCATGATAGCTCAAATATTCCAGGAATTGTGCAAAATTATCCTTCTTTCATGTACAATCTGAAACATTCTCTGCTTGTCAATACATAACTGCTCAACAAAGGTGGGTTTGTCAGCAGGGTTGTTGAGAATAAAACAGTAGGAGGTCTCACCAAATTGTATAAACTCTGGAAATCCAGCCACGAAGGGCTAGGTCAAAGTCTGACATGGGCCCACTCCCAGCATTTTTTGTGGGATTTTGTAAACAAGCCTCAGCATCCGTTTACAGGGCTGTAAGAGTGTAAAGACTGAACTGGAGCTGATCAAAATGGGGGGAAAATTTTTCAAATGTTTTATAAAAATCTGTCATTTGGGAATTTTGAAAAAAATAAAAATCCAAACTACTGCAAACATCACTCAGCTCTGCTCCACATGGACTGGGATGTAAAGGAG
Organism: Egretta garzetta; assembly: GCF_000687185.1. Taxonomy (NCBI): domain Eukaryota; kingdom Metazoa; phylum Chordata; class Aves; order Pelecaniformes; family Ardeidae; genus Egretta; species Egretta garzetta. Next base: position 1,197,867 of record NW_009258541.1, on the reverse strand, counting down.
AGGTACTGTCACTGGCCAGGGAACAACCAAACACCGGGTTGACTGGGAGCAGCATCCACAGATCCTACTTCCCATCATTTGTAACAAAGTAGGGTTTGGCCTCAGGTTCAAATTCCCAATGATTTCTTCCCTGAGAAGGCCTGTGTGTTTCTACTCAAGGCAGAGTGAGGGACTATCCATTATGAATGTGCTGTAAGCTCTGGAAGAGATAAAAACAGCTGAGATACTGGGAATCGTTTGGAGACAGCAATGAACTCAAGCAAAGCCTGTAGCATTTTGTTTCATATCACACATTGACAGAATTTTGAGTTTAATAATTCTCATGGAATTATGGCTCACAGAGATGCTGCAGAATACATTCTGGCATGAACAGATGAGTGCAACCTACACACCATCTCCAGGTGCATGCTGTTACCCCAGCCCACCCTGGGGTAAACGTGACATGGGTGATATATCTTTCCTACAGCAATCATTTTAGCACTCTTCATTTACTTTGCACTCACGATAAGGTAAAAGCCTGCACGCAAACAGCTGCTATGAGTTCTTAGAAATTCACACCCTACCTTCTCCTGCAGTAAAGTAATCATTTGCCCATGTACCTGAAAGTAACACAGACATATGTCAAATTTTACTAACAGGATCATGGCAGGTGTCACTTTAATTTGGAATTATGGTAGTGAGTTCTTCATCAGCATTTTGCTAATCATATTTGCAAAGCGTTAGCATTTGTAATGCTTAAGGACAAGTATAGGCATGCCCCCCCCCCTTAGGGAATATCTGCAGGGTGGGCAGCGTGCTGTGCTTTTGTGTGTGCCGCTTTTGTGCCTTTTCCTATACACACACTATTGATATACACCTGACAGAAAGAGGCTAAAGCATTTTTAAGTGCAAAGTTAAAGTGATTTCCACCACACAGACGTGGCACTAGTGTTATGCAGACCTGGCATAGAAAATATTTTGAAAAATCTACTGTGTTTTTTTTCCCTTCCTAAACCTGAAAGACTATGTTGCCGTTAAGTTTCTGAAAGGTTTTTTTCCCCGCAATAGCACGGCCCTTTAAAGTGGCTGGTAAAATGCTTCAGCGCAGAATGCATAAGGGCATACATTAACATACATTGATTACTTGTATTTTTAAATGTAAATGTGGTCTGCTCAGCATCTGATAGAATTATGCCAGTAGCAGTTAGTAAATGTCACTGACATTCAATTCTCTGTTTTGAAGCTTTACAATACCTCCAATTCTACTTTTTTTATTGGGATAATATTCATCATGTGAACAAGAAACTCCAAAATACAGTAAGTTCTGTTTCTCAGATTTGAGGATTTCAGACATCATTTCCCCAGGAGCTAGTCTTTGACAGAGGGTGATGGGGTTCCCTGACAGTTGTGGCATTGCACCGATAGCCTGCGCACACGCATGCACGTCTCCAGCTCCATCTTCACCTGAAAGCGGTGATTCAGATTCAGCTCAGCAGCACTCCCACCCCACCAACTGGTCCCCCTCTCTTCTGAGAGCAATGCAGCAGGCCACAGCACATCTACTGAAAATGCTGTAAGCAAGCTGCTGGTAGCAGATATACCACAGGCTGGAAATCCCATTCTTTGCATACATGGAGCTGGTGCTCCTATTCTCACCAGTTGTCTTCCCAGGTAGGAAATGGATGGTTTCATGCTACCTGGCTCCTGGAGTCCTCTCGTGCCGACTTCTGTCCTGTGACAAGCACACGGTGCTGTGGTTGCTGGGCAGCTGCAAGCCTCGTCCTCACTGCCTGAGCCCTTATCCCAGTCCCCTGGAACAGAGATTCCCCTGTCTGAAGTCCAAAGCAGAAAGACTTCATGTTTATGGCCTAGCTCTAACTTAATTCATGCAATGGTACCTAACTCTGTGAATACCAAAAACACAGCGGGAAACAGGAACTACTCCTACCTAACTCTAATTTCTCCCATTTTAAGAACAAGTGGGTCACTGGCAGAAATTTGAACCACGGTGACTACAGTGCCACCTTGCCTTGCGCTGGCTGGTGCACTGTTCATTTCTAGCCTGTGCTCTGGATGATGCAGGGGCACTAATACATTATTAATACATTATATCTCAATGTTCGACTGCTTCAATCGGAGTGTGCCAGGACTCATCAGTAGCGATCAAGCAGCTAACAGCTCTGCAGCCAACCTGGCGATGTCCAGATTCTCATGTCTCCTTGATAAATCTGTATATTTTCCCTCAGTCTGATAGGAGACCACCCTTTTCATCCCCCCGGGTAACACACAAACACCACTCTCTATCAGTCAATAACCCAGTGCTCTTTTGACATTCTTTTGAATCCATACAGTTAATTAAGGTATGTATGTACATCCAAAATCTATACTGATTAAGCCTGGATTACAGAGCCCTTTCCTTGCTCAGTCTGAATAACCATACAAAATATGAATATCCAGACAAAGAGAGCTGCTCCAGTTCCTGTGTATTTATTTGGCTTGAGATCTGCCATCAAAGAAAAGAGTGTCATTACTTGAGCACCAGGCCTTAAGTGATAGATTCCAAGTGCATCATTTTTAGAGCCATTAAAGGTTATCAGGCCTATATGGTTGCTAAGATACCATGAATCATGAAGGAAAATATAAGATAATGGTAGGCAGACACTGTGATGTTTAGCAGAGTATGTTCTCTGCATCTTTCTTAATAGCACCATGATTAGTATCATTTTCAAGAGTTCCCATCTATTTTCCAGCTAGGTGCAAGAATGCAACTGCATTAAGTAGGCAAACATTGTTTATAATTCATATTTTGCCAAGAGTAAATGAATTTGTGGAAGTCAAGATTTGTAATTGCTACAGCAGAATTTATTAATAAGTAAGAGAGCGTGTCTGTGTGCAGGTTTCTTTCCTGGCTATTAAATAGTATCTTCAGACTTGGAATGAAATCATCCTTCATTGATTTCAAGTATATTCTGCGATAACACAGGCTGAGCTTTCAAAGAGTTTTTAAATTAAATTTGTAGCTGAGGTAATTGCTGTTGCAAAATTATGCAACTAAGGTAAAGCTTTATGCTGCAGCTTTCTTGATATTATAATTTAACTGCCTCTTTTCTAAATCATAAAAGTGTGAGATGCCAGATTAGGGCAAAGCATTAGGTTATTACTGAATTATTTCATGTTTTATCTCTGGAAGTAGCCTGGGAGAAGCAAAGGGATGAATCTGTAATGCAGTGAGCAGTGCTCACACCATACCCCATAAAGTCCTCTCTGGGTTCACTGTTCCACCCGTCTAAAATGATGAAGTCCAAGATGGGAAAAGGAGGGCAAATCAGCTTCTCTGACTTGCTGCCCCCACAAATAAGATCGTTTATAGGGATGTAATTCCTGCACCAATAGACAGGAATAGTCAAACAAATTATTATTAGAAAACGTAATAGGTGCCTCTTATCTGCCATGGAGGAAACCCACAAACTTGTGGACATCTCCCATAACCCACAATATTGAGCCACACATGGCAACCCTAAAGAAAGTCTTGGAGTCTGCCTCACTGGATTACGAGGTACTGAAGGGAAGTTTTCTGGCTAGAAAGCAGTATTTCTCCAAAAGAAATTCTTCTCAACTGAACTGATTTTACACCACAGCCATTAAAACATCATTTTGAATTAGATAGGGTATCCTTTGTAAAAAAAAAAAAAGAATTAGACATTTTAGATATTCCCATGGGGCAAATGAGACTGACTTCTTGGCAAAGCACTTTGGTTGGTGTGATATCCATTAACAAAAAGTCATAGCTTATGTACAGACATGATACCCTCATCTATGTTCAGAAGAGCTCTTATTTTTGAAAGGAGCAGTAGAATCACAGAATCAGAGAATCACAGAAGCGTTTAGGTTGGGAAAGACCTTTAAGATCATCCAGTCCAACCATTCCCCTAACCTTGCCATCCCACCACTAAACCCTGGCCCTAAGCACCTCGTCTGCCTGGCTTTTAAATCCCTCCAGGATGGGGACTCGATCCCTTCCCTGTGCAGCCCCTTCCAATGCTTGACAACCCTTTCGGTGAAAAAATTGTTCCTAATGTGTAACCTAACACTATACTATTACAACATTATTTCTGCATGGTATTCGAAGAAAGGCTTACAACAGAAGCAAGACAAAAGCTAGACAGGTGGATTTCCCTTATCCATGCTTTCAAATAAAGCGGCTTCTCATTCTCCTCTAGAGAGGCATTTTAGTATGATTTGCCAACTACCCTTCCCAGACAAAATAAAATACAGCTAAGGTGGGAAAAGATGCTGGAGACACACAGGAGCAGACACCAAGCAGCCCAGGAGATCAGAGTGACATTATGCTACAACAATTAACCTGCAGCTGCTACGAGACTTAAACTGGATCTCCCACAAAACAAGACTAGTGACACCTCCCTGGAACTATCCCCTCCGTGTTAGTACATATTTGTTGCATTAGCTTGCAGTTCTGGCTCGAAGCAAGGTTTCCCTGTCCTTGACAAGAACCACAAACAACTGCCTTGTAATCTAACTCTTTCAAGAACACTGGACATTTAGACATTCATTTAAAAATCAGAAGATTGGTAGAAGAGCCTAAGAGAGACCCACTCACAACAAAGAAAAGGAGCAGTAATATTTCTAATTTTCCTGGCTCCTGCAAAGATGAATACACATTGACACCTGAGTATTGTAACTTTTTAAAAGTAAATGAGCCTTGAAGATTATCTGTCAGCTAAAACATACCCAAGGGCTTGCTTTGCACTGTTTCTTTTTTAAAGAATGTTTGTTTTAACATTATTGTTGCAACCAGCCAAAGAAAAATGTAGTGCCATCATAAAAAATATGAGTAGATACCCAGTTGTTAGAGCTGGTTTAGGAACAATCATAGGAGTGATGGACTGTGCGACCCAGGAGAGGTTCCTTCCAACCCTAATGATTCCAAGAATTGATTTTCTTTTGCAACTCACTTTCAGTTAGTGCTTTAGAAAAAAATAAAAAGGGTTAGATCAATGCTAGCTTCAATGACACAGCCATTCCAGCTCCTGCAGCATTTTCTCACTGTGGCAATCTCTTTATTTTCTTACTTGCGTGAAGACCATTCTCTACTTCTCTGTTCCCGGTTGTATATAAAAATAAGGGCTTGGGCTCTTCCTTTGCTGACTCCAGGGTTGAATGCAACATTAATACAAATTAGTTAGCAGATAAAACTCTGACTAAACCTCTCAGAGAGTGAGTGAAGTTATTCTGCCCACAGTTCGGGAGAAGTGATCTTTGCATTCATTATCACACTTGCTAAAAAGACGCTCCTCTAGCCAGAAGCTAGAACAGGATTGCACATATAAGAAACATGCCTATATCCAGAAGGATGCATTTTGTAAATTTAATATTGCAGGATATCAACCCAGTTAACGTACAAACTGGTATTGCCACTGCCAAAATCTGGCAGACTCTTAAGGACAAATTTTAGTCTGGGCCTAAACAAGAAAAGAAAACTAATCCCAAACTATCTCCCCTATGCCTTTCTAATGAATTGTTATTTCAACCTTGTTTTCTATAGCTTCTGTCTCTCCTTTTGGTATCCCACAATACAGCTGACAAAAGGGAGTCAGCAATCATCAGGCTGCATCCACGCTATAACATTGTTTCATGCTGTAAATCAAACCCAGGCCTGAGCCTGCTATTGCTGAAACAGCCATGATTTGCTGAAATGTTCAAAATTCATATTCACCACACTCTGAAATACCATCTACTGGGGATTGCCCAAATCCCTGCAGCAGGAAGGCTCCCTGACCTGACTGCCACCCTGTGAGTCTTCTCATCCACACTGTGGTGTGCACCTACCACAAACCACACTCCCAGTCTTCTGCCTCGTACGAACAACTTAACCACCCCAGCACCTACGGAGTAAGACTTTTACTCTAGAAGCTCTCCTAATGTGCTGCTTCACTCGCCTTCTGAAACCATCTATTGCTACATCTGTGGCACCTGGGGTTTTTTTTTCCCCTCCACACTGCCTAAGCAGAGATGTCTGTGTGGACTGCTGTGCCATGGCTGGAGAGTGGTAAAGAGCAACTGCTGCCTGTAGATCAGAAAAAAAATAATGTATCAGATGGACGCTGGGGATATCTCAGTGTCCTGAGTCAAGAAGGTTTGCAGTAAGATGTAGAGACTGACAGTAACTCATCAGGACTGGCTTCTGGGACACCCACAGTGAACGGGCGCCCCAAGACCTCCTTTTCAAGGCAGCTGCCTATAAATCAATTGCAGAGCAAGAGGCATGGATATTTCTCAAGGAGCCAAGCTGGTTGGAGGTACAATGAAGTCTGCTTAAAAACAATAATTAAAAAATCAGAACACCAATGGTTTTAGTGCGCCACATAGTGGCCTTCTCCACATTGCCTCTCCGAGCCACTGAGATTAAGCACAGAACAGCCTCCGTTTTGTCTGGTTTTTGAAAAGAAGGAATTGCAAGATGGGAAAGGAAAAATAGAAAGGTGTAATACCAAAATGCTCAAGAATGCTGAATGCCCAATATTGAAATTAATAACTTGCAAGATTTTTGGCTGTCTGCGATGCTGCCTATTTCTGCTGGGGTATGAGGGCTTCAGGCAAAGAGGGTGCCTGGAAGCAGTGGAAGTTGAAGGGGGTAGAGGGACATGAGCTACCTCAAGCATCCTTGTGGCCTGTCATGACTGTCTTTGACCCATAGCATGGTCCCATCTGGAGAGCAGGCAGTTTGCTGCTAGAGCTGCATGCTCTGCAGCAAAGTGGCACATTAAAGGTACAGACAGTCAGGACCTCATGTTGAAGCAGGAACCATCACAAAATGACAGCACAGATGCACCCACTTTGATGTATTCATCTCTGGGAATGCTGTCCTGCTGCTTCATTTGCTCTAGATACTCTGTACCTCGTTGCAGGCAAGACCTGAAATTTGAGAATCTGAGCAGCTGGAGGCAGACCTCACCCTGGCAAGCCCTGTGGAAATCTCCCTCCGGCAGAGTTAGTAGCAGTCAGTCTCCTCCAGCATTTGTTGCACATCTTATTCTTGCATTTCTCGCTTTAACAGTTCTCCATACCAATGAGAATGCAAAAGCAAGCTGTACAGACAAAAACTGGCATGTCTGTACAGCAGCAAAGCTGGGTATGCTTTTTAAACTGATTTATATAGCTGTTTATATTAAATGTTAGTGCTAACTTTTGCTTTGGCTTTTCACATGTTAAGCCACCTCTTCAGGTCCAGACAGAAAACTTTAGCTACGACCTAACCCCCGGCAGGCGATGGCAGTGCTGACACCCTTTCTGTGTTGCTCCAACAGCCTGTGAGCAGTTGCAGCCCAGGACCTCTGGCTCCTTTTTGTATTGTAGCTCTTTTGAGTTGTCCCCATTTAAGTGCTGATGCTGAGAATTAGCACAAGGAAGTTTTCCCATACTTGCCTGGCCTAACTCGCCTATCTCCGTAGGGTGGCTCATGAATTCCCGCAGTCAGCGTGTAGTATCTTGTCTGACACAGTTTCATTCACCTTGTGCCAATATAATCCAATCAGTTTATACTGCAGAACTAAGACTTGCAGTATTTTGCTTTTGGCATGCCATCTTTCCTTTCTGTCTTCCAGATTTGTCATCACCAAACATCTACACTGGTCCAAAGTTACTTGCTCATTGTAGGACATTTACATAATTCATGGCTTTAAGCGCTGTCCTAAATCCAAGTCCCCACCTTGTTTGATTTTTTCCACTGTGCTGCCTTTCTTATCATACACCTCTAGTATCTTTTTGGCTGTGGGTTTTTTATTTCTTCTTTTCTCGATTAATCCCCAGGAAGTTTCTTTCTCTCCCACTCCCCCTCTTCTTCTTCCACTCTCCCTTAACTCCTGCCACTTCTTGGATTTCCATCAACTCATCACGTGGAAAGTAGTACAATTTAATGATGTAGCCTACTCTGGTTTTGATTTATTTTATCCCAGTCACACTGTTCCTATTGCATTTGCTGTTTTCTAGACAGGCAATTTCTAGATGGAACATGCATGGAAGCGGCACATACCCGAAAAGTATTGCTACTTCATGTAACCACAGTATGTGGCATAGTCTCATAAATGTTTTGGTGGCCTTGCATGGGAATTGAGGATTAATACCAGCTGGTCCCAGAGGTTGGTGGGTTGAGTCTCCTTAGTTTACATAAACCCATTGCCTCACTGACTTTGAAGTCATGTATGATGATGTGCAAATGGCAGATGACAGCCTGTACATTGTTAGTATAATTTTTTGTAAATCCATTAAGAAATTCATTTAATACTTCAAGAATTTCACTGTCCCCTTTGATCCCACTTTTCATTTTACTGTTGCAGTCTAACTTCCTCCTTGAGCGATCCCTTGCTTTTTATTTTTCTGAGGAAAGTACATTTATTTCAATTCTGGATCTCAAGCACTTGAGATCTAACAAGATCTGTAACATCCCTTCAAACATCAGTTACCTGCTCCAGCAGATTTTCTTCTATTTCTTTGGGTAGTGTGAGACACTTTCATTTTCCTTTGAAGAAACAGAAGGACAGATTTCTGGGTTAAATCTGAAGGTGTGGTAGGTAGCCGTATTGTTCCTGAGCAGCTGGTACCATGTAAATACTTGAGAAACATTGCAGAGAAAGCCCCCTCTTTAGCTGCAGATCAGGCACAGAGTCAACCTCCAACAGCAGTTTTGCTACTAAGGATAAGCTGTGATTAAAACTGTTTAAGTATTTTGACAACAAAAGAAAGTTTGTCAAAAGAGTTAAACATTTCATTTCAACATTTTCAAAAGGAAACTTTCTGGCACTTGCTTAAAAAATGGTACTTCTCTCTTGGAAAAAAAAAATCTACACTTGCTACAGAATTAAAGGGAGAAAATAAGAAAAGGGTTATATCACATAAAAAGACAAAAGGAGAATATTCCTTTTTTGACCAGCTGTAGTCCTGAACAAGAGAAGAGGCAAATATTCTGGAAGGAAGCAAGAAAAAGAAGTATTTCTTCTGCTTTCCTGTTACTGAGAATGTCTCATGCAAGAACATTAAAAGATTTTTAAAAGAACTGTATATTTCTCATAGTGCCTTGAAAAGCAGCTTTTATTGCAGGTAAAAGACCTAATACGCAAAGTAGATCTGGTCAGAACTTAGAATTTCAATTGGTCGGAAGTATTGACATTGTAGAATTTGTTTAGCTCATGTTCAAGGTAAATTGGCCTTTTTTTTCCTACAAGGAACATTTAATAGAAATTATCTTGCTCCAGAAAATACTGTGTTTCTAAAATTCCTCATGATACCAGAAGCTTCTGACTCTAATTTGTGTTGTTTTGTCAGTCCCACAGTTCCTATAAACCTCTTTTCCTCTGTAATGGACACAGAAACATGAAGAGAGTCCCAGCTTTTTCAGTTACGCTGTTCTGGCTTTCAGATCCCCGGTTTTCAGAAGTTATGAAACTATCCTGGCTCCAAGACAACTCAGGGCTTCTAGTTTTCCTGCAATATGCTTATTTTGAAAAAAAGAGACTTTTGCAGTCATTGAGCCATAAAATATGAACCGTCTGCAGCGCGTAATCCAAGGAATTTGCAACAGCCCACAGAAAGCCAGACACGTCTTTTGACTTCTGCTCTGCATTTTACTTCTGAATCATCCTACCTGTACCCTATGGGTTCTCATCCTCTTCACCCCTGCTCAAATAAACCTTTCTTCCTTCAAATACCCTGTTAAAAGAAAATCTCAATAACAGTATACTGTCTGGAGATTATAATGAAAATAAAATCCTTGCACACCCATCAGATTTTGTATTTTCAAAATGCTATAAAAAAAACAGGTCGTGTCCCCAGGGCGTAAGGTCAGCAAAGCACCATGGAAATCAGCGTAGCTCATCCACTGTACACAGTCCCCTAAATAATCCATCCATACAAAACTCCAATGAAATAGAGAGTTTCTTGTGATTTGCCTAAATCTATTCAGTACGCTCATCTAATAAATGATGTTCCCTGGGGCATCCAAATGTGAAGAGGAAATCAGAACTCTGAAATTCACCATTTTAGTTTTGGGTTCAAAACTCGGCTTCTAGAGCAGCTTAGCTCCCAGAGGGGAAAATTTTGTCCTTGCAAGATTTTTCACTGTTCTTGACACAAGTTGATTGATGTACTGTTTGCATCTCACACTCAAAATCAATGTTACAAGACAGAAGAGCTATATTCTGATGTTTCACATACACCAGCTCTCAAATTATGGAGGAGGTGGAGCTGCAATTTGACCCTTTCACTTTCAGTATCTGACTGATGGCCATTTTACAAAATTATGTTCCCATTTTCCTGGTTTACAGGATCACTAACCCGTAAGAAATAGTTTTCAAATTATGAGCTACTGAATGCATGGACTAGCTTCCTCATCACATTCACAAAATGTTTTATCCAGAGAGCTTTTCATGCCCTGTTCCATTTAGTCTTCTTTCTTTATTGCAGACTTTTAATATTTTAAATTTTTTAGAGAGAGGTCTACAAGGTTCACTGATTGCCCAAAAAGAAGTTACAGATTTGTGTACTGCACCTGGGAGCAAGGATGCAAAGCTTGCTCCCACACCCACGGAAGATTTACGGCACATTTCCCACTGGCTTCAGTGACATTGGATTGGACACACACTAACAGCAACATTGTCCATGTTCCAAAAAGCCTTTTCAAATGAGTAGGGCATGACAAATTTTGTAGACTCAAAGAAGAGTTTCCGTTCTCATCCAAAGCCTTTAGGAGTAAAGCATTCCTGAGACAGGCTTAAAAAAAGAAATGAAAGTACACAGGTTGGAGCAGAGCAGAGGTAGAAGCACTGAGAACACCAATTTTGAAAAATATTCTGATTTCAAGGTTTTCATGTCATCAGAGGCTAAGAAGTAACATGAAAATTGGTAACCTGAGGAGGAAATATAATCTCTATATTCCCATTAAATTGAAAACAGAAGTACAAAATCTGTCTTTGAACTAATAAATTAATCAATCACCTAACAGCACAATACTGTTTTTATCGTTTATGCCAAGTGCAATTAACATCAAATAGGGATGATCAAGTAAAATGGCTTAAACAATAGGACACCATTCTCCTTAGTAGGAAGCCCCATAACACACATACACACACACATACACACACAGCAAATTAAAAAGCCCTAATAGTAGTCCTTCTATTGGCTTTTATACGTTATCATTATTCATTGATTGCCATCATGCATGTTGAATTATGGGGACAATGACCTGACCAAAGCATTTTAGCATCTATAATTGTGCAGGCTTTTAACAATGAAGTCTGGCAGTCTGTCATCTGGTCTGAAAAATTAGCAAATAAGTAAGAGCTACCCTTAAAAACACTATCCTTCCCGTTGACAGAAACGCTCAGCTCCTGTTGAAGACCACAACGAGTCTCTCCAGCTCAGAGTTACACACTCCTCCGAAATATCTGCTTGCTGTAATAGTGAGAAATGTGGCTTTCATTCCCACTACTTCTTTCTGCTTGTCATTTTCATTGGTTGAAATTCAGATTAATATAGCTAATATTGGACTCTAGCCATAAGGTCTTTTTTGGTTGGTTTGTTTAAAAAGACTCTTAATTGGTTCAGTCAATTATGAATTATGGGCTCAACACAAAACCCCTTGAATTTAAGTGGAAAGACTTTCTTTGCCTTACATAGATTAAGTCTTCTACTAGCAAGGGAATACAATCAAGCCTTTTCTCATCAACTTCAATTTAAATTTCTACACAGGTGCATATCACAGTTGCCTTACCTAGAAACGCAGCAAATTTTACCATCTTTGCTAAGGAACAGTAAAAACTGACTTCATTTTGATTTTCTCCTTTTTTCCTTCAGACATTTCAGGAAAGCTCTGGAAAGAGATTAAGCAAAGCAGCAAAAAAAAATGGTCCATGTGCTTGTCACCAGTCACGTAACTGGTCCATCAGCAAGGCAAAACTTGTGAGGATTCATGCTCACTTCTGCCGCATTTCTCTGCTGAAATGTAATGTAGAAACTTTATACTTGGCACCTGATGAAAACCGCGTTTCTGGGAATGTTGGAAGCATGGCAGAGAAGAATCAATTTCATTCTACAGAAAACTCAGGAAAACAAACAAACAAACCAGAAAACCCCAAGCTATTTGTGTCCCTGCAAACACCTTGCATGTGGAGCCATGGCTACAAGCAAGTAACGCCCTAGATCTCAAAGGAATGGAAGTCGCAACTCATCTTTGCCTGTCTCCCTTGCAAAACTTCCACTCTCCAAATCAGAAAGAAGTCACGGGGAAAGATACGGGAACATGAGAATCCTTGGCATGGGCCTGTATGGAGTGGAAGAAGCAATGAAACGTTGAAGTCAAGAAAGCGGGGAGCTGTGGTATAGAAATGGAGGAAGAAGAGCAAAAGGGGGTTGTGCTCCTCTACTCCTATGGCAGAGGACATGACAGGAAATGTCAAAAAGTCCCCAAAATAATAAGGGAGGATAAGGCTGCAAGGCCCATGCATGGCGATTGCAGCCAGTTCAGCCAACAAATTACAAGGGAGGTAACCTGCTAGTTTAATTTTTTTTTTTTTTAGACTTCAGTACTTCAGAGCAAAGATTATTGTTTCTTCTGTATACTTTGCTCAGCACAACAAAGACAAATGCTTTTGGCCCTTGTGTGAGGTGTAAAGAACAGGGGCAGTACCTACAGAACAGTACCTAGGGCACAAAGGTGGCTGAATCCATTGCAGGGGAGGGGGGGGGGGAATCCTATTGTCAATATATTTTTTTCCTTCTCAGCGCTTAATGTTTACTGTCCAGAGTATTTAAGGCTCGAGTTTTGCATTGACTTCTTTAGGACTGATGACAGGCTTGAAGCTAAATACAAGTTTAGATGCTTTGGCACAGCGGAGAGAATAAGCCCAGCACAGCAGAGGATTAAATCTCAACTGTAGTCACTACAGCCTTCTCCTTGCTTTATTGTTAATTTTTGCACATATGCCTGTGATCAGTTACAGGGCTCTGACATATGGTGAGTGCACCTGCTAAGTTAGCCAGGGCTATTGCCTCAAACAACGGACACTTATGGCAGGATCTGCCAGGGTATAAATAAGGGATTATAATGTCCCTCATGCTGTAGTGCTTTCCATTCCCCAAGCAAACACAGCACCATGGCCCTGCAATAATCTCAGCTAAACAATCTAAAATGTTTTGTAAGCGTGCTACAGAATAGATTCACCACTCTCCCACAGTTAAGCAAATGTATTATTAATTATCCAAGATGTAAATTGATAAAGTATGTTATCAGGTTTTTCGTACTCATTTGCATGATTTGGGGTGGAATACTAACAGACCACTTATCCACCCACACTCACATTTTCATCTATAAAATTATATAGATCGCACAAGAAACTGGCAACTGCATCTGCGAGAGGAAACCATAAAGTTCAACTCGTCTTTATTACAGAGCTCGGCAATAGCATTCACACTGTTCCTTTGGCAACAGAATCCCTAACCTGTACTCTCTGCATTTCCCATTTACGTTCACCCACTATCCAATTAACGTCCCGTTAAGCCGCTCACCTGCAGAGCCTTTTATTCCCGGGCCTCTGCAGCATAGCTTTAATCCCTCTGCGACACACACCTGACTGCAGGACTTCTATTGCTGTAGTTCTTGATGCTTTTTCAAGTCCAAACCAACTGCCTCTCCAGCACGGCTTCCAGCACCTTTAAAGAGGTTATTCTTTCCCAGATCCTTTGGGGCCTACCTGGACACTAGATTCTCTAGATCACAACTGCAGTCAGGCTTTTCCAACAAATCTTTATATACACCAGATAGAGCTATTCACCATGTTTATTCTTCTGTGTTTCAACAGACTTGCTTTGGCATCGGCTGCTTCTGCCAGATTGGAAATAGCGTGACAGAAGCACTGCAATTGCCCATGCGATGACTTTCTCTCTATAACAGAGCTTTTTAGGACGAAGAATCTCAAGCTCAAATCTCAGAGACTTCATGGCATTTAATATCCCATTCTTTAAATCTGCCCCCCAAAAGTAGGTTCTGGATTGTATCCACAACTACAAAATGGAGATTTTTGTAGGAATTCACATTCTTCTTACATTTCAATTAGCAGAAAAGTCGTAAATAAACTATTTCAGTCATGAACATCAGGAAGACAGCTTCTGAGATTTGAACACAATGACATCCAAACCTCAAAATCTCATCTTCAGTTTATACTTGAATCCCATTTCTTTGTGTGTTCTGGGTATCCATATCATTTTATATTGTCACATGTAATCCTTAGTTACAAGAAAAAGAATTGAATATTTTCATTTTATCCAGTTCTGTTTATTTTTGTAAGGGTATTAAACGCGTGGCTAACACCACTGAAGTAATTAGCACAGTATCGGTTTTTCTTCAGTGTTATTTCCATAACCCTCTGTACACCCTGGGGGCCTTTTTACAAGATTTTATTTTTTACTCCTCAATTAAATTACTCCCCATGCTTACACCTGAGCACACAGAATACATAATTCTAGTGACATGTTTCAAACAGGCTTTCGAAGCTCCCCTGTCCTAGTGCTGCTAGCAATTTTTCTCTATGGAAGATGAGAAGACTCTCTAGAGCATATTACCATCAACATCTGCCAGAGACACTGTGCAATATTAGTCAAGGCATCTTTAATAATGCAAGAAAGGTCAGCAGCCTATAGAATATCAAGTTGAATATCGAAGAATTGTGAATCTTTTTCTCTGTGCAGATTTCATAGGTATACTTTGGGGATTTTTTTCTGATTTATTTTATGCCAACAATAGCGGTGGGGTTTTTTTTTTATTTTGGGGGTATGCCAGAAAACAAGAAAATTAAAAAAAAATAAAAATCTTTCTCATCAAATGAGAGTAAGCACGTATGTATATACACCACTGCTTATATGCCAGTGCATAAAAAATAGTGTAGGGATCAGGTATGTAACACACTCTTTACGTGAAATGTAGTTGGTTTCTAATAATTCAATTAGAAATTGCATTGTAAGTCCAGATGGAGAAGGTGGAAGCCAGGGCTATCAGCCACACAAGCCACCCCCTCTCCAGGCCACTGAGCACAAGGAGCTAAATTCCGTATTTTGTTCTTTTCATGCCACCGGAGTTAATGTTCCTTTACAACTAACAGGTTTTTCCTGGAACAACTCAGGATGCGATCGCATAACAGGGCCTTGACCTTTTGGCTACATAATGCTTTTGTGATCAATAGCACAGAAATTAATGTGTTTATCATATCAGAGCATTTTAAAAATTTCATACATACAGTCACTAATTACCTCAAATGCCCATGATACTGCATTTCAAAGTGCTGGCCCAGTGCTTTCAAAATTCTGCACAGGAATAAGTTGACTTAGGCAGTCTGAAAAATCAAACCCAACTAATTTCTTCTGTTCTCCCCATGTCATTAATCTTCATGGGACAAATTACCACCGGCAGCTCAGGAGTGTGGCACTGATGGACTGGGGAGATAACAAAGCCACTCCGCCATAACCGAGACGAGCATTTGCCTCATACCCTCTGCACCTTCTTCCCTGAAACTTCCCCTCATTTCCTTTGGCTTTTTGGTGTAAATGATTAGAATTTATGATTTTTCATTAGTCTTAGAATTATCCATTCGAGCTCAAATTGAACCATTCTCTGCTGACAACTGTAAGGCTACTTTGATTGCAATTTGACAAAGGAATTTTGCAAGCTTTAAACCCTATTTATTTGCATTCTTCTATTCTATACCATTCCATCCTTTTTTAGAATAGTAGAATTATTCTAATAATGTTTACAACCTTAGAAATTACATAGGAACCTGGTATGGTGTTAGAGGCAAAATATTAATACCAAACTAAAAGGCTGTTAGCTGAACTATGGGGGGTTTGTCATGATGAAAATGTGAACTCTCACCACAAATGTAACAGTGATGCAGAAAGATGAATTCCAACTTGATAAAAATAAACATTTAAAATCTAATTAGAAACACAATACTAAAAAGTCTATTTAGTTTTCCCAGACAAAAATTATGCTTTTTTTCAGTGTGGTATGCTGTATGCACAAATTACCTTCAGGTCAGTTTTGCTTTTGTCTGAAAGCTTAGGGGGAAAAATACACAAGCCTTTTTCTTTAACCTATAGCAGTACAGCCAAAGGCACTGATGAGGTCACAACAGTACATAATAAACGATCAGTAAAGAAAATGGTGCCATATGTTGCTTTTCCCTTGCTGTACTTAGTTCTCTGGAAAATGATCAACAATAGTTGCAGCTAAATTGCATCATATTTTTCTGTTATCAAATGGGGTTAAAAAGTCATGTAAATAAATATACATGAACTAAACAGAAACAGCTGGAAAGTTCCCAGAAGGGACCTCTAACAACCTCCAAGTTGGACGGACGATGGTAGATCAAGGAATCATTATTAAGATTAAAGGCTTACACCAAACCTGCTGTGAAATTCAGTCTGCTGAATTTTAAACATAGATGGCACAAAATGGAAAGTACTAAATGGTGGTATTTATTAATTTTTAAAAAGAAAGGTGACAAGAAAGAGAGGCTACATTTTCTACATTCCCAGTGTGCATGGTGCTATTTGCCAAGATAAAGAAATCTGTAGGTACCTCCTATGAAAATCAAACATTTCAAGCAAACTCTGTCTTGTATTGATTTTCTGGGGAAAAAAAAATTATCAGCATCGTTAGTGCTTTTGGGTTTTTTTCAAAGGCTTTAGACCAACTTCATTTTAGAGGAACACACTTATAGCGGTGTTTGGAGCTAAATCTAAACTCCTAAAAGCCAGCACTTTTTTACCTTGGTAGTTTGACCTATGCTATTCCAATTGCATTTGATGGGATTATGCTGCTGTGCCTAACAAATAACTAAGATGACAGCTGTCTGAGTCTGCAAGTGTTACTCAGTGTCTCACCATCCTCGTGGGATAGCTGCTCCCTGAATTGTGTTTCTAAACTAAGTTAAAGAAATGTTCTACAAGTCCTCTGCAAAAGAGAGGCTCGGCATCTCTCCCGCAGGGATATGTTAACAGTGTGTTTACACTGCAACCAATTTCCCCACACAAATTGCCACCCTCTGTAACTCGCTCAGTGCGTCAATGCTAAGATCTGTTACCAGCCAAAAAGTTCAAACATTTAAAATCTCAAAAATCTCTCTTGAATGTTCTGCAGTTCCCTTCTTTTGAAAGTCAATCTCTTATCCCCAAAGAAGACAGCGTGACAGTGATTAGTTATACTCGTTGAGAGATTTACGCAGGAAGAGCTCCCTCCACAGACAAGCTGTGTGGAATTTATGTGTATTTGGACAAATATTTAGACTTCTGTCATGGCTTTGCCATCTGTATTCATTGGCAATCATACTCCTCAGGCAAAGACCTATGCTGACAATGTAAATTAGGTCACAGCAACATTAGTCCTCTGGGAATGGCAGAAAACCTTCAAAACCACTGAAGAATAAGTGCATCCTGGAAGGAATACCCTGGCATGTGGGGTTGTATTTTCAAATCATGATTATATCCTGATCACTTGAGCCAGCACAGGGCAACATTGCACGGTTCTGTACCTAGTACTTGCGTTGGCTTCGCCAGACCTTCGTCTACTGGAAAACTGAAGGATTTGGCTTTAAGCATTAAGAAATATTTCACACGGCAAAACTCAACTGTTGAAACACTACAAACAATTTTGTCTCCGAGGAGATGATTAGCAAATGTGACAAGACCTCTTCTGTGACAAGACTCTTGCATTCTGCTTCAGCCAGTTCCCACATTGAGGCCCAGTGACAATGTTTTGGAAGCCAATCAAAACAGACTTACATTTCTAAAAGCTTGAGCCAAAGAGGTTACATTCTCATCTGGCATACGGCGTCATATTTCAATTGGCTTTAAAGCTGCCGTACCAACAGGTGCCTCTGAATGGCCTGATACCTGTCTGCCAAAAACTTTAGGAAAATCTGTCATGGGCCTGAAACAGGTACAAGCTGAGGGAGGGATCTATTTATAAATCAGGTCATGGGGGTTCAAGCTTTTAGCAAAGGCAGAAGTTTAGTAAAAGGCAGTGTGGGGAAAGCAGAACTCTAGTCAGCTACGAAGAACAAGATTTTCTTTGGTTCTGCAGCTTTTAAAAATGCACCTGTTTCTGCTCTTGTGTTGTTTCAAACTCCAGAGCTTTTTTATCTTACTTTCACCTCACAACATGGCACATGCTTAGGGAACTTGGAAGAAGCCTATTCACCAGGTGAGCTTCCCCACAGAGATCCCTCAGTTCCACCTGTGATAACATTCTTGGAAGCTAAACCGTTATAAAGGGACAGCAAAGCACCTTTGTGAGCTGATTTGTGAAAATTGTTTCAGTGAGTAAACAAATGTATTTCCTTACTCTTGATAGACAGCCTCATTAAGTTTTCATAGAAGATCTGCATTATTAAAACCCCTGTTCTCCCCTGAGGAATGGAGTTATAGGCATCTCAGGTGATGCTATGGTACCCATTTAATGAAACTTGCAATCCAGATGCTATTTTTAAAAAGAACACTTAGCAATGGAGCAGGTGACCTGTTTTTGCCAGATGAAGCCCACTCTTAGCAACAGGAAAGATAAAACCAACCATTTACCTATGGGTCGAAAGGAGCCTTAGTTACACTAGGCATCGCCCTGCCTTTCTGGCATGCCTTGCTTACAAAGATATTTTCAGAAAACAGTAATAGAGTCCAGTAAGGGTGCTTCAACGAGTGTCTTAGGGTTGGTGACTTCTTTTATAATCATCAAAGTGTAGCATGTGGAAATAAAAAGATAAGAAACCAAACGTACAGAAATATTCATTACCAGTTATTTGGACTGCACTCTTCACCCTGACTCCTTCCAATAAAACATCAATCTGCTATTATCCTTCTGCCATATAAATAGGCAAGGTAGTTAAAAGTGACCTGCCAAGGAAACCTTTAACTCCCGAGCACATCATCACAGCAGACACAAGATTTTCCCTGATGAGTGCAAATTACTCTAGGACTGGTGGGTCTCTGTGGCACACAAAGAGCAATACACTCTACCCTGCATGCAAGAGTGATTTTCACTTTGCATGATAACGAGCCTTTTGTATTTTGGAAGTATCTAACAAAGTAGCTCTGTAGGAGGCCCACTGTGTTAGTCTTCATTAAAGGAGCCAGATCTACAGATTAAGTCAAACAAAATGGTAGTGTTTCTGCCTAAAGGCTGAAGCTCTCTCTTTGCACTCCTGAGCTTTATGGCAAGCACCAGAATTAAAAGAAAAGTTGCCAGTATATCAAGAAATGAGATTTAGAAAAAATTAACTTAATTTTAGATGTCAGTGCTCAGGTGGAAATAAGGCAGAGGGTCTAGAAATGGGTTTGCTGTTAAGTAACATAGAACAAAATTTGGAAACCTGGAAACTCTGGAAGCCATTTAAGAGATGTGACATAGCAAGTGATGCCGAGCTGGAAGTCACCCAGGTGCGGTGGCAGCAGGTACCCGGGTGCACCTCTCCCTGGCAGTCTCTGCTCCCTTAGCAGCTCCCTTGAGTCTTACACTAGTGGCTTCCTCCCTCACCTGCAGGAAAATGCCCCATTTTATTCAACTAACTTCAACAGACACAAACTTCTCATGCTTATGCCTTGCCTCTTTCTGAAGAGAAATCTCTGGTGGAACTCAGAACTGGGTGTAAATCACCAACCCTACACTACTTAAAAGTAGTTGGTGTGGGTTAAGAAACTACGCAAAATACTAAGGAAACATCAGGGTTCCCAATTCATATAAGCAGGGGGGTTTTACACTTCTTCTTTTGGAAGCAGCTTTATTGACAGTTTACAGTAATTTCATAAATTTACAGTTCTATATAAGGATGTGAGGAAGATCCCCACAACAGAGTCCTATTGCAGAGTGCAGGGAAAGGAACAGGCCTGAGGAAAAAAACTTCTATAAATGAGACTTGGGACTGTCTGTAAGAACTGTAAAGCACAGAAGCTTGGCACAGTAAAATCAGAGAATATTTCTGCTTTCAAAATGGGAAGTTATTACAGTCTGCAATCAGAAAGAAGATGAAAGCTGCACCAATGAAGTGAAGTGCCAAACTCACACTTGAGAAACTGTAGAACTAAGTGCCTATTAAAAAGCCAGAAATCAGACAGAGAAACATGCAAGGGACAAGGTTAAGTATCATCAAAGAGAAGGATTGAAAGAAGGTCAATAACTGCTCGGACAGGAAAAGAAGATGAATAGAAAATTGTTCTGGACCACCTCAAACCCCTGCTTGGCAGAAAGTATTGATAGGATTTCAAGTGACCAAGAGAAATGTGAAAGATGTGTCCTTTCTCTCACAATGTGACCAAAAAAAAAAAAAAAAAAAAGCCAAAGTCAGGGAACCTCCTTGCAAGTTCCTGGGATTTGCTTAGGACAAAGGACAGACTTTAGATCGGACACTGTAGAACAGTGCCTTTTTAAACCATCATTTCAGAAAAGTGCTCTACATATTGACATAATGCAAGTCACTGTACAGTGACTGGATAAGGAACAGACCCTTCTGTGTATTTTAACCACACAGAATCAGTTTTTCCTTTTCACAGAGACAGAACTCATTTGAAACCCTTTGAAAAATCCCCATAGGTTATCCCGCTCGCCCAGACAAGATCCAGAACAGCAGGTACCTTGAACACTGCAATAATCTCATCAAGAAAACCAAAGCAAAGACTACACTTTAAAAAACTGCTTATGAAAAGCAAAGGGAAGAAAGCTAGTCTGGTAAGATAGGAAATAAATCTGGAGGATCTGAGAGAAGCCTTGCTTCTGGCACAGACTACTCATGGAAACTTTGGTAAATCCCTTTATCCCCCAGTGCTTCAAGTTCCTCACCCATATAACGGAGGTAACAAGGTCACTGGGGCTTTGGGTTTTTTACTTAGGTGCAAACTGTTTGGAGCTGTGATTACCTGGTAACATGGGTGAGCATAGCATTTACTGCAACGAGTCCCCGATGCAGCTTCTCAGCATTGCTGCAACACAAATTTTAATCCTTTGTGGTTTCAGTTCATTTTTCCAGTGGGAGCAAATGCCCTTCCAACAAGTGATGGTAATTTGTTGGGGCAGGGGTGGGGCTTGTCCACAATTATATTATAGTCTTTCCAGACATAGGAAATGGGTGAGAAGGAATATTTGGGAGCGAAGGTAAAACTGCCTCCAGGAGCCTGAGTGGGACTAGGGGTGTGGGCCCAGGGTGCAGAAGCCATGATCAGAGCCACCAGCCAGGTACAGGAGATGCGGGAAGAGCATCCCCAGGGCAGGGAGGAGTGGGTCAACCATAGCAAGCTCAACAGGTCCTTCAGGTCTGCCAGCAGGCAACAGATGGAGGGGACAAATCTACAAACCCTTCCCTATCCATTCTTTCAGATCTCATCACTTTTTGCTTCTATACCGCAACACCAATTTGCTCACTGAGAAACGTCTTCAGCAAATGCAGGCAGTGACCAGTGTAGAGATGTCCAAACCGTGGCTCAGCCCTGCTCCGCATCCCCTTGGGACAGCCACATAACTAACAAAGTGTAAAGAAAAAACCCAGATACATTTCTTGCACATCAGCGTGCCAAACCAGGACAGAACTGGTGGGCAAAGATGGGCTGGCGCAAGAGGCAGCTCACCCAGCCCCTGCCCCATCTGTTATCTGCAGACAACAGGGAGTTACATCCTGTAATTTTTCCCTATAACATCTCAAACTCTATATATCGAAAGAAGATGGTTAGCCAAGATCAAGGACAGTGGTATTCAGCTGTCATGGTGATAAAAGCTTGAGCAATTGGCTAGATGAGCACTTTACTCATGCAAGCATGAGTAAAGCAGGAGCCAGCAGGTGACAGCATGACCCCAACTCCGAGCAAACTGAAGTTCCTTCCAGGGTAACATGTATAAAACAGTGTTTTGACAAAGTTTTTGGGAAGGACTGGACTGTAGGACCTATGCCAAAGTCCCATTTTCTCTGGGTTTCCTTTCCTTTCCAACAGGGATGATAGTTTTCAGATAGCTACAGCAGATGAAAGAGACTTCCTTTTTTAAAAACTTGTCCTCCATTGCAGGAGTAATTGTGACAAATTCTCAATCAGGATAAATACAACCCATGTGATGAATTTAAGGAGGTGAAATTAGAGGCTGGTAGGAAGACAACAACTGTTGGAAAGCACTGTGAGCAAATGATGGATGAGACCAAGGAAACAAATGGATAGATTGTCAAACATACAAACCAACAGCACAATGGGAAATTGATGGCAGCTGTTTCAGCCGGAGCCCGGACCTACCACACTGCCTTAAAGCATCATTAACTTTAGTATAAAAGCTATGTGCTACAGAGACTTTATTAGGCAGAATCACAGGTGTTTAAGAACTTGATGAAGTATTTTCTTGACACAAGTGTTCTTGTTGCACACGCAGACGCTGTGAGAGCCTCACGTGTACACCAGAGTGACCCAATGTGTTTGACGTGCTGAAAGCATCTGGGGCACGCTGGTAACTGGGCTGCCTGGCCAAAAATGATAACTGTGTCTAGTCAGGCAAAAGTAAAGTCCATTTACACAGGTGAAAAGGCCAATGAAGTGCCCACTGCCCAAACAGTGCCTTCTGGAAGGTGTAGTAAGGGAGGCAGGAGAAGCAGTACTGTGGCTCGTGCTTGTAGCTTAACATTAGAGTCCGGTGATCCAGGCAGTTTGCCACTGACTTCTCTACCATCCCAAGTCCTCCCTGGCCATACCTGATGGGTTGTTGTCTGCAGCACAAGAGCACAAGGTGTGCAGGTGTGAAACACTGTGCCATGGTGGTTTACATGGTGGTCACGCTGGTGGTATAGGCACTCCAACGTACAAGACAGCAAAAAGGCTGCTTTCATTACACATTTAGGAATTCTTCCTTTAGCATTCATTCAACTTCAATTTAGTTGAAAATAAACAAACAGTTGATTAATCCAGAGAAAACAAAACCAAGCTGAGTCAGTGAAGACGACAAAACTTTGCATAGCAAAGATGTGAGCTGTACAGCAAAGCCTGAGAAGAAATGGAGTCCTGCTTGCTTTGTCAGTAATTTATTTGGCTAGTTTCGATAATATCCTAGAATCTTTTAAAGGACATTCAACAAAAAGGTCACTTGGAAGTGTTTGCAAAGATTAGGGGAGATCAGGATGCGTTTACTGTGCACTATCTGCCACATGCTCGATTCACTGTCATGGAGGAAGAAAACAGCAGAATTAATCCTCACAGAGGAAATTAGGATGATATTGTGCTGGGTCACGTTCCTGGATTATAAGATTTCCACCAGTCAATCCTGAGTTATTGCTCTGCAAATATTCAACAACCTAATTTGACAGATACTCTGAAAAAAAAATTACAATAGGAAATTACTTTCCTTGTGTTTCAGAATAAGCATTCCATAAAACACAAGAGGCATTTAGCTTGACACCAGTGAATGCCCATACCTTTATTAACACAGGCTGTATTTCAAAGTAGGTCTCCATCATTCTGTTACTATTAACCCTCCTAATAAGCATATTTTTTTTCACAGTTAGCATGAATTATTCTGTTCGGGAGGGTGCCCAGGCTTCATTAGATAGAGGGTTGCTCACACACCCATCTGTATTTTCAAGGTGAAGCAAGATGTGGATTAAGGTGCTCAAACACCAAAACCACTTTTCCTCAGATGCCTTCCCCTAGACCCCCTGTTATCTCATAGAACAGTAAGCCTCATTCAGGTCCTTTTCTACAACTTTCACCCTGAAATACGTGTTTTTTCTTAAATACTTTGCACAAATTCTTGAGAGAACACATGCGCAAGTGACATAGCTCTAATAGTTAACACAGCTCAAACAGAGTATCAGAACACACGGAGATTAAAGACAGAATTTGACTTTCTGCTTTCAAGGTGACCTCAACACCTAATACAGGGTTTTCTAAGTCATCCACAGAGGTAAGGGCATCCACACTTGCATGCCTTTCACGGCAACGTAGCCCTGTGAGGCATTTTCAAATTCCCTCACATAACACTTAAAAGTGATATTTCGGTAAGGTCAAGAGAAAAGAAGCATTTCCAAAAGCACCTGTCTGGAGCATGGGAAACAGGCAAATCCTCCGAGTCCTATTACCATGTCAGATACTGCAGATTAATGGAAACCCTCTCTCTCCTCTGGCAGAAGCGTAAGGAGCCTGGCACGCTTGCTGGGATGCTTCAAACCAAAAGACAGACATTAAGCTCATGGGAATCACGCATGTGTGAAAGGCGTGCAGTGGAACAGAGAGCTGGTCTCCTGTTTCTGGAAAGAAACCAGAACATATCACTCTTGTGTAACTTTTCCACATCCTTTCTAGACCCCTCCTTCATATTTGGTAATTCAGCCCTTCCTGGCATACCAGAAGTAGAGTCAATAATATTTTGTCATATCCCAAAGGTCCAGGATACTCAACAACCAGGTCATGCTGGAAGGGAGGATGATCTGCAGACCTGAGACAAGCTAAGAAGAACCAACAGTGTCAGGGCCAACTGTAACACTTCTCACGCCAATTATTCTGAAATGCTCAGATGTATCTTATTAATAAATAAAAACAGCTTATTAGACTGCTTTGCTTATGTACCATGTGAGGTGGCTCCTCAAGCAACACAAAATCAGGAAAGACCATTTGGCCGGTTACAAACAAAAGGGACAAGGAAACAATGGCAAAGCAAACAAAATCCCTCCAAGCTGACACAGCGCAGGTGTACCACTCACAGTCTGTAAACCACCCCAGGCTGGAGGCACGAAATAATGTGAAGAATAACATGCTCCAGTCTCTAATAAGCTCTGAACAGTCTCTCACAAAACAGTGATGAGATGGCAGAAAATTTCAGGGATGTTAAGAACTAAAGGGTAGGTTTTCTATAGGTAGGCAGTCTTCTGGTTTATTTTATCTGCAGAAATTACTACTTGTCTCTATAACTCTTATCTCCCTTTTCAATAAAGTTCAACAGACAATGCAAAGAATTGCAGGAGCTCCCAGACAATTTGCTAGCAAGTGATGAGTAACCATAACTTTAAAATTGAGGGAAAACACATTTCTTGATGATTCCCCTGAGAAACAGAAGTGATACAAAAATACAAAACAATGAAATCAAATATCAACACAGAAGAACAAATAGCTTAAGAAGTAGTTATCCTGAGCAAGGTCTGTGACTTATGCAAAGCCAGCGCCTTTATCCCATCCAACTTAGGCCTCTTTTCAAAACTTTTTTTGTAGGACTACTATAGCTAGGAATGAGGTCTCCTTGTGCAAGGCACTGTGCAAACAGAAGAGAAAAATGGCATTTGCCCCAGGAGGTTAGGCTGTATTTAGAGAAGACAGATGGCAAATGCAGGAACAGAGGCTCAAAGGCAGCCGATGGCTCACGGAGCAGCTACGCAGCCCAGAAGTCAAACCTCTCAAATATTTGCCTGATGACCAGTGCTTCAGATTTCATTGCTTCCTCAAGCCCTTGTCCTGCCTGCAAAGCAACATGCAAACGCCTGTAGGACTGCCGTGGGATATATTTTCCCCTGCATAAATCTATAGAATTTCATCCATTCTGAAAATTCATCTATTTGACCAAACACTCCTGCTCTAAGAACATGCAGATGTAGAATGCATGCGTGCCTAAATTCTTTTAAACAGTTAAAAGCTCCACCAAACTTGAGCAAAAAGCCCAGAGCAAACATATCCTTCTTCGAAACAGTTAAATCAGTTACAGTCATTTAACTCTACATATTCCTGCAGTACAAAGCAGTACTTATATTTATGGTTCAGACCACAAACTCCTCACTTGTCAAGACGGCTCACAAAAGAAATCTGATTGGTTTTGATGGGGTT
>NW_009258541.1:1170420-1171977 GCF_000687185.1 Egretta garzetta | reverse complement strand
GTAGGGCTTTGCTCTGTCACCCGTGTTTCTCTTGGTCACTGGTACAGTAACAGCGTGTGATTTTTTGAGGTTTGTGAAAGACTTAAATGTTGATTTTAGAATCTCGGTGTCCTCCCCACCAGAGAATTATACTTCAGCATACCATTATGGCAAATTTTACTAATGTTTGCCTATGGGGATATCTGGGTAATGGCACCATCTGACTTATCATAATTTGATTCAAACTCATCTTGCTTTTACATTCTATTTCCCTTTGCCATTCTGGCTTGTAACAGCCAACAGCAGGCTGAAATTTTACCTAAATGAGAGCACTTTTGCTCAGCGGAAGAACATTACTCTGTGCCATTTTCTTAATAGTTCACATTACTGTGTAGGGAGTGTTGCATCCTTAGGCCAAGTTCCTGGCACCCAGTTTGTTAAAAGTTTCAAGGGCAACATAACAGCAGCTTCTGCATGGTAAAAACCTTATTGTCTGGGTAAAATTATGGTTTCTCAGCCAGACTAGAAGTCAAGAAAAATCTCAGCTGTGTTTATGCATGGGTAAATGAATAAAGGCAAGCTATGCTGTTGCCACAAGATACCAATGTTTCCTAATGAAAACAGCCTTTATTAATACCATGTTCATACTGCTACTATTACAGAAATTTAAGGGATGGACTTTGCCAATCCTTATGTTGTGTTTTCTGCAAGAGTTTTCAATTATATCAGTTGCCCAAAATAAAAGAAAATAAATACATTTTTAAAAGAATGCATTGAATTGCAAGGAACAGAAGAAAACTACTGGGCAGAGGAGCTGAGTCTAAAGTGGATCGATGCAGTGGTGACAAGTGAGACAAACTATCAGCTTACTGGAGTGCAATCCAAACCAAAGGAGAGCTGACTGCAGCAGTAGGTGGGCCTGACCCTTCGCGCTTCCCAGTTGGAAAGAGAGCTACAGAGAGAAGGGAGGCTACACTGAGGGCCCAGACACGATGGCACAGCCCTGAGAATCTTTGCTATGAGAGGAGGAAGGGCAAGGGAAGCCCAGGTGACAGGCAGATGCTCATGCTCCCCGTGTAGCAGAGCGTGTATTTAAGCACTGTACTCTGAAATACTGCAGAATTTCCCATGTTTCCAGGACTTCCCTGCAGCAGACAGAACTGCCAGTAACGTCAACAACTGAGTTGTGGTCAATGAATGTTCCCACTCCCTTGGTGGTTACCACATTTGGAGATTGCTTAGATTGCTTAAATCACACTGAAGCTGCTAGCACATAATCATAGAATCATAGAATGGTTTGGGTTGGAAGGGACCTTTAGAGGTCATCTAGCCCAAACCCCAAAACCCCCTGTGAAAATAAGTCAATTTGCCTTCTCCACACAGTCTTGTGGGACAACAGAAAACACTTTATGTAGCATGAAAGGTATCGTGACATAGTACATTACAGTGTAATTTCAACTTGGAAGGAAAGGAGCACCCTGCCTACCTTACCTCAGGCTCCTAACACCTTCCTCACAAGCCCAGGAGTCATACGCGACTGTGCCAAAAGCAAAAATTGGGTGTATTCTCAGGGTAGGG
>NW_009258541.1:1164839-1170186 GCF_000687185.1 Egretta garzetta | reverse complement strand
TCAAACTGGAAGAAAGTTCAGATTCAGATGAAAAGACACGATATAAAAAGCAACAACCATAAAAAGGAGTATGAGCTGCATCATCAAGAACAGAAAGATATTTCAGACAGATCAGATATTATGTCCCATGTTCCCTATCCTACATCTCTTTCCAGAAGAGAGACAATAAGTCTGCAATAACTATGGAACCATTTTTCCCACTCCATAGTACTTTGAAAGCTTAAACCAATTGCTAACATGCTTCAGTACTAATGCTAAAGCATATTAGCTCTAGTTATTTACCTCCAGATATAACTATTCATGCAAAATGCCCAGGCCCTTTTGATACTTGCTAAAAGCCAGTCAACTGTCCAGGGACACTGTAAGTAACAGGACGCATCTTAAGTAACAAGTGTTCTGCCTCACAAGCAGATTTCAAAACTACTTATTAATGGCCAAAGCTGTATACATCAAATTTAGCACTCTCTTCCATTTGCAAAATGCCAAATGACTGGAAGTCATGACATATTTCATTATTGTTTCCTGTGACTTCTTTCAGCCTACCTATTGTTTGCTACTTCTCATACGAGAATACTGCAATTTGTATTTCAAACTGCTAGAATAAAGTGTCAAGTGCAAGCATCCAGCTTTATTAACCCAGAACTCAACTCATGAAAATGTTCTCCACCATTAAGTTTATATTCGCCATCTTGAAATCAGAGTTTGCTGGTAAGCTGCTATGCTCACTTGTGTGAACTGGGGCACGTTCTGCAAAGCACTTCATGCACCAAGGAAACATCGCTGATCCATGCCCAGGATCCAGAGCCGTTGCAAGCAACAGCTGGAAGTACCTGCACTGCGCTGAGCTCAAGTGCCTGAAGAGCATTCCACATTTAACCAGTGAAACACACTGGTTGGGAAGGTACTACACAGAAGCTGTATGTGCTAACACTGCAAAGTATTTTAGCAAAAGAAAAAAAGCCAAACTGGAGTCTGAATTTCAAAGTATAAAAAAGGATGAGCATGAGAAAGGAGTAAAAACAAACTGGAGTTTAAAATGACACAACCTGATGCACAGAAAAAAATGAAAAATTGATTCTTTCTGAGGTTCCAACTTCCTTTCTCCAAAGAGTTGATCTTACTTTTGTCCTGAAAAGGCTCAAAGGACATATTTAACAGAATTTGATAAGTATCTTGAATAACATGAGAAAGACGTTAGTTATTGCCAACCTGTGATTAGGGTTGATATTGATCTAGAAAGCTAGATGTTATTATTTTTAGACTACTACAAAGTCCTTCAGTGGCTTATGTTGAAATTATTTCAGAAACTGTTTTTATTAATACACATCTGTCTGTACTTCTAAGCAGGTGACAGAAGTTTGATCTTCAGCTTTAAAATCCTGAGACCCTTAGTTGCTAGGAAACCAACAAATCTAATTCCTGTGTCTCTTATAACGCAAAAATATAATTATATACTGATTCTCTCAGAGAAACTCACGCTACGTATTTTTCAACTCCCCCTTTTGTCAGAGATTTGAAGCTGTCTTTTGATTCATTTAGGCTAAAGGAAAGGCACATCAGTTATAAAGATATTGGTAAATATCTAAATAACAGAAAAAAAGATGGAACATTCTTTTATCAGAAGGATTCATTTATCTCATTGCTGGAATAAGAAATGACCGAGCAGCAAGTTATAAGGTCTTGAAATTTACTTCTAATACGGATTCACAAATTTATCTTTAATATTTCATTACCATGATTGTTGATCATTTCTGGTTCAGAAAATGTCTTTGGAGACAATCAATCTAGTGTCTTTATGAGAAACATTATTCATAAACGTATGTAAAAGGTCTGTGCTTTCATTACAGCATAACCAGTTAACCATCTATCTATGTATGCCCATCTGACCTTGCAATTACTGGCTTATCTATATGATGCATTGCAACAGAGTTATTAATTCTACTTCCTTAGACTTTTACTCGTTGGCTTGGCAGGTCTACCAGGAAGAACAACACACATTCCATTAATAATAATTATCAGTGACACTATAGGAACCTGAATAACAGTTTATTCAAGAAGAGGTATTTCGTCTGTGGACATGAGCAAATATAAATACCCTGAATTCTGGGAAACTCATTTCTTAATTGTATCAAAAATCTTGCTATATGAAAGAAACAGTGATAGCATACACTTTTATAAGAGGAAGAAAAATTAAACATTATCTAAATATAAAATCAATATCCTCTCCACTAAGTATCTCATATTTTCTCAATGTATGTCAATAAAAAACAGATACGGTGGTGATAAAGAAGTTAGGACAGTCAGTTTGTTCCCTTCTTCTGGGTTCTCAAAACTCCAAAAGTCACCATATTCTGTTTGCTTTTCTTGGGACAGCGCAGCCAACATGCCGGCAGATGCCAGCCACACATCCCACCCAGCAAGTCTTGGCGACAGCAGCCAAGCCAAGTGCAACACCCAGGTGCACTGCATGTCCTCACTGCTCCTCCCCCTGTCTCCAGCAGCACCCCAGAGGGAGGAAATGTCCCTTCTTGCAAACAATGAGAAACCTCAACTTGCACAGAATACTGTTCTTCCGTGGTTTCAGAGCCTGCTAGCAGCCAGCCACGTTAATGCTGCCAGCTGCTGCCGCAGGTGATGCGGCAGGGCTGAAGGGAAGGCGCTCAGACCCTGACGTTAGGCCATGCAAGAGTTTCTGCAATTACTTACAACAGAATCGTTTCTCCCTTCGCCTTTAACAAAATAAATAGGAAATTACTTACAATAAACTTCATTAAAATGTTTAGATTGCAAATCACACGCTTAAGCTTAGGAAATGGCAGACTTCTGTGCTGCCACACAGTCTTTATTCTGCCCTTTCAGGATTATGACATGTTTTTCAAATTCCATGATCTGAACTACTTTTCCAAACACTGGGCTTTGAGCAAGATAACAGCTCCGTGTTGGAAGATAAGTGTTGGAAAAAATCCAGCATGCATAGAATTAAGACTACACAAATAACTATAAATTTAGATTTTCCCAGTTCTCCGATTCTTGACCTTGCAACTGAGAGCCATATTTTTAATGTATAACTTCAGTGAATTCATCCGCATATACACTAACAGTATTATACACATATCTCAAATGCACAGACAAATCCATTTTCTCTATTGAAAATGTTTCTATTAGGGAATAATTTTTTAAATCCTTTGCCCACATAAGTAATCCTAACAGAAGGATCCTACTGCAAAGATGTAACTATGCCCTAAAAGCTCACTGTGTACTTTGTTTAATTACACAGAAAACCTCCATCACTAACAAAGCATCAGTTACTCACCAGAATAACATCTTTCCTTCTCACCCTGTGGTTGCCCACCATGGTTCTTATATAGACCCCAAGAAAGCTCTAGAGAGGGTAGCAGAGCTCTCTCATAAATGGCGATGGAAAAGACTAAGATTGTTTACCTTAAGAAAAAAATTATTAAGGGAGGACACGATGAAAGGACTGTAAAACAGATATGGAAGTGGGGGCTTGGAATCTACCTAAGATGAGGACAAAAAGCTGAGTGCTTTCTTCTCCTTTAAAAAAAAAAAAAAGAACAAACCACCAAACAAAAAAAACAAACTAGCTGAGTGCTTTCTTCTCCTTTAAAAAAAAAAACAAAACAACAAACCACCAAACAAAAAAAACCAAACCTACAAACAATGAGTCTAATTGTCAGAGACACCCTCAGCATCACAAGCAGCACATTCTCCAGCACATGCCTTGCTGCAGCTGTCAGGTGCATAGGGAACTGTCTCAGTATTGTGTTTTTCTATTCCAGCGCTAATATCTGAGAGAATAATAAGATAAACAGTTTCCTCCCCCAAACGCAATAGAATATTACAGCATGTATTCACCTTCCTTCCCCTTATTCCACCAGCTCTAGCACTCCATCACTCTCATCTGAATGTGCAGTACAAAGAAAGCCACATCTGAACTGAAAGCAGGATACGCAAAAATATCTGGAGGACGGAAGGCTCAGCCTGGTCTCCTGCAGCTGAAGATAACCTGCCTGAAGTGACAATGAGACCGGGGCTCTGCAGAAGTGCACCAGACCCCAAGGCACTGCTCTCTGTGCTATATTGCTGCAAGAGAGAATCAAGCCTGTGTGAGCGTGGCTTTGCTTATCTAGGCTTATCATTTGGGTTAGCTTTTCAAAGCCACTTAATGTACAGCTGAAACAAGCAGCTTGCAAGAAAACCA
Organism: Egretta garzetta; assembly: GCF_000687185.1. Lineage (NCBI taxonomy): Eukaryota > Metazoa > Chordata > Aves > Pelecaniformes > Ardeidae > Egretta > Egretta garzetta. The sequence continues at coordinate 1,165,964 of NW_009258541.1, read as the reverse complement.
CAGAAGTTAGTATTGGCTGGTCAAAAATAAAAAAAAAAACATCAAGTATCAATTTGTAAAATTATTACTATACTTGAAATACAGTGAAGGAATAAAACAGAGAATTAAACTTCAGCCACCTTCCATTAAGCCATCTCCATTTTCTACTCTAATCATCTGATGTTGTTATTTACCAAAGAAATTAATCAAAAATGTGTTGAAGAATATGATTTGGAAGAATACACATTTCTGAGGTAGCTGGAATGATCTAAATTAAAAATGCAACAAAGCATGTGGAGGGTGGGAAGAAGAGACACAGCAAGAAAGAGAGGAAAAGAGAAAGGCAAGAAGCCACCTTTCTCATCATTAACAGGAATGTGGAGAGCACAGCTTGCAAGGAATTATTGACAAGTCACTGGAGCAAATGCAGCTTATTTAACTCCACTGTGAATATAAGGCAGGTAAATCATCTGCAGGTAGAGTTCAGAAAAGAAATAAAATCTAGGAAGAGAGTTGGGCTCATACACAGTTTCTTTGCATTTTCTTATCATTATTAAAACCCATGCTCTAAAGAAAAGGTGCAAAAAAAATGCTTATTTAATTCCCATATTAGTGTAGGTCAATATAAAAAAGGAGAGTATGAGGGTCCAAAAATCATCAATTTCCACTCTTTTTCTCTCTGCAAAATTCATAGGGCAGAAAAAAAATTGTAACTACATATATCTGCTCCTATCTGTACTTTCCTAGGTCAGAGCACCATGTCCAGGTCTTTAAGAATAAGCATCTCTGTGGAGCATGAGTAGCAACTATCCAGACTTCAAACTACCTAACAGTTTGTCTTAAAAAAAGCCTAGCTGTAACTATACACTTAATTCAGGCTCTGAGCCTGAATTTAAGCTCTGAACATAAAGGAAAACTACTGCATTTGCCTCTGCAGCTGTTTATTCCCACTCTATCCATAGGCAATATTTGGAGGCAAAAATAGAAAGATACAACAAATGAGGCTTAATAACCTGTACTTCCACATAAAAACACTTTAACAAGACAATTCAGGGTACCTGTGACATGCCAGCACTATAACTCAACAGATAAGTTGTCCTGTTTCCAGAGGACTAAAATTCTTACAAAAAAAGAAGTCCATTGTAA
>NW_009258541.1:1137404-1164813 GCF_000687185.1 Egretta garzetta | reverse complement strand
AGAAATGAATAGCAGCCATTTCTGCAGATCACACCGATGCAACGGGCAGAGGATCTCTTGGTCCAAGCTGACGTAACTACCCTCATTGCAAATCAGTTTTGCAGATTTATTCCAGCTAAGGACCTCTCCCAAATGCAAAAGAAAATTAATAAGCTTAATGAACATACATTGATATCAGTGCATTCGCACCTCATCTTTAGTGAGGAGAAAGCCTTTGCAGCTCCTCTATTCATAGAATCATAGAAGGTTTGAGTTGGAAGGGATCTTAAAGATCACCTTGTTCCAGCCCCCCTGCCATGGGCAGGGACACCATCCACCAGACCAGGTTGCTCAAAGCTCCATCCAACCTGGCCTGGAACACTTCCAGGGATGGAGCATCTGCAGCTTCTCTGGGCAACCTGTTCCACTGCCTCACCACCCTCATAGCGAAGAATTTCTTCCATCTCATCTCAATCTACCCTCTTTCAGTTTAAAGCCATTATGCCTTGTCCTATCACTGCACGCCCTTGTAAAAAGTCCCTCGCCAGCTTTCCTGCAGGCCCCCTTCAGATACTGGGAGGTCACTATATGGTCTTCCAGGAGCCTTCTCTTCTCCAGGCTGAACAACACCAACTCTCTCAGCCTGTCCTCATAGGGGAGGTGCTCCAGCCCTCTATTCACCTCTGTGGCTCTCCTCTGGACTCGCTTCAACAGGTCCATGTACTCCTTATGTTGGGGGCCCCAGAGCTGAACACAGTAGGACAGCAGTCCAGGTGGGGTCTCACGAGAGCGGAGTAGAGTAGAAGGGGAAAAGTCACCTCCCTCAACCTGCTGGCCACACTACTTCTGATGCAGCCCAGGATACAGTTGGTTTTCTGGGCTGCAAGCACACATTGCCAGGTCATGTTGAGCTTCTCATCAACCAACATCCCCAAGTCCTTCTCCGCAGGGCTGCTCTCAGCCTGTATTTCTGCTTGGGATTGCCCCAACCCATGTGCAGGACCTTGCACTTGGCCTTGTTGAACTTCATGAAGTTCCTCAGTACTCTCACAGAAATTAATCAATTTTGTTCATTTGAGATAATAAGTACTTAAAGCATCGCCTCTTTTGAGAGAAGACAGAGGAACGGAAGAGAAAAATAAGCAGAAGAGTAAAGTAAGATCCTGAATCTCGAGCTCTGAGTTTAAAAGGTAACTTAATATCCTACTAAAATAATAGCTCCTTTGGCACTGTTTGAAGACACGGAGGACAACAGAATTGATTTGGAAGCTCTCTTGTATATATGGTACATGAACAAAAAGGCTTGTACATACCTTACAGGGGAGTATTGGAGTTTATCCACTTTGAGCAGCATGAATTCTTTTTCCCCCCAGTATTTTATTTTGTGCCAGTACTTATTTTATTCACAAACCAGTGCTTCAGCTAAATCATGCAATATAGAGAAAAGCAGCCTAAGCTCATAGGTTTATTATAAGACAAAATCGTATATAGTTCACCTCACATAGAATGACTGTTAGAAGGTCAAGATTAAATACACATTATCTTTTTCATATTCTATAAAACAGAATATTTTTGTATATATATTGTATTTTATACCTGTAGCCAAAAAGAAAGGGGTAGCTCTAACCAATGGCTTTAAGAAAACATGTTTCATACCCCTAGCACCATCAATAAAGACAAACAACTAATCTTCCCTCAATAAATGTATCTTTTATAAGAGCACTTCCTTTTACAATTTCTAGCATAGAAGCTGTAAGAAAGGAACACACAAGATTAGATGAGAGCAACTTGACCTAATATTGAAAAACAGATTACTGCTCTCCTATATTATAGAGGTTATAAAATCAGTGATTTCTATGTGGAACAGCTCACAAATATTAGTAACGATTTCTTTCGGTAGAAATTGGGAAGACAATAAGACATCCCCCTTTAGTCTGAAATAATGCAAGAATGTTAGATTCTTTTCTCTCTCAAAATGCAAAGGTGACTTACAAATTATCTACAGCGGCTCAGCAATAAATAGAGAAAAAAATAAAAAGATAACAGGCTGCCTGGAAATATGTATACTTTTCCATTATAATTAATAATGAAAGTTTTATTACAGCCCATGTAGCAGCTAATCAATAGGCTTTGATACTTGTGCAGTCAACAATAGCTCCTGTGTGCTTGCATAATGTTCACTATTAAAACTTGTAGCTGTTCAGGCTAATGCATTTACTACCTATGGCCCCAAGTCAGCAGAGAAATATGTATTTACACTCCAGACATCGCTCTTAACATTTGTTCAGATTCAGGCTGAACACTCCAGAGCACAGGGAAGAAGGGCAGAAGAGGAGGGAGAACAATAAAAGGCAGGGGGAATAGGACGTGAGGTTACTGGTGATCGAGAGGTGAGAATTGAAATTCTACTAATTCTGGACCATTTTTGTTCTGAGTTAGCTCAGAAGAGCTTTTCCATACTTCCTAGGAAGAAACAAACCATAAAATAATCCTGTTTCTCTCAAAATGAACAAGGTCACATACAGGACTTGGGGATGTGACCCAAAGCCATCAGAGGACAGAAGCAAGATCCCCATGAACCTTGGACATGTATCTGTTCTAGCTGTTGCAGACTCATAAGACCTAGTTTCTCCCACTCTAGTTCTGATGACATATTTCGTTCATTCACCAATAGGTTGTTATCTGGAAACTAATGTTAAAAAAAAAAAAAAGAATAAAGAAAGTGGGGTTGAGGTCCTTCAGAGAAGGACTGGACTTCTCGGTCAAAATACATACAAATGCTTGATTTCTCTTTCTAGCTTCTTCAAATTTGGGATACTGCACCGAGGACATTTAGGATCTACTTCACAAATGTACTGAGAAACTGAAGGTGACCATGACCTTCATTTGGAAGAGCTGGCTTGGTTATGAAATCTCCAAAGACCAGACCCTGGAAACCTTACAGGGCATTCCAAAATCAAAGTGCCTACACTGAAAACAATAGCTTCAGTATCTTTGGTCTTCATGTTCCTTGGCTTTCATCTCCTTTTTCCAGGAGATGTGATGATGTTTAACTAATTATTATCAGAAAGGTAGTTACATGCAACAGGATAAAATGCACCGTACAATGTAATACATGCATTTATATGCAGAGTTCCTATTGTTTTGTGGCTTGCTACCTTGTGACTTACAGTTTTCTAGTACAACGGAGGCTACAAAAATGACAGTAGCAGTGACTTATGCTCAAGGTTGGAAAACATAGATGCACAAGAAACGATGCTCTGTTTTTGAAAAACATCTTTCGTCTTTCTCTTTACAGTCTGCATCTTAGAAGCAGTGATTTTCATAAGGTTCTTTCAAACTGTTTAAGGACTACGAAAGGCGGTTTGTTATCCTTCCTGCTTGCTTGACCCTTCAGCCCCTGTAAAACACAAAATCTTTTTTTTTTCCCTTTACTTTCTGCAGGTGGGTACTAATTTTTCTCCCATATTTACTTTTCCTTTTTTCACTCATTCACAAGTATTTTCCACTTTAACTTTCTTCCCTATTCTCCCTTCAATACTACAGTAGATATTAATTCTCAACTTCAGATACTGTTTTCAATTTCTTGCCTTTTTGATCTCTCTTACTTACTCAGTGTAATCTTTTATTCTTAATTCTTTTATCCTATATGTCATTTTATCTACTTTTATATGAGATGCTCTTCACTGTACCCACCATTTAATCACTACTCTATGCTTTTGTGATTTTTCTACCTAAAGAAACACCCACTATCTGCCTTGCCCTCTCATTTCTTTCACTGCTTGTTTTACCTGACCAACCATCTTACTACCTGACCTCTCCATTTTCCATTCTTACCCCTTCTAATTTATGGGCTTGCCTCACATGCTCCTTTGAAATTAGCCTTTCACTATTTTTTACACAGTCCCCAAAAGCACTTAGCTCTAATCTTGTTTACTTTTCCAGCCTGTTAATTCATAACCCTTTTTGCATTATCCAAAACGATTATTCAAGTGAGCACCTCTTGCAATTCCAGCATATTTTGCATTTCTGGGTAGATATTTCCACAATATTGGTGTTGCTGAAGAGAACTTATTACATCAGACAACTCCAAGCAACCTAGGAAGTCCATGAGTACTTTGGAAGTGGCCACCTGAGAAGCCAGTGCAGCACAAATACCTACTACACCAGGTCACCTACTCCATCAGCCAGGGCAAAACCAAACTCTTCTTTATCCACCTGGCAAGGCACTTTGCTGACCAACTATTTGTCCACAGTCACTGTCCCTTTTTTTTCCCCCCGGCACTACAGACATCAAATTTGCCAGACTGGAAATACCCAAAGTTTCTTTCTTACTTAGCAAGACATCTCTAGTTTTCAGTAGGATGGGTATGGGAATTAAATCAATTGAGACATATTTTGCTTTAGTTTTACAACTCAATTAAGCACAAACTAGCCTTCATTTAAGTATGAATGACATGGCATGATTTTTATACACCAGGGAAACTTCCTGTGCTCCAAAGGCTTTTTCCTCTCTGCAGACAACAAGAACAAGACCAACAATCTTTCTGGCTGACAAGAAGGAAAGGGTTGCTGTGAAGGAACTCCCACCTTCTCCTCTGCCAGCAGCAGGCGGGCAGGGTTATCTGTGCCTGCCAGTGCTGTGGGAAATCTCACATGGGATGCACCAGAATTGGCACAGAAACATGGAGCCTTTATATTGCTGATTGCAGGCTCCTGCAGCTACACCACCGGGGATAGGTGGATACACGTTTCTAAACTTTGAATCCATGGACTAATAACATCAGGAATCTTATTTCTCCAAGTTCGTTTCAGAGGAACACACAAAACCCAGTACATCAGATCTGTCCTGAAGAATCTCTTCAATGAATTACAGTGGATCCTTACATACACACACTATTGACTGTAAATAACCTACGTTAAGTCGGGAGGAACAGGAAACACAATCAGTTGCAGGAAAAGCAAATACTACACTTCAAGTTGCCTTCACATTGACTTCATCTTTACTGGAATTCAGACTATGTCAGTCTGAGAGTTACTTTTACCTCCTTAGTGTGACTATTACAATACAGGACTGGTGCCATTTTCTCTAAAGCAACCAGCTTAACAGCTGCCCGGGAGGTGCTATGCATAACCTATTGCACTGCTAAAAAACAAAGATAAAGATAATGGAAAAAGTGATGATATCTCATCCTTTCTAGAGTAAGAAGTATTAGAAAATAACCTGAGAGCTCAAAAAAGGTGATCTGTACCAAAGCATGTGACAAAGTGCCTTCCAGGCTAGCTCTCAGTTTTGGTGACACTCAGGACTCATAAGTGGTCCTGGCTCTCCAATTAGGGATTCTGAGGTGTATTCAGTTTTACACAAGCTGGCAGATAAACCATAGGTGCCAGATCTACTCCTCCTACATACATGTCCTCTCCATAATCTTTGCTAAGTGACATGTCACACATATATGAGGTCTCAGGCTATAAGCAAGGCCATGGCAGGGATGATATACCAGAGTTGTTACAGGTGCACTGATAGCCTAACAGCTACCAACAAGCTTACATTTCCATATTAAAGTAGAAACATTCAAGGAAAAAAAAAAAAAAAAAAGCCAGCACTTGCTAAATGGTAAGAGATGAAGTTTCTTTTCTGCAACACAGTATAGGGAGAAAACATGGAAATCAGGTACATTTCCACTGCAGTACCTCACTACCTTAAGTCCTGGACCAGCACCAAGAAGAAATATTAGATTTTATTATCTTTTTAATTTTACACTTACTATTTAATCCATTTAATGGGATTTCACCCAGTGATTCCTACATCTCTGGAGGAAGTCAGAGTAGATGATCACAGTGATGCCTTCTGGCCTGAAAATCTAGGAAATCACTGGGCCATTACAGCCTCTCCAAAATATGCAATTAAGAAGTACTTATAACACCAGCAGCTGTCTGAGATTCAAAAAGCCTCATAGGCTTATCTGGCTCAGGGAACTAGAGGAGCAGGGAAAAAAAAAAAACAACCTGTTGAAACTCCCATAGTTTCCCAAACCTTCTAACAATACAGGTATAAGCTTCATACTTGAGATGACGATACACAGATCTCCATCTGCTGTATAAACATTCAAGGAAACCTTAAAAAAAAAAAAAAAAAAAAAAAAAAAATCATTGAATCATTTGAATAACTTCTAAGCTGAAAGGCTTGCCTAAAAGCTATTTTTGAAGAGGAATGTGTCTGCATGCTAGAAGCAGAAATTGGGTTGGATTAATTGCCGGTGGTGGTGGGAGGTATAAAATCATGTTTTTCAGGGCTTGCTGCAGTTGCTATATGGCTGAGAGGCTCAGCTGTTGCCTATCGCATGCCTGGTAGTGTACAGGGAGGTGACTGGAACACCATTAGTACTCTACTACATCGAGCCCTGGATTCAGAGGAGCAGAAGGCTGTATGCCCCGAGGAAAGAGAATGATGAAAAGAATGGGAGAGAGTTCATTCTTCTCAAAGAAGTTAAGAAAAATGCACAGTCCATGTATTTTGGCCCATTATCTGGTTGAAGCAATTTTACCAGTTTCAGAAGAGGGGAATATAGACAGATGCTGAATTAGAAACACAGGCTGGGTGCCATTTCTCAGGTCAGAACCATAAGACGACTTTGTAGACACTTGGATCCAACAAAGTCATCGCCACCCTATCAAAAACACATAAACCAGATTCATCTTAGAGCTACTCTCTGACTTCCACTCTTCCCTACCCCTTCTAAGGAACACCTTATGTTTCACCACTTCGACTATTTTCAAATGAAGCGAGGAAACAGCTTTCTAAAAGACCGGAAATTCTAGTAGCCAAGATAGTTATAAAATTTCAATCACTTAATTTGCAAAGGAGGTTAAAGGAGTAAACGTTGCTGAAGAACAGTTGAGCCCAAGCCATCAGCGAGGTTGCCAGCAGAATGGTTTCCACCTCAGAAACACCACGCAGCAATTCAGCAGCCTCTCAGCATTTGGTGAACGCATCAAAACAAGTTGTTTGTAAAAGCTGGGTAACACTTTCACTGTGGTGCTGCACTTTTCTGCAGTATACAAATATTTCTGTCTTGTAAAAGGGAAACACTGCTGTTGCCCAAAGTGTTTATTTTCCCACTACTTTGTAGAGGTAACTGAGAGCACTGCAGCATCACCTTCACGCACACACAATAACAGCTGCCCCTTGCTGACCCTGCAGAGCACCAGGGTTAGATAATAATGACTGGGCTTACCTTGCAGGTGAAATTTTATGTTATATGCTATATGCAACCTTTAACGCATGTTAGAAGGTCAAAGAAGAGGCTGCTCAGAACAGGGAAGTCTGCAGCAAGCTCACAGCCCTTTAAAGGGGAGAGAGCTGTGTCCCAGGCAGCAGGGCAGGGTCAGCCTGGTTCTGAGAGGAGTTATTGGGAGTTTTGCTACTGAATTCAGTGAGGAGGGAAAGATAAAAGCATAAGGAATAGGAACACAGCTCTCTAAAAGGGAAGGAGCAGCAGTAGTGCAGGACAGAAAAAAAATGGCTGGTAGAGAGCTCTGGAGATGCAAAGTGCTTAAGGAGGAAGGCTGTAAATGAAGGTTTGCAGGGGAAACAGAAGTGCCAGGAGGAAATGGAAGAACTGTGTGGAAAAACAGAATGAATTTTTAGCGATTACTTTCCATCCACAATAGAAAAAAAAAAAAAAAAAAAAAAAAGAAAAAAATGACAGCCAACTATGCAAAAGCAAATACCAGTTGAGAAGGGAGTTATGCTTTAATAAAAATGTACCGGGTAATTTCTGGTTTTGCAAAAGGAAACTGGGACTGAATACACATAGCTCCTTTTCATTAGGGTCTTACATTTTAAAGGTGACCAAATAAAAGGCAATCTCACTTATCAGCACCACATTTACCAGCAGTACATTTCTATAGTCCAGGCACCAGCACCTTCAATTATTCTTGGTGGTGTCCATTGTTTTTAAAATAAAGTTTTTATACAGTTTGGTTTTACAAACGAGGGTTTCACAAATCTCTTTGTGCTCTGGAGGAGCTGAAGCATGCACGCTAAGTACCACACATTAAATAGCTCTCTTTATACCTCTCCATTATAGATGTTCAGTAGGTGTAGGCTTAAGAACACACACTGTTTAAAGATAGAGTAAAAACGCCTTACCAGAGGCAGCACTACTAAAAAGAAAGAACCTGCACTATTTACCATATGTTAAGATCAGTAATACATTAAAAGCCATCAAGAAGAAATTACACACAGCCCACATTGTTTTCAATGTGGTTTTTTATTTTCTCTTTTTTACCATCTTGATCCATATAAATGACGGACCAACTATAGAGTGAAAATGGTTTTTTGGGAGACATGGGTATAATGCCCGTTATATGCTGTTGATTCCCAGTGTGTAAGGGATGGTGTTATGCAGGAAATTGCTGCAATGTTAAATTTCACTGCAATCCATTTGCTGTGAATTGATGCAGCCAAATAAAATGAAAAAGTTTATTACAAGTCCTTTCATAAGAAGAACTAATCAGAAACCACTATTCACTCAATTACACGTGCTAGCGTTCAGGTTTAGTCTTAAGATACCTGCACCTGAGCTAAGTCACCAACTGGGGGCAGAAATTTTGCTTCCCACCTCCCCACCTAGGAGTCGGGTATCGTACCATTTGAATGCTATCAGTAAAATATAAATGAAATCCATCCTTTGACAAACTTAACTCTAGACTCCCCTACAAACAGGGATTACTTGCTTCTCATAGTCTACTTCTCTTGCACTTAATGTGAACTAAGAAGGAAGAAATACCTTCTCTGGAACTGCGTTTTTCCGGACAGGGGGGGCTTCACTTAATGCTTTTAATGGGAAGAGCCTCAGTTGAGCAGGCACTCACTGCCAGTAAAAAAGCCAAATAAGCAACCTAACGGTAACAACACAAAGCATGACTCAAAAAAGGTGCTGCAACTCATGTTTAAATTGCACTCAAGTATTTCAAGCTTGACCCAAAGCTCACTGTGGTTGATGACTGGATTTCTACCAGGTGTCCTCCTGGGTGCTTTAGTAATGTCTCTCCCTGAACAGGGTCTTAAAAATGTGCTCAAGAGCCTTGCTGATTTGGTCTTTTATTCAAATCAAAAAGGGCATTTAGTTTTCTGGTTAGAGAAAACAGCCAAGACGATATTTGGAAATACCCACAAACACAGAGAGGGGAAGAATTTCCCGTGCATCAGCAAGGTTGTGGCCCCCTCATTAACAGTGCCTGCGCTGTACAAAGCATCCCTGCTCCTGTAAGAGGGAAACAGCCGTGTGGTACCAGAACATGCCTGATCCCCACTGTCGGGAACACGCAGGTTTGGGATCTCTCCTCGTTCGTCACACATTAATGAACCAACAATGTCTTTTGAAAGCACTGAGGCAACTTGTCCTTCTTCAAGAGCACCTTAGGTTTTTTGGCCTAATGCCTTGAGGCTTGGAGCTTGACAGAGGAAAGACTGGTCCATATTTATGTTTTGCCAAGAAAGAGTATTTTTGTGTACACTGCAAGTCAGTAGTACAGCTCCACATTTGAAGAGAGCAGTCAACTGCTGTCCTGTGAGACTACCCTCAACTTTGCACAGTAACACCACCATGCCAAGAGCCATTCTGTGACACCTAGTACTGGCATTGCTAAAAAATTCTGGGTTTTCTGAAACTTCCAAAATACACTAGTTTCATGGACACTGCATTCTGTCCAGGAGCCGACTGAAAACAAGCTGCAGGGAGTTACCCGGGCTCAGCCTGAGGATCAGATCCATGGAAAGCATCCTTCACAACGGCATGAAGTCAAACACAGGAGTCACAGGGCTCCTCTCATTCCTCTCCACACACTTGAGATCAGGACCTGCCCCTTCAGCCCCAAATGCTTGAAAAAAGCCCCATTGCCACGCATTTAATCAAATTACTGCTTTTAGAAAATTATTCATTGAACACATTTGCTTCCCTCAATTATGGAGGAATATTACTGGGAAAAATATACATATTATGTATTTCATGTTTTTAAAATAACTTTAGTCTTCCTTTTAATGGGCTGCACCCAATTTTTAACTTGCTGTTTGTAGACTCCCTCCTCTAAGACACCACTAAAAATGATTGTACAATCAGGCCACTTAGTTATAATATGACCATTTGTTTACATGGCATGTTTTAATAAATCATTAATATATTTTGTGGGTACTTTAAGTAATCTGTCCTTTACCTTGGTACTTCACAATACACCCTTGGCTTAATGGCCCATTAAAATATGCCCTGTTGAATCTTGTGGCTTAATTGATGCACTTTTGCTGTTTTGATATTATTTTCAGGAAATTTGTTTTTGTTTTCAGCAAGGAAGGACAGCACTAAATTGAAAATGAGCTCAAAAGGCCATCTATTAAATGTAAATGTGGGTGTTTTCCTTATGATTTTTTCTAATCCTCCCAGTGTTCAAGATTATGGCACATTTCGATTTAAATTACCAGATTGGCTGATCACAGCAGGAAACAGAGTAAGCACATTATTTCTATTTTGACAGAACAATAGAAGATTTTTATACATTTCATTAAGCAGAACTGCTTAAAGAAAAAAAAAAAAAGTCTCACTGTGTAGCACCATCTTTTACTCATGAACATCCTGTTGAAAATGCAATTAGCATTTTCAGAAGGAAGAGGAGTCCTGCAGTTAAACTCCATTGCCACAGCAGACTTCATATGTATGAAGTATGAAATGAAGCTCCAATATTTAAATTTTTCTGTGATCAACCTTTGCAGTGCCAAAAATTTATCATAAATTATACTTTAAATTAGGATTTTTTCTTATCTGTTTTTTGAATTCACACAGAGAAAATGAAAGTACATAAATAAGCTTTGTAACAACTCTGAAAGCATTAGCCTATTTGCAAAGAGGAGCTGGTCAGAAAAAAATCTGGTGAGTGGACTTTTCCTTACATAGCAGTGTTTGATTCTTACCGATTGCCATAAAACATTGTGAGACTGTATGTGGTTTTTTCACCGGGAGCAGACAACGAGGAGCCTATCAATTTCTGTTAATTTTAGCATTATTTCTGATCACTATATAAATATAAATCCCAAATGGATCGGTTGCTCCTTAACATGAGAAGCTGCACAGGTGAAGACAATTATTTCTCAACAAATTTGTATTAAGGACTGCATATTTTAAATCTGAACATTATGCACAAGACCAAACACACCGACCGGTCACATAAGAGACATATTATTCCATGAACGATAAAAACATCAAAGCAAGTGGCAAGTAATTTGGAGGTGGTCAGCTTTATACATATTGTATCCAGACACAATAAAAGTTCCGGCAACTCTAATATGGAAGGCCTCTTTCCAAAATTCTGCTGCTGCTGTTTTGCTATACATTACGGTAATGCTGTTTGTTACCACTCGGATTTAAGAAACAGCAGTGAGTGTGTTTCAGCAAATGTTTACTACAACAGAGAACTCTTCCCCTAGAGAAAACTGTTTCATAAGGAGGTACAGCAAGCAAACAGTTTGGGTGTCAGGGCATTTTAATTTAGCCTAATATGGGGTAAAGGTGCTTAAATTTACATAATAAAATACTATGCAAATTGCTAAGGCAGAGGTAAAGAAAGACAACACAGGCAATTGTGGATACTTGAAACACAGTGACATAAGGGTGAAGCCACTGATTTGTGTTTGTTTTCCTCCCCTTTTTTCTCTTCATTCATTCCCATTGAGATAACAAAAAAACCCAAAATTACAATCTAATGATTAAGGCGCTATCTTAGGCTCAGACTTAATTCCCTGTGTTGATACAGACCACCTCTGTGATCCTGAACAAGTCATATGGTCCCACTGCACCTTGTTCTCCATGCCATCAAATTGGTTATCCCAGTTTCTTCCTCACAGACATCAGATGCTCCAGTACTACAGTGGTATGGACCACAACTGTAGCGCCCAGTGGGACTCAGCATGGCAGGCAGTCTCTGTTCGTTATCTGCTTTCACCTTCCGATGCTTTCAAAGGTGATGCCGCCTTCTGGCTGAAATCTAGCATGGAGTCTAAGCATAAACTAGGAGACCATTTATAAAACACAGCCAAATTATGTTTCCAGCTGACTGTACAAATGGGACAAACTACTGCCAGTAATACAATAACAAAACTAATAAAAGGCAACTTGTCCCTAAGTAACACTGTGCAGCTACGATAATATCGTATGAAGTCTGCATTCACAGGAAAAAAAAAGCTTACAAGAGCAATTATTTTGGCAATGACACCCATCAAACCACACAAGTGTCACAGAATCCTGGTCACCTTGGGTTACACGTGCATTAACAAGTAATGCAGCACAGCAGAGGGGATTGCTGAAGAAAAAGCTGGGTTTGATGGACAACATCACACTGCATTTGGGGATGAGAGGGGAAGTAGTTTGGGATATCTCCAGTCTGATCCAATGGACAGGGTACGTGCACCAGCTGGAGCACACCTTGCTCCAGCAGCACATCTCCCATTCTAGCTGTATTACAACATAACGTAGCCACTTTGCTCTCCAAGGCTGTTCTGTGAAGCAAATCAAAGCATGCAGTAACTGGGGAGTACTGGGAGACTCATTTCAAAATCCAGTTCCCGATCTGAACTACAACTTTAATGTAGATGCATCTTTTAATCCGCACTCCCTGCTGAATGCCTTGGCTGCAATCAGCTACTGCACCAATGTGGGCTTGTATCCATCTCATACAACCTAGGAGCGTTACCCCAGTGGAGGCAATAGGAATTTTTCAGCACAGAAGCCTGCACCACAGAAGAACAGCATGTATTTTACCTAGTGGGCACATAGCATGCTCTTTCCAGAATTCAGACTGTATTAAAAAGACCAAAGAAACCCCACACTTTGTTAAACAGCTTCAGCTAATGAAGTGCACACAGAATACTAAATTGAAGGCGCTAGACCTAAAATATTCTGGCTTCCTCTGCCCTCCTGTTTCTCATTAATATGCTGAAAAACAAAGAAAGGATAACAGTCTGAGCCTATCACACAAATTAAAATTATATACACAAACCCAAAGAGGAAATAACATACACATTGGGCTCAGCAATTATATTCAACGGGAAGATGAAAAATTGATACAGCGAGAAAAATACACTGCCACATGAGCCTTCTCCTCTCCCCAAGGATAAAGCAGGACTTTGAATTGCTTCTACAACCAGCATCTATATTCACCAAGGCAGCAACAGACCAACTAAGCACCCTTTGCAACCGCAAAAGCATGGAGATATCCACAGCTGCTCCATAGTCATCATTCTCTGTATTACGTGAGCCCCGTCAAATCACCCCATACCTGGTGACCTGCCATGAACGTTGTGGACTGTGGCATGTTTCTCAGCTCAATTTTTCCACTAGTGAATCCCAAATGCTTTCCCCTCCTTCTCCTATGAGAGAGGAACTGCCAACTTTAGCTGCCCAGAGCTGATTTGAAAACATAAATTCAATTTATATTTTTATCCTAGCAACTCACAAAAGTATCTCTCTGCTCCAACATACCCTGTCTGAATTAAAATCTTTTCGGAGATATCTAGCCATTAGTTTAAGCTTAACATAGCAAGCCTTCTCAAATCTTTTTCCTTTTCTTTCCTCAGTCACTGCTGACAGTACAGTGCCACTTGCTGCAATCCATAACCTGGGATAGATAACCTTCAACTCGGATCCCTCTCTCTGTCCCCAAATCCAGCTTATGTGTAAATCCCACAGATGCTCTCTACATAACAAATTCAGAGATGGCTTTTCTTATCAGATCACACTGGAAAAGCATTCTTCAGGCTCCTAAAACCTTTTGTCTTTATTAAAACAACAACAACTTTTCTTTTTATTTTCCAGGTTTGACAAATGCAATTCTGGCTCTGCTCAGATCCATTTACAATACTTCTGAAAAGATGATTTTCCTACCCTGTCACTTTGACCACATCAAGCGTCCTATCTGTCCTCTTTTGTCTCCTTCTTTTATGTTGTATCAAACAATAAGCATCTTCATTTTCTAAGCTCTTCCTTGCCTGTCCCTGCCTTGCCATCTCTCATTCTGCGCTGTGAAACAGGCTGTCGCTTCTCTTCAACCAGTGACTTCCACCTTCAGCATCCACTTGCTACAAAAATACAAAAGCAGCTTCATCCTCTCTGCCACTGTGTCCTTCGTGCCAGGAAGCAACTCACTTTGAACATCTCCAAAGTTACTTATTACAGTCCTTCAATTCTCTCCACAAATATTTCCTCCCTGTTACAGGTAGGGAATGACCAACCTTGGATAGTTGTATGCTGAGACCTAGCATGCCATCTACTGTCCTCACGCTGTTTCTTTGTCTTCAGTAACCACTTTTGTCTCGTGTTACAATACCACATCAGCTGTTCAGTACTAGTGCAGTGCACAGCACACTGCCATCCTTCATAGCCCAAAGCTGGGCTTCTGGGCGCTGTGGGAAAGCGAATAATAACGAACAAAACTGCTGTCTTGTCTCTGCACTGGGCTGTGCCACTGCTCGTCGAATAGCCTCATTTGGAAGCTGGGCTCCAGCTCCGCGTTGGTGGCACAGATCACAGTGTATACATCTGAGAGTGCCATGCCTTTACTAGCACTGTCCAGGTCCTTTAATTTCCTTGGTGAGTGTTAAGGGCTCAAAGGATTTTCAGATCATCAAGTATTGACACGTAAAAGCTTTTATATTGGAGAAATATGAAGCAGCACAGGTCTTGGGCTTCTTTTAAGAAACACATAAGCCACAAGATTCCATTTCATGTCATGAGAGTTTTGCTTTTAAAGATCAGGAATCTGTGCCAAAAGGCACTTCTTTGCCCTAGCAACCATTTCCAGGGCAACAGAATTTCTTCTAAAGTTGAAGGTCTTTATGTCTTGCAGAATCAATTCTTCAGAGGTTTCAATTTCCCATCCTTTGCAAGTGATAGAATAAACTACCTGAGCATCTATGTACACCGTACCATTCAGATGGAATTTTATCATGAGAAAGTTAGACGTATGTATTGTAATGCTGATCTTAGTTATCAGTTAGAACTAAACATAGGACATCAAGAACCAAAAAGCAGGTTTTGCATCTTGAAATAAAGACTAATATCCATGCCTGGGGACTGGTGAAGACACCATTAGGACCTAGAGCTTATAGTGTGCTGGCACCCCAAGAGCAGATGCAAAAAGAAAAGAGGAGTTTGGATAGACTAGAGAAAGCAGAGAGAAAGGGAAATGCCATTAGAAAAGTACAAGAATATTCCAGATATTGAAAAGGAAAAATCCTTGGAGTACTTCAATTTTTCTTTCCCAGGAGAACACAAAATGAACCAGAATCTTGGTTCATAAATCTCTATTAAAAAATGTTTGACCTAATATACTGAGCTTTGATCTACTAACATCAACTTTCATCTTCAACTAATCATTGTGCTCTGGGCTGGGTGGCAGCAGGACAGGTATATCTTTCCAAAACCTATTGGACAGTAACTAATTTTAAAGATTGGTTTGCAGTTTGTAATGACACGGCTCTTGTATATGCTCTGTATAAATCAGTACAGTCTCACATGCTACACTGAACAAATCAATAAATCACTTACTTGTAACACTTGCAGACCCTTTATTATCAAGTGCCCTTTGAAACCCTTCCTGCCCCTTTCACATAATATTTCCTACCTTCAGTAGTTGCTAGAAAGGTATTTTATCATTTAACTGTCTGTCACCACCTAGTTGCTAAGAGATTTGGCAGACTTCTGTGAACCTTTTTTCCTTGGCCTCTATACCCTTGAAAATTCTGGTAAAATCAGGACAAACACTGGCATGTGGAAGTGTGACCCCATAACTAGATCCAGCCTAAGAGTAACAACAAAATATTATGGGATTCATCCATTAACTCTAACCAAATAAATCATCTGGTTATTAGTGGAAGCAGCTTATAGCAAAGAGCTCACAACCAAAGAACACATGGAGAATTATTTATCTTACTAATTTGGTGAATAATTTTGGAAAGCAAAGCATTTGTTTATGGTGAATTGGTGAATGAAAAAAGTGTGGTTGATCAAATAAGTTATCGATTAGAGAGTCAGTCAGTTTAAATTAGAAAATCACCTCCAGGGGGGATTTATATATGTTAGAACGATTTCTAAATGCAAAAGGATTCAGAGATATTCATTGCCCTTTCTTGTCTTCATAAACACAAGCGAAGCCTCTGCCTCATTTCCCATTTCCTATATCTGAAGGATTTCTTCAAACCCTTCATTTTTGGTTTTTGATTAGGTTTTTTTTGCTTTTAAACTTCCTCCCAACAGTGCTAATGGAAAGTAATAATTTCTACCCAAAAGTGTTATTTGGAATAAGAAAGAATTTTCCTTTTTTTTTTTTTTTTTTTTTAAAAAAGTCAGTGGGCAACAGCTGCTAATTTGGCTTAGAAGTATCAGAAATTTCTCCTAAATTCTCATGTAAGCTGTAAGGATTTGTGCTCTTAGTGTTCAAGAAATCACGTTGTAGTCTTTGAGATTAGCCAAAATAGCTCCAGTTATAGACACCTGCTCAAGAAAGAGGGTAAACATGTTTAAGATAGCTACATAGGACAGAAATGAGTGATTTTATTTAAATACCCTGGCCATGCTAGAAGCTTTTATTCTTCAGAGAACCTCTTTATACTGCAACAACCAACTCCTGCTGATGTCTTCTGGGGAACGAGCAGAGGGAAACTGGGAAATACATGTCAGAGAAAATGTACCTGTTTTATTTATCAGTTTTTCCACACTCTCATTTTAACATTGTGCTTCTGCTCAGCCCAAACTTGGGTTCACAAAGGTCAAGTGCAGCTCAGCATGGCTGGGACACCACAACTAGAGTTGCCTGGGTCATTCACCTGGGCCTGCCTGACACAAATAATGGGAGGTATTTTTTCTGAAAATACGAGAAACAGAGACATCAAAACACAATCACCAATATAATAAATCAATACGCTTCAGATCTGCACACAATTCTAGTCAAATACCTAAATTTCCAGCCACCATCTCAAAGGACAATGTGTTTGAAGAGCAACATTAGCAGATCCTTCCAGTCTGCTTTTTCCACGCAGCCAATAAAGAGCATCTCATGCACCTGTGCACTCCAAATTACACAGATCATTACAGAAGGGAAGGGATTTCCATCACACTCAGCAGCAAGGAGTGGATGATGGATTTTGTTAAACTTTAAACTTTTAGCAGAACCTACAGCAACAAATCTGAGCTAAGCTTTCTTTCAGGAGAAAGCATGCTGTATTCCCTATTGTAGGCATGAGAGACTGGATTTCCATAGCTAATCAAGACCCGCTTTGGTCCCTACACTAATTGGGAATTTGGCACAAAGTCATATCAAATTTAAAATATTCATGTATTTGACCTAATGTTTCAGAAAGAGCAATAGCCGTAAATTCCAAATGAAAACAGATTATCAACCTTAAAATCTGGATTTTTTTAATGCATTTTTACTAATTTAGTTAGAGTTTTCATCCTTTCTGGATGGCACAAATGAAAATACTCAGACAAATGCTCAAGGCTCTGGTAGGAATCACCTCTTCCCCAACGCTTTTGTAAGCTGGCATACCAAACTTCTTTTCTGCAAGGTAATCAGGAACCTCTCCTAATAAGAAAGCTTTACAGAACGTATAGATATCTCCTTATGTTATGTAACAGTGTAATTATTTCTAATGTGGCAGCTGATGAACTAGAGTGTGCTGGGATGTGAAAGAAAGCATTAATGAGAATGAAGATGTAAGAAATAATGTTAACTAGGCCTTTTCATTACAAATGAAGAAAGCTGTGCATGTGTAAAATGGGTACATAAAGTTTTATAACATATTGCCTGCTCAGAACCTCTAACATTTATAATACATTTCCATTACTATTTGCTGTAAATTGCCTATGTCTTTTACATTAAAAATAAATGGTTCCAAGCTAGACAGCTAAAAGGTTTGATTGCAAGCAATTGTAGTTGACAGTATCAAACAGAAAGTGTCTGTAACTTTAAGCTTAAAGCGGAAAAGAAAGACGCAACTTCGCAGAGCTGACTACTAGAGAATGAACCCTGAGCTGTTTTCCATTCCACTAATGCTTTGTCCTGATTTTGGGGGTTATTCCTCCACGTTCCTTTTGAAAAGCAAAAGAAGCACCACCCTTTGTCCTCTTCAGTCACCAAGAGCTGGAACTGTAAGTAGCAGTTTTTAATTTGATTTAGTTTGTCAATAGCAACAACTGTAATCCTCCATAATCAATGCCCCCACACAGCACAAAAGGCTGTTCAGAGTTTTACTGGCTTTTATTTTATTAGTAGGCAGGGACCTGACAATATATTCCTGGAGCTCTTGTTACTGTGTGAGCAAGCAGTCTAGAAGCCAGCCTACCCCTGCTTTGCTGATGAACCCTTTTCAAACAGTGAAAAGAGAGAAAACAAAGCTAGCAGAGACATCAGCCTTTGCTTGGTTAATCTTCTCCATGTCACATGCGGCCCACGTAGGGTAGACAACAAGTGGACTAACCAGCTCTGTGGGCCAGACCCTTTACAAACAAGGAAGGAAAGTAAGTTACCCCATCTATGTTGTTGAAAAGAAACATACGTGTAAAAGCTAGAGCGTACATTGTTCACTCATGCCCCCCTAGCTAAGCTGAGGAGTGCTGGTGCGTGGTGTACACTGTCTCTCATTACTTCACCACATCAGTCACTTGAAAGCGGGTGGAAGAGTGGCATGCTGCCAAAGGAAGATAAATAATTGATGTTAACATAAAGAACATACAGCAGCACTCACGTCAACAGGGAACAACTAAAGCAAGAGTTCAACAACAAATATGTTCTTGTAATCTCCTTTTATCTTTTGTTCTCCCTCATGGGCGTGACCCAGTTTATCACAACTCCATGGACTGGCAGCAACTTGAGAAACCTGCAGCAGAGCTGCCTGGGAAGACAGCACAAGTCTGATAAAATTTTAGGTGATTTTACGTATTATAAGATAAGAAAAAGTCTTTCAGAATGGGACACTGAGTAAGTCTTGCCAAAATGCACCAAAGCCAGGTTTATGGGAAACTCATAAACAGCAAACTGGCTTACTACCTACTGCAGGCTCCCTCTGCCATGCCATGCCATTGCTGACCTCAATTCAGAAAGGAGCTAAAGATCTCATGAGTAGTGGAAATAGATTATAAAGAGATGTGCAAGGAGTGTTATACTCCCAGAGCAGTTTCCAGATATCTGCACACTAGTGAAAATGCCTGACTGTTGGAGACCAGGAGAGAAAAAACATATTTTCCCCGTAACTCTTGATATTTTGTCACTGCCACAGGCAGAACAGAAAAGTGAATTCTCCAGTATGATCCCATCTACTTGTTCTTAAAACACTATTCCTCTTTAGAAGTAAATTAAATGGTATTCCCAAACTTTTTTTCCTACTACTGAGTGGGCTAGAAGCTTAGTGAAATAGTTATTCAGTCGCTTGACCCAAGAGCTCCTGCTCCAAGCAGAAGCTTAAAATCTTTATCCTGCAGCAGCCCCACTGTTCAGTAATGAAATACTGCATGAACTATGTAAAGCAAAAAAAGAATTGTCTTTCCAGATTATGCAGAAATCATACAGGGTTTGTGGGGGTTTTTCGTTATTTGGCTGTTAGCTGGTTAAATGCTTATCATGTGACCCCCATTCTGCAAGCATCGCCCTGGTGAAGTCTCCATGGAAATTGAAATCATCTCATGTCACGTCATGCCTTTTACCTTGGTGCTGGCACACTTTCCTATTGAATAAAGGTAAGCGTTTCATGACTGCTACCATCTTCACTGTTTGACTGACAATTAAAAGAGGGGTCTGTAATTGACTTATATTGGATTACACTTCTGTGCAAAGACAAACAAAGCCTCGATAACTAACAGGGGAAAGAAATTAGTTTATTCAGCTGTCTACAAGTTTCAAGAAGAAAAGCCCTTCACACTTCACACAGGAGAATGGTGGAACTAGGTTGCATGTCTGCAGCAATTCAGTGCTCAGTGTCTGGAAAACTTCTAAGAGGCATATAAAAGATAAAATGGGAATGACATAAATTTTGAGCCTAAGAGATGAGAGCAATTTATTGCCAAATAATCTATTCTTGCTCAGAAGAAGCGTCAGGTGAAACAGTAAGGGGAGGCTTTGATTCATACCTCCTACAACAGCTCAGCCTAAGCTGAGCATTAAGCAAGCAGCACAACCACGGGTGCCCCATGGGCTCCCGTGTATTCCCTGTGCTCAGCTGCAAGGACAGGCTCCTCTACATTGTTGGTCTCCCAATTCCCATGGCTCTCAGTCCTAATCTCAGTGACCTGAACCATGTGCTGACCCCCCTCACTCCCTGCCGAGTGGCAGGGAGCAGCACTGGTGTCCATGGGACCACGCTGTGCATCCGAGGTGCAGTCCTGCATCCTGACATGCTTTACAGGTGAATACATTCTTTTACTTAACAAGTAACTGCCATTCCTACACCTTCGACCACTACAGGCACTGTCTATCTCTAGCAGGTCCCCCATCATAAATACATATTAATTTGGCAGCAGCAATTCTATTCTAACCATGTCTCCACGCAACATTCAAAAGAGGAAACGTTGAAACTGGGTAAGCAAATACTAATACCACAGCAAAATCTTTTAGCCCATCAGCTGCACAAGCACATACTTTTTGACACCGGATTTGAATGTCAGGTGTGCAATGACAGCAGATGCATACGCAGCCCTGAAATAATGTTCAAAATCCGCTGGTTCTTGCAGCGAGGCAGAAAGAGCATGTGCACATATGTACAACTGCCACCTTTGTGAATTTTATTCCTCGATGAGTAATGCAAACAATGCAATCATAAAATATTCTTTTGGTACCTCTTTTAGTATTCATAGTGTGCTCGTGTGGTCTAAAAACAATTTAAACTGAACAAAAACTAGTGCTGCTTTTACTGATTCTGATATTGAATTCTTTTTCTCTCTGCTATTCCCTCCATGGATACACAGTGAGTCAATCTGGTATGTCTTGATGGTTGAATAAGCTCTTTGATTTTTGAATTATTTTGAGATTAACTGAATTTGAAATGTGTGCTGCATGCAATGTCTTGCTGGCACAAAAAGATGAGCTTTGTTATTGACAGAGAAAAGTTGCAAAGCCACATTTTTCATTACTATTCTGTACTGCTGAACTTGTGTTCCTGTCAGGCTGCTGCCTGCCATGACAGCAGGGGCCACCAGGTTGAAAAGTTCAATTTCCAATATTCTCTCCTGACCTGCCTGAACTTCAGAGGGTAACAAAGAGGTCTTTTCCAGCATGATAAAAAAACCAAACATCTTTTATAAATAATAAAAGATAGTGGGCATTACATTAGGCTACTTGAAAGCTGTATAATGCCAAGAATGCATCACACTCCACCTGAAAAACATCTTTTTATCAGTAAAATCTGTTACAGTGTCAGAAAAAGTTACTAGAGTTTCTACAAGTTCTCCCCTGTTGGTGCTCTGAGGTGCAGTTAATCAGGAGCTCTGAAGAGCTGGCTGGCCACCTGAAAGCTTTCAAGATTGTGAAATTACTTTAGAGCATGGACAGACTATTCCTAATGTTACTGTCCATGTAAATTACTATTACTGCTATAATTGCCACTGAAAAACTACACAGCAGGACTAAAAGAGAGAGTTGCTAAGCTGAATGTAGGAAAAAAACAGAAGGAAGAGTCTCATCACATATTCCACCAAAACCCAGCCACAGAATCCAGGCGGCTTTGCCCTTCAGAAGGGAGGGAGGGGAGTGCTGGAGCAGTTGGTTCTCTGCAACATCCCCTAAGCACATGTTAGAAACACCACTTCTAACAATATCCCTCTTTCCTGCCTTGAAATGACCCTGATTTTCCACTACTTTTCTTCCAAGAGTAGCCCCTGAAGAAGCCTCCTGCAAACTCTGGGTGCTCGGTATCTGACCTCTTCCCACAGTCACTGCTAATGAACCTTGGATCCATGACTGACACTTCTGATCCTGCCACAAGACCAAGTCAAAGGAATGGATTTTAGCCTGTGTCCCAGCAAAATCCAGGTACAGAATCCAGAGGACCCCAAAATAGATCTGAAAGGCACCAGTAAGTGCATTATTATTCAGCCTGAGCTTCATGATGAAAGGGAGGGTATGACTCAGAGGCTATGGGCTGTGATATGAGGGCGTGAAGTAAAGATGCAGAAAGCTTGGGAATGTTGCACTTCGAGAAGTGTAAGTTAGGGGAAATCTTCACTGAGCCCACAAATGTAGGAATCTGAGGAAAAACGGCTTTTTCTTCTCATCTGTTTATTGTTGCCTTCCAGTCCTTTTGTCCAGCCAAAAGTGTTTTGTGCATAGAAAATGCATTTGTAGTTCTCCTACTGCTTCTGTAGCCCTTCACACCCTCTTTCTTAGCCTTCGTTCCTTTCATCACCTCTGGGACTCCTCTTGCCTCTCTTCTTCTCTCCTGCCTACTCTCTTTCAGTTCTCCATTTCTCTCTCCCTCCTTTACCCCCCTTCCCCTTCTTCCTTTTAGCTCAGATTCCTGGTACCCAGGTTGAAAGTGTCCTAAGCCACCTAGATTAGTTTTTCTTTACTATTTAGACCCGATCAGCACATGCACCAGGTGCTTTTTGGAGACAGGAAAAGAGCTCCTGTCCCACAGAGGATGGGCCTGCCCATTTCCAGAAAATCTATGGTGGTACAGTAAAAGCAGCATTGCTAATATCACATTTCACTAGCTTCTCTGATGACTGGTGTAATTGAAATAAATTATGAATCCCACATGTGCCACACTAACAGAAAGCAATAAAACACAATATTTATGAATAAAGATAGCAATTATCTTATTAAATCAGACAGTAATGTTATTCTACCAGAGGACTCTTCATCTCACATTATAATCAATACTGATTATGAGTGTAAAGGAAAGGCTCTTGCCATTACTGTAACAAGGTCCCATAGATTTCAAAAGGTAATGAAATATTTTCTGTAGAAAGTAGAATTCAGCAGAGTGTAACTGAGATTTTTGAAACAATCTATTTGGCTTTTGAGGTAGAAAGTCTTGGATATTAACCGAGTTTTTGACATCATCAACACCAGTGTCAAGCTGATGTAATTCTGTCGACATCAGTATTGTTATCCAAGATTGATACCAGCATGACTGGGAGCAACATCTCAATCTTTTAAAAGGTTTTGGTTTTTTTTTTTAAAGGCTGAAAGAACTTAATAAGACACTCAAGATATTTCTGTAGCTCTGTTTCAGTAGGTGGTAATTTTCTAGAGGTGTAGCACACGAGCTTGATTAAAAGATAATAATTCAAGATGTATGACTATTTCTGGAACAGCTATTTTAGTCGTTAAACGCAAAAATTATCCCCAAGAAACATACACTTTGTGCCTTAGCTCCATGTCTATATTCGGGGACAGGTTTGACCAAGATTTTCACAAACAGTAAGTGATTCTGACACCTCAGCTTTGTGCCTGTTCCCTTAAGATTGATCCTGGTTTTCCAACGTATGTACCCCTTTTAAAGGTGTTTTACACACTCTACTTAAAGCCACAATAGTACTATTGCAGTAAGAAGTAAATATATTTATTAAAATTGAGTAAGCTATATCAATGACTTCCACCTTGACACAATAATAAACATGCATTTAACACAGTTGTTCTTGTTCTAAGGAAAAAAAAAAATAATTCTAAGACAAAGTAATTATTTTCAAAATTATTTTCTTCTCCTTATTTTTCTGTGGAGGAGGGAGGAAAATGCAGTCATTGACCAAAGCAAGCATTTCCCCACATGGTCCCGGTACATCCATGCACCTAGTCAGGTAGGAAACACCTATTTCAACTTCTAAATACTCCATAACCTTAAGTGAGCAAGTAGTTAAGGGAGGCAACATTGAGTCCTGTGGCATGAAGGCAGGGAATGACGCTGTCCACACTTGCTTGGGCTGATGCTCTCAACGTTTCTCAAGGAAGAGACGGGGGAATGGAACAGCAGGTTCCCAAACCAAACAGCACAATTGAGGGCTTGCTGCTGACTTGAAGACTGAGAAAGGCTAGGAAGGAGGGGAAAGAGAAGGGGAGCTTGTCAGAGGGAAATTCGTTGAATCCCAAGAGGGATTTAATCATCTAGCAGTTTCTTTTTTGCTAGATGAAAAGGCAGGAATTTTCATGGCCACCATGAAAATGAGAAAAAAAGGTTTCACTTAATCAGAATATGAGGCAAGCATGACCATCGCATTGCAACCATTTAAAAATATTTCAGAAAATGCATGATATAAACTGGGAAACAAGCAGCTACCACTGCATGGTCACAGCAGGAAAAGGGAGTTCAAGGAACCGTATCAAGGTAGCAACATTACAGCCTCAGCCAGAAACCAGGGATCCTGACCCTTGGTGAACTCTTACTCTACTACTTGCGTGCAAATACTCGCTCCACTTCCCTCACTCTCGCCTTTTTTCAGTTTACAACCACCATTATAAGCACAACTGTATGCTTAGCATTTTTGCCTTGTTTTTATTCTCCTCTTGAAATCAAGGGCACTTTTAGATAACGAGATTCATGAATGTCCCCTACTATAAATTCAGCACAAGTATTTTGACCCCATGCAGGAACCTACGATGCAGCTGGCCACACTCTTAATAGAAGCAGAGCTATGAAAAATTTTCCCAGCAACTTTGAAAACCCTGGAAAAGTCCCCTGACCTCCTGTTCTACTACTTGCAAGTAACAAGCTCAGCCAAAGTTCTCCGACACCTTTTGGAGTTTGCAATTCTTTCAAATAACCTTTTACTAAGTTCTGTGTGAACCTACCCAGATCTACAGCTTTAGGATTAAATCACTCAAACCTCAATGGGCTCTGTGTAAAAATGAGGTGAAACCACAACGGCTTTGAGTTCTGCTTACAATTTCAGGCTTGCTTTGAACTCAATGCACAAAGAAAAATGCACTTTAAGCCCAAGCAGGCAGTCTTTTGAAATCCTGCTCTCTTGGAGGTATGGTAGACAAGCCACCTCTGCACATTACTGGGAGCTTTTTTCTGTGGCACAGGGTCAAAAGGAGGGAAAACACATTCTTGCCCTTCTGACTAATAATTTCCATGTCCCAGTTTTAAATATGTGTCCATCTCCTTTGATCAGTTTTCTTAGCCAAGCTCAAAGTTTTACCTTTCTGAAAAGTGAAACTTTCTGCAGCCTGATGCCAAAAATAACTTATTGTGAAGTCTTGAAAGCAGCACTCATTTCCTCCACTCTTGAGATCTGTCCCTCCTCCTTTTTTAACAGCCTACAATATATATCTAAGGAACACACCGGTCATGTCGTTCATATTCTACATGCCTCCTTCCCTGCTCTTCAACACCTCTGTGTTGTAACAGGCTCTACCCTATTCTAGTGTCTTCAGATTAGGTTGCCCATTAAATACTCCAGCATTCAAAAATTCAGTACTGCTCTCAGCAGATGCCTACAAGCAGGGTTTATTCTATAGGTTCCAACACTTCTTTCCTATTACAGGCAAACCAGAAATGTTTCTGCTGGTTCTTTTCCACTTCCACTAAAACTCTAAATTTAGCATGTATTGATCTTACCTGTCATTGGTGACTTATCGACCTTGATATTTTAGCCTAATCATATCCTTTTTTCTCCCACTCGCTCTCAAAAAAAGTGAACCCAGACCAAAATAAAGGGAAAAGGTGGAATCTTTTCTCATACACATTGTCTTCCTAGCCTGTAGTAAGCTTTGTTCTTATTCTAAGATTTTCACATCCTGAGGCATTCTCCAGATCAGTTCAAAAGTCCAGAATGCATGTGAGCCAAATGTAAAAATAACAAGACACTGTTAACATACACAGCACATGATTGCAAATGGTAACATAAAACTAGCCAAGTACTCCAATAAGCCTGGTAACACACGTTTGGTTTTTTACACACACAGAAAATAACAGGTGCAATCTGCAAGGATAACTTTAAGAGACCATGTTGATGTACATGAAAGAATTAGGCATTTGATGCTTCATTTCAGAAACAAATATGGTAAAAAGATTGCATTCTTGTACCAAACCTGGGTTCTCCAAACTGACTAAAACTAACTAAATCCCTTTCTTAAAATAGGAGTACATTTAATGAGCTAGTATGGGAAGAATCCTTTCTTTGACTTCCACATAAAAGGTGTTCAGTTTGCAAGTCTGTTCTGTTGTGGTTGTTTTACTTTAACTATCAACTACAAATGCAACCTGGAACTGAAAATGAAGTGATATTTCTACCCTATTTCACAAAAATCACTACCAACAAGTATTGAGTAATCAATAATAAAGAATTAGTACTTAACTCATGGTTTCATTTGTACATGAAGCAGAACAGAATTCACCTCCCTCTCCCAAAGCTATATTGAGTTTGCAGTGTTAAGATTACCCAAGTGCAAAGTAATTTATTAACAAAGTCTACAGAAATGTCTAAGAGAAATATATAAGACCTGATCTAATACCCTTAAATCAGTTACACAATTCCCACTGACGTTGATAGCTTAAGATGGAGATCATAGAGCAAGTATGTTTAAAAAAGCCACACTTTAGACATAAACAACTAAAGTGCTCAGAACGGACCCTGTGCAAAATTAAACCTATCCAATCACTATTTTAGACTTTATAGATTGTTTAGAAGCAAATTAACTATGAAGATTCAACATCACATTAGGCCAAGAGCAAGATTCTGCATTTGCTCATAAATAGAAGTGCGCAGAACATGATCATGTGCCTGCCAAGAATATTTCCTTGTTCCAACATAGCCGTGCTTTCTACAGATACTCAAGTTGTTTCATTTTGGCAAAGGTAGGTTTTCCAAATTAACTTTTACTGACCCTCACTCCCTCCGTCAACTTCATAATTCTCATCATCGCCTTCTGAATGAATAATGTTTGTTTATTTCAGCTTCTTTCCAGCAAATTCTTTCCATCAAACATCTGTCCTAAGATATGTACTAGCTGGAGGGTATAAATGATGTGTTCACCCTGTTTGCAATTTCTCACTGCCAGTCTTTTCAACAGTGAGACTGTTTTGCAGCCATGCAGGCTGTATGCTCTGGGTCCTTTCTGCAAACACAGTTGCATTTTCCAAACCCCCTTTGCTGTTCAAAGCATGGCCTGATGCTTTTCTGTCCCCTCCAGGTCAAAGCTAAGCCTTGTCAGGCTGGAGGTGTGCAGCTACCAGTCTGAAGTTTGGTCTGCCATCCAAACAACCATAATTATTTCCTGGAACAGATACACTACTACAGGCAACTTGATCACTAACATTTTTGATGTGGAAGGCTTAGAGCAGTGATGCAGCAAGAAGTCAGAGCACAGAAGTGTAAAAGAGACGTTATTAATTACTACGAAATGCTACAAATGTTACGTATGCATGTAACGTTGCATCTGCAGTTCTGGC
>NW_009258541.1:1133625-1137375 GCF_000687185.1 Egretta garzetta | reverse complement strand
AGTGGTGTTTACAGCCAGAAGCAAGCACTTGATATCAATTTCCAGGACACTTTATAGACCATACTAGAGATACTGACATTGGTCACAAGACCTTATCAGGATCCAAGAGCATTTTGCTCACTGAAACGGTTATTTAACCCAGTACCAGTGCTTCATCTGGTGACCAAAAAGAAACCTTGGCTCCACTCCTTCTGCAGTGGAGCTCCAATGTGTCAGGGAAGGCAAGAGGCTGATATAGTACCTGGTGAGCCTGCTAATAAACCCAATCCCAGGGCCACTGCGTGGTGAATGCAGATTTCATATACTTTTGAAATCTGAAAGTTTATGAAGTTAAGCAGGCCAAGAAAGCCTGTATTGTTTCTCTTTGGGAGCTTTTGGCTCTCAGTGAAACCTGTCCTAGGACAGTACAAAATATAAAGTTTAATCCGGTAGACATGTTCTACCCCAGTCAGACAAGCATAACAAAAACGTGTAGAGAGAGCACTAGGCATTAATGAAGATAAGTACTCCAACATGTTTCTTACAGAATCAAGGCTATAACTGAAAGAAAAGCAAAGTGCTATGGAAAAAAGGGTGAAAAGATCAGGGAAAGGATGCGAGAAGGCTCTCTCTTTACAATCCCACCACAGGTGCACAAATAGCAGCTGCTAATAGGAACTGTCAAGGCAAAGAAACTGTAACTGGACAGCATCAAAGCTGAGAAGGAAGCAAAAGAATAGTGAATAAGAGCAAGCACAGGTAAACAGTGGTACAAAAGTGCCATCTACACTTATAACCAAGGACAGCACTTAATGTTAACGAATGCATTAACATTCTCAGGCAATAAGCTCATACACTCATAGCATTAGAACATTTCAACATGTCTGGAGTAGCCTGTTAAAGGAGGAGGACAGGTAGTGTTTCATAAATTAAATCAAATACATTATGTGATCACATTTATTTTTATCTGAGCCTACACCTCTTGAATTTTTTATCACCTTAAAAAATATATAGATATGCCCTGCAAACCCATCAATTTGTCAAGTTTAGATTTTGAAATGCATATAAAATTTACACCCACTGAGCATATTTTTATACCCACATAAAAATTTATTCTCGTAGTGTTTTGCCAATATGTCATGTATAAAGTTTTGTTTAGACTTTTATGTATATATATTATATAGAGCGCTAAGGGTGCTTTTCTTGTCAAAGAGCTTTTCATCTCAGTCATATGAGGCATGCTCTCAGCATCACTCTGCTCATATTTGAGACATAACATCTTCCGGGTGAACAGAAACAGTGACCACACAATCACTAAATTGGACTTCAATTCTGACTACGAACTCAGTAAAGACTGTAATTATGCTCTGCACGGTCCTCTCTGAGCAGGCAAAATCCAGGGTCAGCATCATGCCTTACAGGGAGCGTGGCTACTTGTCTGTCTGTCTGCTCCAGCGTGCAGTGTAGGCACCTGGAGACTGGGTAATGATTTCACTGGGCAGATTACTTATTACTACAAAAGAAGATTGGAGCTGAAGTCTATACAGCAGCCTCAGCATTACAGCTAGGTGCTCCTTGTTCAGGCAGGTTTAAGAACAAAATGACTCCAGACCCCACGCTTCTCATGACTGCTCGGCACTGCAGCTACACCTTACCCCATCACACTGCCTTCCTGCAAATCTCTCTGGAAGATTCTCCAACGCTGTGAGAAAGCAGAAGAGCGCCAGGCATATTGGTTGAATGCTGTGTCTGCACCCAGAGAAACTGTCACAAAAGCTACTGACACCTTTGCACACATCCCTGTGCATTTCTGGTCCAGAGCCACATTGCAGCCTTGTATCTCTCAGCATGCATAAAGCAAAGTACCATCCCCACAAAACAAAAATCCACAAACATATACCACAATGTAATAGCCAGTAGGTAAAAGATAAGGAGGCAGCTGCACCTGATGTTAACTTGATTGGGGGACAGAGTGTGGAAGGTCTTAAAATGGTAAACTATAGATTTCCCACTTGAATACAGAGTACAGAAAAATCACTTGTAAGGGTATTCTGATTATTTCTGTAGTAGAAAACAATAACACAGATAGGCCCATTTTCTTCTTAAGCTAAGTACCTGTCACATCCTGCTTGGTTCTTTTTATTCCCTCGCAGGTTCTATTTGATTAGTGAGAGATAACTTATGAAAAGCAATTTCAAAGGCTGTACAGTACCATACTCATTTTTCCAAATGTTGCTTTTAATGGGTTCTGCACACTCTATGGTGTCCTGGGTTTTGTATTAAATAACCATAGAAAGTCACTGTGATACAGCTTCAATGAACAAGTAACACAGATCTGATTATATGATCCAGGAAAAAGAAAGCTTTTATGCTTCCTCTGGGCCATGGCTGTGTGGTCTGCTTTCCTTTGCTGTTGTGTACTTTGTACTCCTGTCTGCTTACTACCACCAAGACAGCAATTTCAGAGAAGCTACACGGTAGGCAACTTGGCAATACTACAAGCCAGTGAAAACTACCTTCATGTTACAATTTGCCTTAAGCTGGACAGATGCATACGAATTTAGGGCTAGAGTTAGAACTGCATCTATGTGTCTCCATTGACTATACACATGGAGAATCATTTATCAGCTCCCACAGAAGCCACATGATTCCCCTTGTACTCCAGGAACTTATCTGCATCCTTAAGCACTCAAATCCCTGTTTTATTTCCTTCCTTTGTACTTATGCTGACACTTGACATAACCCGAAAGGAAAGCCTATCTTTGTCCACAGAAAAGTACATGAGCTGATACATGGAAAAAGTCAAAGTGCAAAAATATAAAATATTTTTCTCTTCATTTCATTGTGACTGCCTATGCTGTCATAGTCACCTTTGGCACAAGTAAAAGCAGGATTGTTCATTTTGGGGTTCTGGATTTTGATGTGCATGGTGACTAGCGCATGGCACCATCTCAGACTTCTCTGGTACCAGGTTCATGCACAGAAATACAGGAGAGCTCAGCTCCCTGGACCCTGCAGACCCCCAGAGGCTCACTCAGTTCTCTGTCCCATTGACAAGAGCCAATGCACTGACCCAGGCAACAGAGCCCATGGCAGGCACTGGGCTGTTGGGCTGCATCCTGCATTTATACAAAACACAAAGACAGAGTAAACTAGCAAAGGCAGGACTGGAGAGCACGCCTTTCCTTAAAGGGGGAGACCATGTCCTGGTCAGATAGGACATGGGTAGCTCAGCAGAGTTTGAGCCAAGCCTGAGCCCAGATCTGTGAACAGTCTACCACAAGGCAGTCCTTTCAAACTCTGAATTAGTGAGAAGACTGAAAATTATCTCATTAATCTATTAGTATTTGAAACTGGCACAGCCAGCTTAAGAGCATATGCCCTCATTAATTTAAAGCACACAGATAACTTCCTGCCCTCCCCGTTGCTGTAGATTTTCTACATTAAACAGTACCCTTCACTTCCATATCTCATCTCTAAATGTTTTCAGATACGATTGTCATGATTTAACCCCAGCTGGCAAATAAGCCCCATGCAGCTGCTCGCTCTCTCCCCCCGCAGCGGGAGAATCGGAAAGGTAAAAGTGAGAACTCGTGGGCTGAGATAAAGACAGTTCAACAGGTAAAGCAAAAGCCACGCACGCAAGCAAAGCAAAACAAGGGATTCATTCCCTCCTTCCCCCCGGCAGGCGGGTGCTCAGCCATCCCCAGGACAGCAGGGCTCCATCACGCGTAACGGTGACTTGGGAAGACAAACGCCATTCCTCAAAAC
>NW_009258541.1:1119092-1133567 GCF_000687185.1 Egretta garzetta | reverse complement strand
TTGTGCCCCCCCAGCCCCTCGGTGGTGGGGTTGGGTGAGAGGCAGAAAAGGCCTTGGCTCTGTGTCAGCCCTGCTCAGCAGTAAGGAAACCATCCCCGTGTGATCAACGCTGTGTCCAGCACAAATCCAAACCATAGACCCGTATACCAGCTGCTAGGAAGAAAATTAACTCTACCCCAGCCAAAACCAGCACAGTGACTTTTAAATTGCAGTACAATTTCACCTGGGCAGTTCTTGTGCTCCTTCATATGTGTGTACTGTGGAACGGTATTTATGTATTAGGTAATCGAATATCCAATCACAAATCGGGTTTGCGTGCATATAGTGACAAAAGAGTTTGAAGCCTAATTTTAACTAGCCTCTAAGAAGTCACTATAAATCCAAACTGTAATTCTTGAAGAGGAGACTTCAAGCCTAAAGTTAGACAAATTTAATAGCCAGCTGCGAGATTTAATTCTGCCCCCCATTCTTTTTTCCTGCTCTTCCCCAGCTGTTAGCCAGGTATCCCGGCCTCCTCCCCTGTGCACTCACTGATCCTGCAGAGATTGTGGTCAGGAAGCTGAACTAACAGGACACAACTCACTTTTTTTCTTCTCCTCCAACATTCTTTTTTTTTTTCCCAAAAAAAATTTAGTTCACGGTAGTCACAACTCACTTTTTTTCTTCTCCTCCAACATTCATTTTTTTTTTTTTCCCCAAAAAAATTTAGTTCACGGTAGCGCTGGAGCAAAGAAGTAGCAGGCATGAGCAGAGACTGGGGAAGAGACACAACCGATCATTACAGTAATTTAGCTGAATTGCCAAAGTGAATGACTAAAAATCAAGGTCAAAACTACTTTAAATTAGAACAAAATCAGGCCAAATGTAGACCTTTCAAGCCTAGATTCAGTATACTAATAGGAGCCTGAGAGACAAGAATGTTTGTAGCTCATTTCCACCAACACTGCTTTGACTGCTTATTTATAGGGTCTCTTACCAGGGTGAAGTTCACTCACTTTCCTTGCTATAACTTTTGAGGCTGTAACAGAGGCCCCAGTGTATAAATAATAATTAACTTCTGCAAGCAGAGGCTTACAAATGGCATTGTTTGATTTGCAATACGTTTCACTCAATTTTTCTTCTGCGTAGAGAATTCTTAAGGAGAATGCTGACAAACAAGCAGCATAAGGTCTATGTATTATTAAAATTTAAAACACATGCTGCATACACAGAATGTCAAAAGAATATGTTAATCAAGTACGAGTAAGCCAGCTTGATCAGCTCTTAGCTGCGATGGTGCAAAGCTGAGGGAGTTGCCAATAGCAGAGTTACTCTGGCTCCTTGTAGAAGATTTATCCAAACACGTTAAATAAAGTGTAGACGTTTACTCTTCAAATTCATGCACTTCTCGTATTCTGGTGGACTCATGCTGATAATTCAGAAAGCAATGTAAACCTCTGAATTTTGTTTTACTCTATGATGTTGTCAGAACTAGGACATTCAAACTGTAACTGCAGGCTATGAGAGAGCAAGGAGGAAATGAGCTGGGTGACCATGAGCTACAGTTCCACCCAGAGCTTGCCAAAAGACATCCAGAGCAGCCTTCAAAATACCCAGGCTTTGCAAACTTGCTTCCTCCCACTCAGAAACCAAACCATACATAGTATGCAGCCTTCTGCACACAGTAAAACCTAGTTGCAGGTACATCACCTGGCTTTCACTTTGTCAAAATGATTCTTTCAATCCCTCTCAGAAAATAAACCCCCAAATCAGAAGACAAAATAATTAAAAGCTAGCGGATCGATTCCACCTACTTAACTGAACAGACCTATCGTTAATGACCATTCATACCTTATCCCTCTCCTCTGTTGCTTTGCCAGAGCACAACAAGAATTAAAATACATATTGATTTCTAAGGACTGGATTCTTACTTGCAATAATTTAGGATAGCTTCTTTCACCTACAGCAATTGAGACTGTGGAATTTTGATTCCAGCTTGAACTCAGCGTCTCCCACTCAAGAAAGAAGCAGGTTCTAGGTCTGCATTTCCTTTGTTATATTTCTAATCCTCAGGTCATCACTTACCTGTGGCTAAAGGGAACTGATCACTGAAGAACACTTTTGCTTTACAAAATGAAAACACAAGAGAGCCTTTCCTAGCTGCAAAATGCTTTACCCTTTAAAAAAAAAAAAAATAAAATAAATTTATGAATGCCATTCATAGCTACCTCTGGTTTAAATTAATTCATTTGTTTGTTTTGGGTTTTTTTTAATTTGTTCACTTTTTCCAGTAAACCCAGAATGACAAAGAAATCTCAGGTTAAAGAGGCTTAGACCCAAATGAGAATTTGTTGATGTCAAAACACAGGCAGCAGCAGAGCTGTATGTCACCACCATGATCCCCATTGATAACGGTTTATAGCCGAAAGTCACAGATGTAATGGCACATGCAGCAAACCCCCAAATCAGAAGACAAAATAATTAAAAGCTAGCGGATCGATTCCACCTACTTAACTGAACAGACCTATCGTTAATGACCATTCATACCTTATCCCTCTCCTCTGTTGCTTTGCCAGAGCACAACAAGAATTAAAATACATATTGATTTCTAAGGACTGGATTCTTACTTGCAATAATTTAGGATAGCTTCTTTCACCTACAGCAATTGAGACTGTGGAATTTTGATTCCAGCTTGAACTCAGCGTCTCCCACTCAAGAAAGAAGCAGGTTCTAGGTCTGCATTTCCTTTGTTATATTTCTAATCCTCAGGTCATCACTTACCTGTGGCTAAAGGGAACTGATCACTGAAGAACACTTTTGCTTTACAAAATGAAAACACAAGAGAGCCTTTCCTAGCTGCAAAATGCTTTACCCTTTAAAAAAAAAAAAATAAAATAAATTTATGAATGCCATTCATAGCTACCTCTGGTTTAAATTAATTCATTTGTTTGTTTTGGTTTTTTTTTTAATTTGTTCACTTTTTCCAGTAAACCCAGAATGACAAAGAAATCTCAGATTAAAGAGGCTTAGACCCAAATGAGAATTTGTTGATGTCATAACACAGGCAGCAGCAGAGCTGTATGTCACCACCATGATCCCCATTGATAACGGTTTATAGCCGAAAGTCACAGATGTAATGGCACATGCAGCGCTCCAGCCACAAACAGACCCATGTCCAAGGCAATTCCCTTTACTGCGCATTCATTCTGGGAGTAAATGAAAATGGATGGAATAGCATTTTTGTACGAATACTGTGGGGAAATCTCGCTCTGCTGAAGCTGGGCATGGTCTGTGCCATCTAACAGTAGAATCTATTTAAAATGCATAAATTCACTGCAAAAATAGTATGTTTTGGAGCTTTTTAGTTTGGGTTTGGGGTTTTTCCTCCAAAGAAGGATGAATAATGAGCAGAAACACAGCATGCAGACAGGTCACTGTCCTTTTGCATGCATTTACATTATATTTACAATGTGCTTCTTAAAAGTGGCACTTACTCCTTTTAACCAAGTTTTCCTATTGCAGGTGCTAATTTATACAGACTTTGTGGAATTTTTGTTAAATTTCTTTCTTTTTTTTCCTATTAGAATGATTTGCTGTGCAGAAACTGTTTTTGCTGATAGTTAGTCCTTTCACAGGAGCTCCCTTAAGTGGACTCCATTCCGTTACTGCTTATACCCCTCAGAGGTACCACGGGTTGGGAAAAGATGCACAAAGAGGCACAGAGAATACAGAAGAGATGCGATCAGCCAATTTTACTGCATAAATCCTTTTCAGACCTCAAACATCTTCCTCTGTTAACATAAACCATGCACAAAGGGAAGCATAAAAACTTCAGTGATTCAGGCCTTAAATGTTACTACTACAGGGAATTTCAACAATTTACTGGTAATATACCAAGCAGGAGAGCTAATGTAAAGCACAGAGCTCAGAGCAGACACTCTTATAAGGGGATCTGCTGATGAACTGAATTTATGAGTCCAACTACTTTTTAAAGGTGAAGGAGCTGGTGCTTCAAGCATTACCACTGCATTACCACTGCAGTTCTTTAGTGTCGCTTTCCCTAGGACTGTAATTGCTTCTTCTATTTGAATAACTGCCAGCAAATTCTTTTTACCAATAAACTCCATTGTCAATATCAGATTGATATTACTTTTGATAACAGCTTTAAAAAATAAACACGATCCATTCATCAACAAGTTTCGATCGATACCTCCAAAATTTATATTCAGAAGACATCTTCACTTTGCTTTTAAACAAATAATTTCATCATAACCTACTTCTCAGTAAAACTACAATAAGTTTTCACATTATATTACAGGAGCAATGGCTATTCAGTTCGAAATAATGGCTCCTTTGCTAGACAAGTCAATGGAAATTGATTTGTTTCAGCCTCCTGTGCTCACACACACAAAGCCTGCGTACAACAACCCTATTGACTTCTGCAAACAGTATTCAACCTTGCATCCTCAAGGACTCATGGCAAAATTTTTAAATCATTCCCCTTCTGTATCGTACCCTTTGTAAACCAAGACTCCATTTAAATGTCAGTCTCCAGCGATAATACTATAAAGACAAAATTGGTCACTGAATTGAAAATCTACTTTATATTGAAACATACAGCCCAGGATTGGATATAAAAAGGAAGAAAATTAAGATGTATTGAACTGCAAAATGAAAAGCATAGACTGTACATACAGTAAAGGAAACGGGCTCCAGCACCCTGTCTACACAAGAGAGTTTTGGCGCACAAGCCGCCCTATGGGCTAGCCAGGCTGCCTGCCATAAAGCTCCCATCTGCACACAAAGTGTTCTGCATGGCAGACGGGCCTTTTCCAGTCCTGTGTGTACTGAATATTTTCTCTCTTCTATAAACAAGAACATTTAAAAACAATTAAAATAAAGATTAGGGATATTAGCATGGTAGAAGCATTAAGTGCAGTATCAAAGAGACAAGAGACCATATGGTCCATCAAAATCTGTGTTTATAAGCTCTGGAAATACAAATCAACCATTTTCCCATCCTTTTAATCCTTCCTTTCCTATTTAAATCTGATTATCAACTTTACCCCTACATATCCAAATGAAACACATTATTGTTGCCACGGTTTATGTTTCAAGCACCACTGTAAACAAAAGCAATTGTGAAGAGTCCATATCTGAAGGCCTTCAAGGCTGATGCTTGACCTCAGGTTTTTGAGTTAGGTACCATCTCGCATAACTTATTGGCCTTAACTTGTTCTACCCCTTTTTAATTGTTTATATAACATTCAAGAGAGTACCTTTGGCATCTGACAAGACTCCATGACAGCAGCTTTGTTCACAAACATCACAGCAATATTTTCACTTACATTTCATACAATGCCAAATGTCTAGTGACTGTTACCCTGCAGTTACCCTGTAGTATTAAGCTTCAGATTTATTTATATGATAAAAACCTCATAAGTGGGCACTTGAATATGTTTTATGTCGGTTAACTCTCATCCAAAAGGGATGAACAGGTGATGTTTGTTGTTGTTCCTATTATACCGGTGTAAATACTGCACTCTTTACTAGTTCACTGAGTTAAGTGACCCAACGGAAATCTGAAGCATGACAGAAATCAGTCCTGTTCTATTCCTTAGGCTTCTTTGCCAGATTTTCTTTTAAGAACAAGGAAGGAATTAACATGCACATGCAGGACATAGCACAACGTGGCTTTGGTCAGGTCTTGGTGAGACTGTATCACACATAAGAATGGGTAACAATTGGAAACAAAAAACCAGGTGACCACTAAACTTTGGTTTAGGTGAAAACAAGAAGTCCAAAGTGTTTAAATGTAATCTCATTAGCACATAATTTTTATCTACATTCCTTATAACAAAGGAGATATTTAAACTTCCATACAAAAACATGTCTAATCCTGAAAGGGACAGGATACCTTCTGGGTCACCTCAGCTGGAGGTTGGGCCTTCAGAAACGCTTATGATCAGATATGTGGATCATAAATCTTTTGACTGTACAGATAGATGTTTTCCTTGATGCAATGTGGACTGATATGAAACTACTGTACCATACAACAACTTTCATAGATTATTCAGCAGTGCTCCAAGGATAAATGAAGAACCTAGGAATGCCAACAGAGATCATTTTGATACATGACTAAAACTTCCCTCCTCTTTTCTTCCCTCCCTCCATTTGTTTTGTTGAAATATTTACACATTAACTGCCTGACCCTGAGCAAAGCTAACGTAACAGAGAGAAACTTGAACTAAGCACTGGTCTTGTAAGAATCACTTTAAGGCCTTAAATCTCAGCATGCGTGAGAATAGCCTTTGGATAAGAAGCAAAGCCACAGATACAAAACAGAATACAGCTGTACTTGCCACAGTGATTCCTCTTAATATTATCACCAAATGGTATTTTGAGATAGCCTTGATTTCTTTTCCTAATTTCCAACCAGTCCTGTTTCAGTTATTTCACAGCAGAGCCTGTACTTCACCAAAATCATGATAATGAAGTCCAGCCCAGAGAGAAAATAGCATCTTTCAATTTCTCCCTTATGATAGATAGGATGCAACTTTAATAAGCCAAATTAATAAGATTTTCAGTAAATGTGAATGCTCACGTAATAAAAAAAATTTAAAAAGAAAAGAAATGTTTCCACTGCAGCTGGCGCTTCTTCTCATCTCAGGGCTCTGCAGGACCTTTTACTTTCCATGGTAATACCACACATAGCAGGTACTGACCCCAGGTCAAATGGCTGTAACATGATTTGAATGTTGCTTTCAGGTTTGTTTTTTTCTTCTAGCCACTGAATGTCACTTGAGGTGCTTCTCCTCTTATAAACACACTTTTTACATCATCACGTCAGATATATTAACATTTTGTCTCTCTCTACCCATATTTACTGCTGTGTTCTAAAATTCATTTCTTCCTCCAGGTTACAGAATAATAAGCATTCATTTGCTTCTCATAAATGGCCTTACAACTATTTAAAATTACTCTTTCCATTTCCTGATCTAACCTTGCCTCTCTCTTCTGTCAATTACTTCTTGATTGCTTCATTAGAACTAGAAGTGTCCCCTTTTGACTGACATCACCTGAAGCGATACGCTCATCAACTGGAAACAAGGTAGAAAACAAAAGACCTGACCATAAACCACCAGTGCAACAAAAATCTTTCACTTATCAGAAATTCATTTGTCCCAGAGCTGGAAATAAAGTGAGTGAGAGGATTTGAAGTGACCTGTCTACAGTTTTGGGTGGCTATGTTTAAAAAGGGAAGAGGGGGATTTAACAGCAAAGGCTGATTATAAAAGCAAAATTAAAGCATTTGACTTGTTTACCTGATTAAGGACATAAAACTTCTCCATCAGTATATCATTGGGACCGACACCAGAATAGAAGCAAAATCATATACACTAAAGATGAGACCCGAGAAGTAAAAGCATTCATGTTAGAAGTTATTAAAAGGTTCTGAATCGGAGAAACATGGGATCAGTAAGGATGCAAACGCTTCTTTTTCTTCCCTTTTAAAATTGGGGTTTGATCAGCTTAAGGAAGAAACTATATGGTATACATTTGTAAAAGCAGGGCATTAGACATGGACATGGTGATCAGGAAGATCCTGAACAGCCCAGCGTTTCTATAAAGGAAAGATGTTCCATGTAAAACTGGGGGTTATATAGCCAGACAAGATTATCCTATTTGGTGTGGAGTATTTGCAAGAAAAAACAGACCAGGAAAGATAAAAGCCATACATTTGTAAGGATGAAAGCCTGCTGCTCAGGGGGAAATAAAAGCTGACTACTTTTGGAATAAAACAGGGCGGGGGGGGGAGAGAGTAGAGTTGTTATTCCCAGAGTGTTAGATGTGCTTCTGAGCACTCCAGCTCTGACACAGACCATGGCAGCCAGTTCTTAGAGGCAGGAATTGGATATGGTTTGCTCTACTGCAGACAGGGCAACATTCGAGAGGGATCCCCAACAAGAATGTGCCACTTCTGAAAACACACACCATCTCCCAAAGGCTCTTGCTAATCTGTGTCACAGACAGGTTTCACGCTAATTCTTCAGCATCACTGCTTCAGCAGTGCAGTTAAGAGAATCTTAAGCAGAAAAATGAGAACCTCGGCTCAAAAGTCCTTGCTTCCATATACCTGTCTTAAGAAAGTCCTGGATAAAATGAATTTTGAGTCCAACTGTGTTCAAAAAACCAAAAAACCCCCAAGCTCTCAGCTGCACTGCTTCACAAGGTGTCCCAAAAATGACCAAAGGCAGAGTGAAAAATCTTGATCTTGCTGAACTCAAGTAATCAAATTCCCATTAACTTCCAGGGGACAAGTCTCAACCCAGGAATCACAGCAAAAGGCAGTGAAGGAGAAGTAGCAAAAGATGGGGATTTTCTTGCTATATCCTACATCTTTCTGGCTGGTTGGGTTGAGTTTTGTTTTGTTTTCCATTAAAAGTTTGGAGGGATAAAACCTTGTCTACAATAGCTGCAAAAAAAGGAGCATTCAGACCTGAATCTTTTATCTTCAACCCATCTCCTTGTGGACCAACTCAAAACCGTTTCGCAGAATCGTCTGCCATTGCCTGTCATCTTTTAGAGACTTCAGTACTTAGAAGCTGCAGCAGAGGCTTCCCCTAAAGTCTCAACATTTAGCATTGCATGAAAACATCAACTTTAATTTATAAATTAAATCTTCAGTGCTTCAGTTGGCAGGAGAAAGATTGATGCCACTGTAACTAGAAGGATTTCAATGTAGAAAATAAGTCTGAAAAAAATTCACTTTAAAAAAAAAAAAAAAAAAAAAAAAAGGAACATGTATGTTTGATTATGCAGAGCAGACTCTGCCTGAAAGCTTGGCATGGGTAACACTGTGCCAGACTAGAGCACAGAGTGTAAGCACATTGCTGGTGGGATGCAGCAAGAAACAAATCTCATTCACATGTATGAAACCAGGCAGAGCAGGTGAATAAAAATTGATTAATTAACAGCATGAATATTAACAAGATCAATGATGAGATCTAAAACTGCAACTGACAGTAAGCAGTGGGAAAATTATTAATACTCCAGTGCACCTAAGCTTAATTTTCTTTCCCTTTTTGCACAGTGAAAGATAACCATCAATTCTTTAAATAAATCTTAACCACGATGTCACATACTGAGCAGCGTGTGAACCTTAGCAAGAGGGAGGTAGCTTCTTTGTGGCAGCAGCTGCTCCGTGCCATCATGCTGCTAATTATTTAAAACCTGGCATTAGAATTCATGGCACAGTACAGTTTATCAGTCCAAAGTAAGCAAGAAGAGAGACGCATCTTGATCATAGGAAATTATGAGCAATTTGTGGAAATATTACTTCTCTCATTCTCTGGGGTATTTTGGCACTGTGGCATGAAAAGGTGCCTTACTATTTCATCCTGGTAATGGCCAGCTCTTCAGAGAGTGATAACTGGATGCCGATGTTCAAATACTCTTGAGGAATACATTTCTTTTGGCCGGTCAGAACCAAAAGACTGCCATTCATGCTTCATACAGCTAGCAAATGTAACATGCAACCCACTCCTCTAAAAGCATTAACCCTGCATGCCCAATGAATGTATATAACATTTCACCACCCTTTATTATTTTACCCTTTAGTTTTCTGGTGTAGGTGAATGAAATGCAAACTGCCCAGCCAGCACTGGGCTGGTAATGAAGGAGTTAACAACCCAACCACTAAGAAAAAGAAACAAAATACTTTGTTTCCTCCACTTTGTCACTGCTTTGTAATTTAACATTTACCATGAATTAATTACTGGAAGTCTCCATTAAGACTCTTAACATTTAGACTAAAAGTTCAGCGTAAACTCAGGGTCACTGTTTACAGTGCTCCCTGAGCAAGCAGTCTTACTGCTTGGAAGTAACCATGAATGTTAAAAGGTACGAAGCAAGTATAACGAAGAAACAAAATACAAAACTCTAAAAATATCCCCGTGATCTATGCATGTAACCATGGTGTCTGACAAATTCAATTAAATCTGTCATACATCATTCCTACAATGTTATTGATAGA
This sequence comes from Egretta garzetta, assembly GCF_000687185.1. Lineage (NCBI taxonomy): Eukaryota > Metazoa > Chordata > Aves > Pelecaniformes > Ardeidae > Egretta > Egretta garzetta. The sequence continues at coordinate 1,123,552 of NW_009258541.1, read as the reverse complement.
GACATAGCAGTATTGAATTTTAATTATTCAGATAGTATTGATCCCACAATGATCTGGTGAAAATCATCTCAGGTTGTCAGTACCCCTAGGAGACAACAGCTATTATCTAATTATAAATCACACTGTGTCATTTGATAAAAGGTTAGGGCTTTCTTTTTACACATTTTTGCAGTCAGATTCTCATGTATAAATCAGAGTGACATGATTGTCTGCAAATGCTAATTATTTTCTTCCCATTGAGCAACTATTTCATTACCATGACGGACTCATAAAAAGGAGCTCCTAGTGCATGTAGCAAATTCCCAGAGATGCAGCAACAACTAAAGAATTGGGATTTCAGATTTTTATTCCGTATTGACCTTGAGCAAGTAATTGTAACGCTTGCAGGGTTTGCATTTCCCCCAAGGGGAAAAGTGGGACAATATTTGCAGTGCCCACTCCTGTTAAATGCTTTGAGATTCTCAGAGGAAAGCTGCTGAACGGCAGCAGACTTTCCTTTTCAGCTCTTAGGTGGAGACAAAGAGGCTGGCTAGTGATCCTGCAGAGTGCTCTCCTTCTCTTCCAAAAAATCTTAGTTTCCCTCTACACCCCGCTGCTGTCATCAGGGAATTGAGTGGTTGACACTATCAGTTTTCTTTTTCTCCCCTCAGACCCCGATTTATCAATCCACTCAGGACAACGGGAGGACACATCACCTTGCAGCGACAGTGGTGCAAGAGGCAGGGATGGCAGCACGGGGCCAGGGGCGCACAGACACCCCACACCTATGCTCAGGGATTCCTGTGGCAGCTCCTCCTGGCCCATGCTGCACCCCCTGCCTCCACCCAGCTCATTTTGCCATCTTCCCTGTTTTGTGGGTGGCAAATGGCCCTGTTTTCAAGTAACTTGTAAGGAGAGATGCAAGACACCTTCTTGCCATCATTTCGCTATTCATTCTCATGCCTCGCAATGCCAGGAAGCTTATTCTTAGGGGTAAGTAGTGTTCCTGCAAGCTCACCCCACAGCCTCCAGCGGGGAGGCACCGACAGATGAGAACAGCTATGATATTTTGCTGGAAGTTTGAGTTAATCTGGCATTATGCAGCAGCCCCAAAATAACTGCTGAAGGAGGTCTCCAGCAGACCCTTACAGACCCTCCTTCTTCATCCTTTATTATGTGGGAAAGACATCCCACATCCAAAGAGGCCTTTTAGGCTAGACATTAGGAAAAACTTCTTCACTGAAAGGGTTGTCAGGCTCTGGAATGGGCTGCCCAGGGAGGTGGTCGAGTCCCCATCCCTGGAGGGATTTAAAAGAAGGATAGATGAGGTGCTGAGGGACAGGGTTTAGTGGTGGGATGGCAGGGTTAGGTTAAAGGTTGGACTCAATGATCTTAAAGGTCTTTTCCAACCAAAGCAATTCTATGATTCTATTAAATCTGGTAATTTGGTCCAAGAGGAGGGAGCGCGTGTTCCCCAATACCAGAGACAGTCCTAGCAACCAGCTTGTTCCTTTTTTCCCTTTTATGACAATTAGCTCTTGGCGCAAGCACCCTCCGCTGACCATCAGCTGCAGCATGATCAGGCGGGCAGAGAAGCGCCAGCCCATTTACTGCTTCAGAGATCGTAACCAGCTTCTCGAGCTCCGCTGAGAGACCCAAGGGCAACCAGCGCAGCTCCCCAAGTAAAGGCAGTCAGAGGGAATCTTTACATGCAATCCAATAGCGTATGACAGACGGCATCCCTGCAGGGTACATTTATGTATAAGGAAAGAGGGTAATAAAAGTGCCTGATCATTGCTCCCTAAAATACAATGACTTAAACAACTGCAGTGATGGTCTGTAATAAACGCACCATTCAATGCCATTCTGGGACTCCCTTTTTTTCCCCACATGCCTTGAACTTTATGATACAGAAATAAGGATAAAATAAATGATCAGCGACAAATGGCCTAAACTGAGAACATGAAATCTGAAAGAGGAGGTTAAATATTTAGAAAACTGTAAATGTCCTCCTTTAGATTTGAATTTTATCTGATTTGAAAATGTCACTATTGAGTCAAGGACAATTTAGAGACTAAGGAAATTTTTCAGCTGAAACAAGGGACATTTTGGAAAAATCAGGTTCAAATGAGAAACATACACATGAAAGCTGTCGCTCAGCACTCATTGCAGTCTGCAAGCCTTGAGTGGGCCGTGGGACTCACTTCATTTTGTCAGCGGACATTTTTACACTTGTACTGGAGACCTCTAAAATTGTGACATTTTCTGCAGCTAATGGATTTCAGAGGCTCCACAGGGAGACTGACTACAATTCTCCATTCCCTAACACTGCCCTGAACTGAAGGATCTTTCAGAAAAAATGAGATACATTATTAGCACCAGCCTTAGATTAGCACCTAACCTACGCACTTTCGCGGGGGTGAGGGACTGCCAGGGTCCCCCTGTATATGCTACTACCAGAGACTTCCAATCCTACCGCAGGTTTTAAGTCCTTGGGGAAAAGAGTTCTAGTTTGAAGGGAGAATTGGCATGGAATAACCCAAAGACTTCCTTTCATTTCATTTCACAGAAAGCTAAAACATGAGGTAGCATTAAAAGCTCCTCTAGCTAACGTCTGCAAACCCACTCCTAGCAAGTTTAGGTGAAGTCAGCACTGTGTTTACTCCCAATTGCTTATTCACTCTTCATTTTCATTCTTTTAATTACCCCAAAAATCTCCCACACAATACAGGATGACAAGCCGCTATGAGTAAGAGTAGAAAATCCCCAGTGCAATCCATTGAAGCTGTAACACAATTCTCAGTCACATTTCATACTTGAGCCAAATTCCTCTCAGTCATCTAAAAAAGCAAGCTGTGTATCCTAAGCCACTGCTGCCCTGAGCCACCTTGGTTCTTTTTAAATGCTTCATTTTATGATTCCTTTCTACCTTTATAGGTCCTTTCTATTTTCAGTTCTCGTTTTATACCACGTCACTCTCTGTGACCAGTTCTTTTCCATAATTAACCTCATGTGTTCATAACTACATGTTTATTCTTATTCTGAACATAACTTCTCTTTTTTGCTTCCTCTTTAAAGTATTCTATGTTGTGCCAAAATCTCCATGAACAAATAAATATACCAGGAAGCACACAGTCTCAGCAGGGTGTACAGTTGTGTGTTGTTACCCTATTAGCACGAGAAACACAAAGAAAAAAGGAACGTCCAGAGCACGCCTAAAGGAAAACAATCCCAAAAAATGCCAGGCTCTTCATACACCATTTCTTCCCATTCTGCCTGCAGATGTGTTTGTCTTTCCCATCACGGTCCAGTTCTACCTGTTCAAGCCCACCTATAACTCTAGATTAGACTTGCACACACATCACCACAGACTCACAGGTCGTGGGTGGTGGTGCAGAAAAGCACTATTTCCTTCTCTGCATGGCGATCCAGATACCTCAGGTCTGACCTAGGAGGAAAATCTGTACTTTCTCACAGTCTGCAACCTAAAACTGAGGTTATGCCTAGCAACGAGGGAAAAGCTGTGTGACAAAACACAGAAGAAAGCCTACCTGGTAATTTTGAGGCAAACGCAAAGTTGTAAAGAAACCTATATTTTAAACAGTCCAAGGGTTTTTGAAAACTTGAGGACCTTTGCAGTTTGAAAAGGCTACATGCTTAAAAGCTTGAATTATCCCAGACAAATGACTACATTTCACAGGCAGTACAAAACCCTACAGACTGAGTAATGGCAGCTCACAGGTGTACAGAAAATCTGCATCTAACTAAAGGTAAAAATAAAGAGGAAATTAAAACATGACTGTGAAGCATTTGGCTTGGAAAACTTTCCCAGAGAGGCCATCCATCAAATCCTGTGCTATGCACAAACATGGCATCAGACCCATGCAACACGTAAAATTTTCTCATCATTGAGCCACTTGGCATTGTTTCACACACCTAATTTTGCATGATTTTGTCCTGAAATTTAAGCTGCTAATCAGCTATACAGTCATGTGTATTTTAAACCTTTTGATTATAACAGCATATTTCAATATTCTGCAAAGTGCAGTATCAATGATTTAGAGATTTACAGCACAAATAAGATAGATTTCTAAATGGTATATGATATTTTTGTATAGTAAATAACAAATGAGATACTTGGTGCTTTTGGGTCCTAGTGTATAACAGTAGCTTGTGTTCTTGCCCTAAAAATGTTGCTGCTACATCTCGGTACACCTTTATATCCTCCTGTCTTCCTAGAACGTGTGATATGATCACTTCAAAACTGCAAAGGTCTCAGCAGAAGTCATTGGGTAAAACACTAGGTGTGGCAGACCAGAAAAGCAAAATGATCCATACTGGCCTTAAGCTGCAAGACTCTAAAACTTTCTATAAAAACCTTTTTCTCTTTTTTATTTTTTTTTTAATAATTTTCTCTTGAAGACTTCTGTATTTCTGTCAAAAAGCTAAACTAAAAAAAATTTCATCTGTTTCAAAAAAAA
>NW_009258541.1:1097379-1118870 GCF_000687185.1 Egretta garzetta | reverse complement strand
ACGAACCTGGTCTTCTCCTACAGCAGGAGGGGTTTCGCCCTCCCGGTCCCCCTCATGCCATCCATCGACTTGGGAGGGGTGAGGAGAGAGGTTGCCAGTGAAGACTGAGGCAAAAAAGTTGTTGAGTACCTCAGCCTTCTCCTCATCTGCTGTTACCAGCCTGCCGGTCTCGCTTATCAGCGGGGGTACACTCTCTTTAACCTTCCTTTTCCGGCTGATATACCTGTAGAATCCCTTTTTATTATTCTTTGCATCCCTAGCCAAGTTAAGCTCCAGCTGCGCCTTCGCCTCCCTGACCCCATTCCTACACAACCGGACCACTTCCCTATACTCTTCCCAGGATGCCTGTCCCTGCTTCCACTGCCTGTGCAGTTCCCTCTTCCTCCTTAGCTTGACCAGCATCTCCTGTCTCAACCACGCTGGTCTCTTCCCTTCTTTGCTTGATTTCTTACACCTAGGGATCGATAGCTCCTGCGCTCTGTGGACCACTTCCTTAAAGATCTGCCAGCTCTGTTCTGCTCCCCTGTCCCTGAGGGCCGTTTCCCAGGGAGTCCTACTGACTATCTCCTTGAGGAGCTGGAAGTTGGCTTTTCTAAAATTCAGGGTCCTGACTATACTCTTTGTCCTTCCCATTTCCCTCAGGAGCGTGAGCTCTACCAGCGCGTGATCACTGCAGCCCAGGCTGCCTCCGATCTGGACATCTCCGACGAGCTCGCTTGCATTGGTGACCACCAGGTCCAGTATCGCATCCCCTCGGGTAGGGGTGTCTATTACCTGGCTTAAGAAGTTGTCCTCAATGCATTCGAGAAACCTGCTGGATGGCCTACATCTTGCCGTGTTGGTTTTCCAGCAGATGTCGGGGTGGTTGAAGTCCCCCAGCAGGACGAGGGCCTGCGAGCGCGAAGCCTCCCGGAGTTGGAGGAAGAATGCTTCGTCAGTCAGCTCCTCTTGATCTGGCGGCCTGTAGTAGACACCAACCACCAGGTTCCCTTTGTTGCCTCTCTCTCTGATTCTTACCCATAAGCTTTCGACCTGCTCGTGGCTATTCTTCAGGGACAGCTCTTCACACTGTAATGATTTCTTGATGTAAAGGGCAACGCCCCCGCCCCTCCTTCCTCGCCTGTCCCTTCTGAACAGCCTGTAGCCATCAATAGCTACATTCCAGTCATGGGATTCATCCCACCAGGTTTCTGTAATGGCAACCAGGTCGTAGCTTTCTAGCAGCATGATTGCTTCCAACTCCTCTTGTTTGTTTCCCATGCTGCGTGCGTTTGTATAGAGGCATCTCATCTGAGCTGTCGGCCTCATCACCTTCATAGCAGTACACTCCTTGTTTCCTTTGAGGTGTTTCATGGGCTTTTCCTTGTTGGCTCCTATTACCTCAGGAGCCTCCGGCTCACCTCCGCCAGACTTCAACCTTGCTGCAGCACCCCTGGCACACTGCTGGGCAACAGGTTGAGGGCTCATACTAGCCCCCAGTCCCTCTAACCCTTGCATATCAACCCCTGGCCTGTCGCTGGCAAGCCCGATAGGTTCCCCTTCCCCCTTCACATCTAGTTTAAAGCCCTGTCAATGAGCCCTGCAAGCTCCTGGGCAAAGACCCTCTTCCCCCTTTGAGAAAGCTGGCTCCCATTTGATGCCAGCATTCCCGGTGCCGTGTAGACCATCCCGTGGTCAACGAACCCAAAGTTGTGGCGGCGACACCAGTCGCGAAGCCACGTGTTAATAGACTGAGTTCTCCTGTACTGCCCAGTGTCTCTTCCCACAACTGGAAGGAGCGAGGAGAAGATGACCTGCGCTCCAGATCCCTTCACTAACCGCCCCAAGGCTTTGAATTCTTTTTTCATCACCCTCGGGCTACTTACTGCAACTTCATCTGCACCCACGTGGAAGAGCAGTAAGGGATAGTAGTCCGAGGGTCGGACCAGGTTAGGAAGCTTCCTAGTGACATCTCTAATCTGGGCTCCTGGGAGGCAGCAGACCTCCCTATGAGCAGGGTCCGCCCGGCATATCGGTCCTTCTGTTCCCCTCAAATGGGAATCTCCTATTACTATCACCCTCCTCTTCTTCCTTGTGGATGCAGTAGTGATGCGACGGGGGGGTTTTTCTGATCTTTGTGCCTCCCGTGATGTGGATAGGTCAACACCTACCCCATCCACTGCCTTCTCTTCCACCTCTAGAGCCTCATACCTGTTACTCAGAGGCACCTGGGGAGAAGCGGTGGGTGCAGAAAGGGTTCTCCTCCTGCCCCGACTACAGACCACTTTCCATTCACTGCTCTCCATCTTCATCTCCATCTTCATACACCATTTCTTCCCATTCTGCCTGCAGATGTGTTTGTCTTTCCCATCACGGTCCAGTTCTACCTGTTCAAGCCCACCTATAACTCTAGATTAGACTTGCACACACATCACCACAGACTCACAGGTCGTGGGTGGTGGTGCAGAAAAGCACTATTTCCTTCTCTGCATGGCGATCCAGATACCTCAGGTCTGACCTAGGAGGAAAATCTGTACTTTCTCACAGTCTGCAACCTAAAACTGAGGTTATGCCTAGCAACGAGGGAAAAGCTGTGTGACAAAACACAGAAGAAAGCCTACCTGGTAATTTTGAGGCAAACGCAAAGTTGTAAAGAAACCTATATTTTAAACAGTCCAAGGGTTTTTGAAAACTTGAGGACCTTTGCAGTTTGAAAAGGCTACATGCTTAAAAGCTTGAATTATCCCAGACAAATGACTACATTTCACAGGCAGTACAAAACCCTACAGACTGAGTAATGGCAGCTCACAGGTGTACAGAAAATCTGCATCTAACTAAAGGTAAAAATAAAGAGGAAATTAAAACATGACTGTGAAGCATTTGGCTTGGAAAACTTTCCCAGAGAGGCCATCCATCAAATCCTGTGCTATGCACAAACATGGCATCAGACCCATGCAACACGTAAAATTTTCTCATCATTGAGCCACTTGGCATTGTTTCACACACCTAATTTTGCATGATTTTGTCCTGAAATTTAAGCTGCTAATCAGCTATACAGTCATGTGTATTTTAAACCTTTTGATTATAACAGCATATTTCAATATTCTGCAAAGTGCAGTATCAATGATTTAGAGATTTACAGCACAAATAAGATAGATTTCTAAATGGTATATGATATTTTTGTATAGTAAATAACAAATGAGATACTTGGTGCTTTTGGGTCCTAGTGTATAACAGTAGCTTGTGTTCTTGCCCTAAAAATGTTGCTGCTACATCTCGGTACACCTTTATATCCTCCTGTCTTCCTAGAACGTGTGATATGATCACTTCAAAACTGCAAAGGTCTCAGCAGAAGTCATTGGGTAAAACACTAGGTGTGGCAGACCAGAAAAGCAAAATGATCCATACTGGCCTTAAGCTGCAAGACTCTAAAACTTTCTATAAAAACCTTTTTCTCTTTTTTATTTTTTTTTTAATAATTTTCTCTTGAAGACTTCTGTATTTCTGTCAAAAAGCTAAACTAAAAAAAATTTCATCTGTTTCAAAAAAAAACAATCTTAACATTATGGTGATAAAAAGGAAATAACCAGAAAATTACTTTCCACTGAAATAAAACTTTGATAGAAAAGGTGCAGTAATGTTTGCAAACAGTATCAGCACATTTTTAAACCAACACCGAACACATATCTGAACTCTACTCAAGCATCATCTTTGCTGGTATACAATTTTTTTTCATCTGATACCTGTACAATCAAGTGATCTGATTTAGTGCAGTACATATTCAACAAGTAATCAGATCCACAAAAAACTAGAGCCCCTCAAGCAAACTAACTGATGTCCTTGCTGACAGCGTTTCCCAAGAATTACCAAGAAGCAATGAAGACTTACAATGAGAGCCAGAAACACAAAAGATGCAGTTGGACAGTAATAGCTGCTCCTCCTCCCTTTCTGCTGGACATACAGAGAAAATTAACTATCTATCAGAGTTGTGAACCCATCGCATTTTAAACACGATTAAAAAAATACTAGTTTTCCGAGTAACACAAACGGCCCTTGAATTTATTCCTCTATAGAGGATGTTGGCCAGCTCTTCCACACCACCACAGCCACGCAGTCAAAGCTGAAGGAGGAAGATCCAACAGAATCAGAAATATGTGCAAGGTACAAAATGGATGATCAGGACATAGCCCCAGACCCTCGGTGTCGCTCCCTGGATAATTCACTGCTTTGAACAAAAGTAAAAGCATAACTGGGTAACCAATTTGTCCCCATTCATCTAGGGCCACGGGGAGGTGGAGAACATTTATTTGTATCACCGATAAGCCAGCCTCATCACCCGTGATGCAACACTTCTCAGCTTGCCTCAGAAGGGAAAAGGCTGTTCTTATGTTAAAACCATTCTATTACAAGTGAAAGATGCCTAAATAGCATGCAGGTGCAGAGGCGTACTCTGGGGTGAATGCATTATTGGCTTCAGTGTCACAGAGTCTCAGAGAAAGAGCCCACCAAATCAGACAAAGCTGATTTCAGAAAGGGAAACACTTTTAAGAGTGTCCCATGATTACAGAACAGGTTTTGAGGCACCACCACTTTTACTCAGGACAAGGCGTTAAGCAAAGACTTTATGAATTTTCATACAGCAAACCAGGATTTTATCTGTGCAGTTAGCAAACTTCCACCAAGTATAAAATTGCTTTCCGCTCCATTTATCTGGAGGCAGAGTGGACTAACAGTGTTGGAATCCAGGCTCTTCCTACACCCTCCTGTAAGTTTCTCAAGGCTCACACGATGATACCAGCTTCTCTCTCTGAACTACGCTGCAATTTTCATTATGCCTCTGGAGCTTAATTCAGTAGTTGCAAGCTAAAGTCCACAAAAAGGGACACAAAATTAAAAATTCACACATGAAATGCAAGGGTTGCTGCCTGAATCACAGCAAACCACCATTCTTTAGCTTCTTGTACTGGCATTACTGGGTCAGTCAAGGAAAGCCACATCATCCAACTTTACTCATAGGCTGCTGGCTGAAACCTCTGTGAGAGTTCATACTTCCATTATATCTTAGTCCACACCGTCTGCCACAAGATTCATACTGATCTATAATAGACCAGACAAAAAATGGAAATACAACAAAGGAGCTAGACAAAATGTTTGCTCTAAGTTATTACGGGCAGCTAGTTGAGAGCTTTGACTGATCTTCAGAGATTTCCTGACTCTAATTATGATAGGAACTATGGGGTTGTTTTTCACTCCCCGGTAACTGTAGCTGCTGCTGGGAGATTCTCCAGGACTAGTCTGTGTACCACCACCCACCCCAGTCCTGCTACACCCGAGCATCCTTCTCCAATGCCTCAACTGGATTTTCAAAACTTTTTGAGTCTTTTTTACTGCTAAAACATTGTGGGACCACATACATCTTTCAGTGGGTTGGGATGATCTTATTTACTGTCTTGTCCTCAAAGATCCTTCCACCACAGGACAGGATAAAAAACACACAGAAAGCAACAGCCTCAATCAGGTGGACAAGGACAGCACAACCTTGATTATACTCAAGTGATATTTTATGGCAGGAAATGGAAAAGACTCCATTTCAGGCATATTGATAAGTTGCAATTGGCTGAGGTGTTTGCTACAAAATGACTTATTTCTGCCTCTGTAAGTATTTATCTATAAATAATATCAATGCCATTTGCAGGGGTTTTTTCCCCCTCCTGATGGCTTATGCTGCTATCACACTCACTTGACCCATTCATCTACCACAGCTGACCTGTGCAGGAACTTCTGCAGTAACCCCCATCTTCTCTACCTTTTCCTCATAGATCCACACGAAACTGCAACACAGTGAAATAGATCTGTCGCTCAACTTACAGATACAACCAGAGATCCAGCTACTCTGAATCCTCCAGGATTACTTTGCTCAATCTGTTTCATTCCAAGGGTGAAGAATGAATGCTTTTCATTCATTTTCTTTTTTCTTTTCTTTCCTCCTTTTTCTATGTCGAAGGAAATGAAGCTACATCCATTCCAATTATTACTACTATCTAAAACCTTTCCAATAACGAGGCATATGGACAGCTAAACATGCACAAACTAATCAGCTTTTACTGCCTGATAAAGTGCCACACTTGTCGTGTTCCCTGATCAGCCAAGCTTATTAGTTCTCTGCATCCGACGGTCACAAATTTGCATCTATTAACAACTGTCGGGAGATTTAAAAGCTTCCTGTTCTGCAAAGATTATCCATCAATGGAAGCAATTCTTAAGGGAGAGAAAAGAATATGTTACTTCAGTGCTAGCTTTGCTAGGCAGGCCTTGTTGGATTCATCATCTTAATCTGTTACATTGACTGAAATCATTGCAGCTGCTTTTATCCAACTATCTCAGAACCGATTGGCAATGTATTAGTAATAGTTGTACTAAATGCTCTTCTGAAACCTTAAGAACGTCAGTCAAATGGGACTTATTTTTCCTTGGTTAAACAATAGTTCATTATGTGCTCATAAAATCAAGTAGGTACCTGAGCAGATGTGAAACACTTTTGGCTGAACAGTGTTTGGCAGTTTAAGAAACTGCTTCATCCTGTCATGCTGCTGCCATGTCATATGAGGCCCCCTTCACAGGGAGGGAGCAGAGATGACAAGATAGGGAAGGCTCTCACCCCTCCTCAGTTCATGAGAAGCCAAGAGGCTTTACATTGCATATTCACCTTTTGAAGGGAGCAACTAGGGCTTTTGTTATTCTTAATTTTACACCTTAGAGGAACGGAACAAAGGTGAAAAATCCTCCTTAAAGAGTTGGCTGGAGCTTCTTGTTCTCCATCTCCTCCCCTTGGAGTGAGGGAGCCCACATCATCTCTGCTGTTCAACTGTAGTCAGTGGCTCCCTCTACCCACAGTTTTGGTGAAGCAGCCTGCCCTCTTTTTTCAAATGAGTTAATGTGATTTTTCTATATTTTTTTTTTAATACTAAAAGCCCTCTGTCATATCCTAAACTGCAAAGTGTTCTCATGGGGTTTTTCATCCTCCCCTCACCCCCTCAACAATTTAGTTGCCTCATACATTTTGGGATGTTTGTTAAGGACTCATATTCCAGAATACTGCATCTAACATGGTCTCTTCAGCAATACACTAGCAAATCATTAAAATGTATGGCCCTCTTCATCCCAAATGCACCATTTATGATACTTAATTTCATTTTCAAGAGATTCTGGGTACAACTCTACTCACCAGCCCAGTCCCATGTGGTGCCACATTCCACTGCATAGCAAGTAACCAACTCCTCATCTCAAGCATGTATTTTTACATGCTAATGCACAGATATGCAGTCAGTCTCCAAAAATAAATTACAGATAATCTTTATCTATTTACATGTTCCAAGCAGGGGAATGAACAACTGGAAATCAGAGCCAAATAGTTTATCTTGCAAGCCTCAGGGCTAACCCACATGGGGTTCTATATTGTTGATTCAATTTGGCTTCATTTTATTTTCTTGATAGTGCCAGTCTCCTTTCCTTCTCATTATTACCTTCAGCCAGAATTAAAAAAAAAGGCTGATACTTATTCCAGCCATGAATCAGCAAACAGAAGATAGTACATGAGCATTCAGGCTGGCATCTTCCCTAAAGAGATTAATTGTGGCAAGCTTGCTTGGCCTTCTGCCACTTTATACTCCTGCATAACAATCTCTGCATGGCATTTCTGTTAGCCATCCTGCCCCTCCAAATGAGCATAGATAGTTAGTGTAATTGTGCTCTCTAACAAGTCGAAAAGAGGGAATTAGCTGCCCTTTACTTTCTGCTCAGGTCAGCTAATCCTCAGGGTGGTCAGGCAAGTTGCAGAGAGAATGTCATACAGAAATCATATCAGGCAGGCATAGGGGCGAGTCCATTGTCAGCACTCATACAAACTGCCTCCAAATCCAGACTATGAGGCAGGAGTGGGGGGAGAGGAACAACAGAAGCAACAAGGCTGGTGGGTGTATGAGCAACCCTTCCACAGGCCCACAGCAATGGAAAGCAAAGACTGAGCAATTAAATTCATTCTCTTGTTGATCTGCTCAGAAAGAAGGGGACTACAGATTGAAAGCATCAGAAAATGAGATGGTAACTGGCAATGCAATTCTCAATTGTACAGAATCATAGAATGTTTTGGGAAATGTTTTTGCAAAGAGTATTAAATGGCTGGTCCCTTTCTCCAATTCCTTTCCGTATTTCCAAGCAGATATGCCTAACCAGAGTCATATTTGAGTGTAACAACATATAGATTGCAAAGCTCAACATGCTCTAGGTCATGTCTTTCAAGAAGTGGTATAGCATCTCCTAACATTTATTCAGGCACTGGTAACATTGGTGCTGCTCATGAATACACACAACTGCTTGGGCTGCGCTGCACCTCCCTTACTTATTCCAGTCTTCACAAATACTGGTCTGATCATCACCAGATCAAATCAAAAGCTGTAGCAATCACAGAGCACCTCTGTATGGCAGCCAGTGAGCTCCAGGATTTCTGGCAAAAGCATGAATTCTCCATAATGGGTTATTTTTATAACCAGTAACAAAAAGTAAGACAGCAGAAACATCTAACTAATTCTCAGTGGTCGTATACTTCAAGGTTGTGTGACAAATGAAAAGAACATGGAGAAAGCACTAACAATTTTGTTGTGATAAGCAGTACTTCCATGCTTTGTAACATTCCCCTTTGCCAAATATGTCTGTCATTCATAAAGGCAGAGCCATGTAAGAGGTGGAGAAAGAGAAATGTTAACTCTATTACACAGGTATAGCTGAGTGGTCCAGCAAATGGTGCAATAAAAGATCGTTATTGCTTATAACCCTGCTCAGACAACTGACCCACGCAGTTCAAGCACTGCCATCCTCAATCACAAGGGACTTAAGAGTCATGATAAAATTACAGTAATCTTTCTAGGAAATCTCTTCGACTTCTAAAATACACAAACAAACCAGGATGAACCAGAACTGCCAGATACTACTATTTTATATTAAAACTATAAAAGACACTGTGAAGAAAATATTCTCTAGTTGTGGACCCCAAAAGATAAAGATGGGAAAACATAATTCTCTCCAACTTAGTGATTGGGAAGCTAAAAAGGAAAAAAAAAAAAAAAAAAACCACACCACTGCCTGCTTTGTGCCTGTTGCACAGATCCAGCCAGTGGCCTGGTGTCTCACCCCTTTGCTGCAGCAGTTTATTCTTAATATTACACTGCCCCTTGAGACTAAGCAACTAAATATTTATAAGGGAGGAACAGAAGAAGTATTTAGAAGAGAAAAACATTAAGTAAGAAAAAAAAAGAAACAGTCAAAATCTTTTACAAATTAGAAACAAACCACTCCTGCTGTTATATAGTCTGTAACCAAGGGTACTGTGCCATTCTCTCGGGTCTTTTTCACCCAAACTACTTCATTCCAGGGGGGATTTAGCTTTACAGGTTTAATTCTGCCTGTGAAGGTAAGGAGAGATAAGCCAGTCATTGAGACCATTTCCCTTTATTGCTCTGCTCATGAGACTTGAGCCAAGTTCTGCCCTGGAGAAGAGGCACTCCAATCTGTATTGATAGCAAAAATACAGCGAGATATAAGTCCCAATTCAATTGTGACTATTTAAATCACTGCAAAATAAACTGTTTTCCCCAGGAGCTTCATGAAGTAAAATGGAAGTCAAAACTATTTTTTATTCAAGTAAACAAACTGGAAGAATAGACAATCTCATTAATGAAAAACACTGGAAATAGCTGAACGAGTAATTCTGAGAGTTGCAAACACAACACACTGTAGAATATGGAGCGGCAGCTGATTAGCAGTCCCATCCTTATTTTCTAATGGTGTGTAATTAGTGGTTTCTTAAAGAAGATGCACATGGCATTTCTTCAAACTAAGCACAGGCTCTGTTTGCTAAAGACATGGGGCTTCATTCTTATCTCAAACATGTTGCAATGCCAGGATGTGCCCTTTCTTAAGACTGTGTTCTAAAATAACTACTGTGCCACATTTCTAGGCTCATTCTCTGAAAAATCTTTTAGAATGTCACAGAAAGGAGTCCTTTTTTAACATTTCAGTCATTATCTTTTAGTAAAAAGGAATGCGTAATACCAAGAGTATATTTGCCAAGAAAGCTGGGTGATTTATTTGAATATTTGCACAGCTTTTGCAGCAAATTTCCTTCACTGTTTCTTCTGCATTTTCAAATCAGAGAAAAAAAAACAAGTATTTCAGTAGCATACAAATGGAGCAAACAATACCAGCCCCAAGGGCTCAGGGAATATGAAAAAAACTAAAAATACATACACACAGGAAGAACAGAAATCAACTTTTTTAACTGAGTAAGGGAATAATTTCATACAATCATGGACCTTACTACAACGGAGTTAAAACAACACAATACAAGATGCCATGCGGCTAAACATCAGCAAAAAAGTAAGAACAGCATATACCTCTCTGGTGAAGAGCTTAACACAGCATGCTAAAGGTTCAGAGAGTTATGGTGTGAAGCAAACTTAGGTCCATATCCCAAAAAGTCATCACACTGCTCACATTATCTAAATTACTCTATAAGAAAATTTTTTTCCACGCCAATGTGAGCTTTTGCATCAATGTTGGAAACGTCACTGGGTATCCTAATGCCTACAACAAACAGAAGGCGCGCATGTGTAGATGGGGCTGGCTATTTCTCCCCACAGCATATTTCTTTGTGCAACAAAGGCATTAAGTCTCCACACTGAGGTCCTCCAGAACGATGGATCTACTGCTATCTGAATACAAACACTTCAAATGGCATGGAGCTTGCATTTTGGGAAAAGTCACACATGGATGGAAAGGATTTCAGCTTGGAAAATCCCACAGAGAATGAAATTAGGAATTAGCCTGGGTCTAAAGAAAACTGGGAATGAAACATGTCCAAGGTCCGTTTTTTTCCATACCCATGCCTCACAAGGCATACCTCACCCAAATATCTGTGAGAAGGAAGAGCATGAGGGCTGAAAAGCTTTTAAGTACCCTGCCCTATTTGTAATTGCTTTTTCATTTGGAAGTGTCAAACCACCCATTTCCAAGCAATTCCAGGAAAGACCATAGGAAAGGAATCGGAAAAACTGCTTTGCTTCCCCTTGCTCACAGAGAGAAGCAATCAGCCCTCCTGGGCAAGCTTTGCTGGGGGAGAGCTGAGATTACACCTGTGGGCTGTCCGCTCCTCCAAAACCTTTCCTGCAAAGCACAGGCATGCAGCTCTGCTTGTGACACTGTTCTCACCATCTTGGTGCAGGAATGGCAGAGGCAAGCAGAGGTTCATAGGGACAGAAAACTGTTTTCTCTTGTATTCCTGCACAGACATTTAGAGCCAGATCTTGATCCCAAGAGTTTCATGCAGATAAACAAGAAAGTCAATAGCTCAGATTATTTTCTTAGGTAGAAATCAGAACACAAGTGAAAATACCAAAGCTAAGGGAGAACAGAGCTGAAAGATGGGAGACAGCAGAACTGGATGGCTTGGAGCTATCTTTTACACATTCCCTTTGCAATCTGTATTACCAACTTTTCTGTTGAGATATACTAGAATTTTGCATATTGTCAGGTATTTGAGGAAGCAAAACATGTTGAAGTACATAACACCATATTCTATCTAGCAGAAGACTTTATTCTACTGGCAGAAATATGCATTTTTTAACTTCTTAAATTGTATGTGCAGTTGCTGATTAAATGTCTAACTAAACTTTCACTTCAGGCAGTCAGAAAACGCTCTAAAAATCATCTGTCAGAGTGATGATGTGAAGGACAGACAAGTGCAGTAAGGGGTACCCGTGTGTGCAACCAGCAGTGTCTCACCTGATGGGAAGAGACATTGCGGGTTTTTCTCTACAAGGCCTCCAATTTAACAGTTGGGCACACTGCAGAGACCCACAGCAGGAAGGGCTGCTGGGCAAGGCAGGCACACCTGAAGTCCTGCTGGGTCACCATTTTTTCCAACCCCCTCCTTAGAAGAGGACCTTCTCACACTTTTCCTCGACAGAGCAGAAGCAAAGTTAAAAGGAAAAGGGGTTGCTCTTAGTAACATGATTCAGTGAGGGACAGCCAATGGTGCTAGGCACACAGTGTCTGATACTGGTGATTTTTCAGTTTTACCTAGGAATGTGATGCAGACTAGGGCCTGTAGGTACTGCAGGAATTAAGTCATCTTTAGTGCCATACTGTGGAATGGACTACTACAGATAAGAAACCACTACCCATTTTAAAGGTGGGACTTGGCTTAAAAAAAAATTAAGTCTATCTTAAAACACTTCCCATACACACACCCCTACCTTCAGTGTTCTAGGAAGACTTCTGGAGCCAGAATTCACAAGAAGCAAAGCACAATGTAGAAGTAGTAAACAAATGGATCTACTGTTTAACTCACTTCCTTGGTGACCCAGGAAGCTCATTACAATCCTAAAGACTTTCCTTTTGACTCCAGGCAGGTCCATTACAAGCACAGCCACAAACGAATTTGTAGCTAAAATCAGGTACTGCAACCTCATGCCTTGAGGTCTTGGTGTGCGACTCTGAATCCTGCCCTTTTTTCCCCACATTGTCTATGCAATACCCAGGGAGCAAGACCAGGCCAGCATGAATTTTGCAACAGAAAGTTTTCATTCAATGTGCGCTTGGCATGTGCTAAGAGTGCATGAGAAGTCACAGATAGGAGAACACTGACCTCAGAGAATCTTATTTCACTTAGAAGGAAGCTGGGATCACACCATCTTGGCTCTGTGAAGGCAGAGACACTCTGGGCCAAAGCAGAATTCTTAGTGCTGGAAAACAAAATTAAAATAAAGACATGAGTCAACTGTAAGACTTAAACCATCTTCAGTGTTAGGTGACAGCTAAGCAGACTTCCAGGATCATCATTTTGGATGAGGCACCCAAATCCTGACTCAGCACCTAACCTCAGCTTAGGCTCTGGTCTCAATTCCTTTGTTTGCCAAAGAGGGTGAACAGAATTTGCCTGTTTTGTGGAAGGCTGTGGGGACAGTGCTAAGATATTGAAAGCACATCACTCATAAGTACCTGTGAAATCCTGGAATCCAAAAAATTGAAAATCAGTGTAGAAAAGGTTGTGTTGGCTTAGTTAAAATTATTTCTGTTTTACAATGTTAAAATCTCTCTGCAGCAGTACATAAATTTTAAGAATAATTATTTTTAATAATAACTTGCTTCAAGATGTAGTACAGCTATTATTACTCCAATTACCCATTATTACTGTAACAGTATTCAAAAGCCACAAACTACTCACTCAGCAAACAAAAGTTCTTTTCTCGATGGGCAGTGGCTTTCATTATTTCACCCTTCACACAATTGCTTACTGCTACTACCTCATTCTTCACAGATACCTTCTGCAGAAAGAAAAAACAAACAAACAGTGAGTTAATCAGGATTAAAATTCTTTTCTCTGAGTTCCTACCATAAGGATCACTGTTACTACCCAGATCAGCAGGCCCTACCTGGCCTTCCATGCTGTGCTTGTGGCATTATTCTGCCTATGCTGTACCTGAATCGACAGGAGAGAACGTAAAGCAGGCTCCAAGGCACTGATTGAAGAGACACCTCCTGCCTTATGTAGCAAAAGCTGCTGATGGAAAAGATCTCAACAAGCAGCTCCTGTGCTGTTTGCAGCAGAGCCACAGGTGCTCTCAATCAACAGCAGGCAACAAGGCAGCGCAAGACGCTCTGTTAGGACTGGGGGACTTGAATCGTGCTTTTATCATAGGGTTAGATACTACAGCCACTGTGGGCCAACTGTTTTTTATAAAGAAAAAAGAGGCAGCACAGCACCCCTCTAGGAATACACTTAGCATGACAAGCTCATTTATTCCCAGCAGTTGTTTACCACTCTGTACCTTTCCTGCAGCAAGTGAGACAAAAGACAGGATTTGAATGTGAAATGGCTTAAACATTACAGTGGAAATGGGGGAGTGGGGTCCGTATTCCCTCCCCAGATCCACTGCAAGACTTGTGGAGACTTACACAGCTTGTTTCTCTCCTGCACCTCAGCAGTCCTCTACAGAAATCAGAGATATTGGTATGCAGTGTGATAGCCTACTAATGACAGGATTAATGTAAAATCTCAGCTGTGTGAGAGCTCAGGATGGGAAGGACTACTGACCATCACTGGGCAATTCTATTCATTTTCAGCAAGGAGTTTCTAGTCTCCCTCCTGCCTGGTAGGATCAACCTACTGAAACCTTAGGCATGATGAGCTGAAGTCACCAAAGCTGTGACCATATGCTTAGTGCCAGGGTTATGGCATGCAGTGAGTCAGACTCAATGCTCAGGGTAGCCCCAACCCCTCATCTACACTGGCCAGATCCTGCCTCTTAACTCACACTCACTGCAAGGCCCTCCCACCCGCCACTGGCATGCACCAACGGAAAAGGAAAATCTGAAAAGGAAATCTGGCAAATGAAAAGGAAAGCTGGCAAAGACAGAAAAAAAACCAACTCCAAAATGAGGTAGCTTGGTCAGGTGGATCACTGGCTCCAAGACAGTCACTGGGGTGCGCTCCTGGGAAGGAGCCAGGAAGGCTCGGCCAGGGACAACCCCTGTTCCTCAGCACAGGGGACAGATAAAATAGACACCTGAAATGGAACTACCAGAAACCCATAAAAAAAAATCATATTCATAATCAATAACTGGAGCACATATGATGCAGGCTGGCTGAAATCTTCCCCTCTTTGCTGGTGCTCTGGGGTTTCGAGAGATGTGTATATCAAGTAACAAAAATCAATTGAAAATTCCTATACACATCTCCTTGTTGAATTTTTTATTATCATTCATTTAAACCCAACAAACTACATGGCCCTGGTTTTCAGCATTGCCTGTCCCTGAGGCCCTTCTGCCTCCCTGCCTTTGGCTGAAAAGGCAACTTCATGCCTCAGTCTGTCTGCACCAGGATTGGCACAGCAGTAGGCATTTGATATCCCTGTCTCTAGAGAGTCTTCAAGTCCTTACTTGCTAACTTCAGGCATGACTGCATTTCTGCATTTCTTTTATACAACGAATTCATGCAAATTTGCAATTTTATCTCCAAATCAAGTTTTCTTTCTAGTGTCAGATTGCCACAAGTGGCACCAGTAAGCAAGGGCTGACCGCGCTGGGAGAGGGAGCACACATCTCTGACCCAGCAGACCACATCACATTCAGTAAGTATGCCCTGTCACTGGAGCCCCACAGTTGTACAGGAGCCATCATTATAGACTGTATTTACTATAATTTTGAGGAAATTGGGGTTGATTACACAGAGTGAGACAAAAATGTTCAGCTTAAGCTTACAAAAAGAGAAACCTCAAAATTGGCCTGACACTTATTCTTCTTATGGCTGCAGAGCCCCTTCAGCCCATTTTCACCTCAAGACATCTTCCTCTTCTCTGGCACGCCCTTTGAACAGTACCTAAAAGCTCACGGAGTAACACTTTCCAGAAATGCAGAGAAGTAATACATTATATTTGTATATATTGTAGATATGCATACATATATGTGTATGTATAGATTTGTCATATATATTTGAGTTATTGTGAGACTATTCCCCCTAAGAATAACACTGAGAGGCACATGGGTTTCACTAGTCACCTTGCAAGCAATCACATGCTTTGGATATTGAGGAGCTGGATTTATAGAGTTGTTTTATTTTCACTAAGTTTTTCATGTGTTTCATAAAGCAGAACATGGTGTAATTTATTGCTTGTCTAGCATCTTTCGCACCAAAAAGATTACAAAAATGTTTCACTGCCAATTACAGTTAACCAGCCTCACTCAAAGGCAGCAGAGCTAATGCTGGACTCACACAAGCTCAGAAGTTCATGGGCAGATGAAAGACCTCAAAGCTCAATCACTTTTCATGGACAGAATTCCCATCATCTTCCTTCTAACCATATCATTCCCAGAAGAGGGGTCTGAAAGCTGAAGAGCTCAATAAAGATGGCTTGAAAGGAAAGCTGCGAGCCAAGCTGGCTCAGGAAAAACATATAATGGAGCATTCCCAGGCAGGGCACACAGGCAAAAATAAAAAAACAGAAAGCTCTCCTCCTCCCTCAGTGTCCTCAAAATGGCAAATACAGCCCAGAACAATGAGCACAGTTAGAGTCACAGGATAAGAGAAATTGGCTAGGGCAACACAGCAGGGAGATTTTTAAATGAGCAGGATCATTTATATTTGACTTCTAAAAGAAACGATACGACTGTCCTCAGCCTGGCGTGGAGATATTTTTATTGCTTGACTTTTACATGAACTTATCAAGCTAGTATTTGGACAGGAAGAATACATTGCAGAGATATATCAGTATGTCTGTAGTGTGTCTGGCAGGGACTTGCAGCTTCTCTATTCCGAGCCTCAGGCAATAATGTCCTGGGTGATGTGTTTCTGTGTTGAAGCATTGAACATCCATCGGATTTATGCAATTCACAATGCTCATGTGCTGACTTCAAAATCCATGAAGTATAGACGGCACTGAGATCTTTTTCCCCTAAAGAAAGGGTTATTCTTCTTCTTTTAGAAGATGGTTGGAGCCACAGACAATACATAATGTTTTGAAGTCTAAGCTTTAATTAGAGAGATAAAGAAATGTATCTTCTTTTGTTAAAAGGGAAGGTTGTATTGAATGTGTGACAATGAAACTGCTTCCAGGACAACCACCAGAGATGTTCCTGCAAGGAGCTCTGGAGAAGGAAGATAAAGAGCTCACTCTTCACAAACACTGGCTTTTTGCCATCTTTGCACTTTTGTGACTCATCTCCTACCAATTTCAGTAGGAAGCAAAAAACCTTAAATGCAAATAATACTTCTCATCCAGTTCTATCAAGGGCAACATCCAATGCTAAATCCAGTTAGC
Organism: Egretta garzetta; assembly: GCF_000687185.1. Lineage (NCBI taxonomy): Eukaryota > Metazoa > Chordata > Aves > Pelecaniformes > Ardeidae > Egretta > Egretta garzetta. The sequence goes on along the minus strand of NW_009258541.1, from coordinate 1,102,020 downwards.
CAATTCATACTGAGGAAAGGAGTTTGTGTGGAAAATCATGGGGCTATTATCACATGAATAAAGTATTATAACCCATGAAAGATAATGGGTCTTTGGAGCAAGGCTGGTTTAGTTCTCAACAAGTGCTGCTGCTAAAAGTTAAAGCGGATACTTCCTTATTCAATAGAATCCACTGCAAAAATATGCCAATCAAAATACTGTGCTTTGCATTTGAGAGATGCCCTTGTCTAGCAGTCAGAGAACAGTGTAAACAGCAAAATTCAGTCTTCTTCCTCGGCACACAGTGAAGCAAAACCTAAAACAAGGGCAAAAAATCCCAGCAAGCAGCGTGATTAGGTTTGCTCTAGAACACCCGTAGACAAATAAAGACAAAGAGAGTGCAAGCTTGTATTTCCCTCTCTGGGAAAAAGAAAACACAAGATCTGGCAAAGTCCATCCCTAGTGTGCTAATACACAAGGATGAAATGACCCATACTGCAAGAAAATGTAAACAAGAAAAAAAGAGATGACAAAATCTAGTATTTAATATTACAGCCTAAGTTTTCTTGACTATAGACTTCAGACTAGATTTTCAGAGGCTGGTGTCTAAAAGAACAAATAATTATATTGTCAATGCAACCTAAAAAACTGTATCTGAAAAATAATGCAAAGAGGGTTTGGCTAAGGACAAGTTTGGAAATGCAGCCTCTGGGGGATCTGCTTTTTCATGAAATTTTAAAGATGCGCATAAAACATGGATTTAGGTTGTGTGCTTAGAATTGTGTGGAATCCTTGGTAAGCATTTACTCCTTGAAAGAATGAGCACTGGCAATCTGGATGCTTAAAAATAAGATTAACCCGAACCTGGGCAAAATTCCTTATCTTCCCCCTCTTCCAAGGTTCTCCATCTTCGTCTCAGGAGTCAGCCCGCTATAACTGAAGGTGCCCTGGATTTTACAAAGATGTTCTTTTTCTTAAGTAAAATATAAAAATGTACTTAGCTTAAGGATTCAAGTTTTCAGACTTAGGCACTCAACTTCAGAGCACACAGTTTTGGATGCGCTGGTTCAGACTGGCATTTGCTGTTTTATAATGCAAACAGGAGTTTCTAACGGCTGCTGTGACAAGCTCTGGGCAGAGCTGGGTGTCCCAGGGTGCTACTGGGACCTGGCAGTAAACCAGTGTTACTATTCTCAAAGATGTTGCTTCTTACAGTGCCAGATCTTCCCATCCCTGCCTGCTCAGCAGTTCACTGCAGGAGCCCCTGTGGTTAGGTAGTCCTTGAACCCAGAGCGATGGGCTGGAGCAGAGGGTATTTCCAGCAGACTAAACTGGTGCATGGACTGAATCCTGATGAGAAAACCAGCACGTATCACTCTGCCTCGTGGAGAGAGAACATCGCTGTCTCTGTCTCAGCATCCTCAGGGTTGTTTAATTCTCACATTTTAATTTCACTGATATTCACACTATTCCACCTAATCTTGTAATTATTTACTGAAAAAAACCCACAGCAATCAAGCCCCTCAAATACAAACAGAATATGTCAGCATGTTATCCCCTTTGCCAGTTAGTGCATCACATGCAGCCTTGCTTTGATTTCCTCGACTTAAGGATCACCCAATTTGCTGCAATGCTGCACAAAATAAATCACTAACTTCTTAAACCAACAAAAGGAGGATATTTAATGAGTCAAAGACAATACTGTATTACCAAAGCAAAAATTAAAGGAACTAAATTGTTCCTTTAAAATAAAATTTGAAAGCTTTACAGAGCCCAAGAAAGCAAACAAACAAACAAACAAAAAAAGATATACATGAAGGAAACACAATTATTCCAACCACAGAAATACAAATGTTATTGGTAGAAAACATAGCAGGGCTTTTTGAGAGAACACCACTGAATGAAAGCAAGAGAAGCAAAAACTGGATGAAAGGAAGAAAGGATGAGACATGAAAGAAAAGATGAGAGCTGGGTGAGAAAACAGGAGGGTCATTTCCTTTATCTAGACTTGCTAACTTCACTGTTCAGAAACAAAGGCAGTGACTGTTCTTCACAAAATTGTCTCCAAGGACTCTGTAGCCCATTTGGTGATATTTTTAAAAAATAGTTTGAAGAAAAAAAAAAATTTATTCTTTAATGTCACTCAGCAGTAGTTCTGCAGCTGGGGATTTCTGTTCATACAATGGTTTGAATTTTTTTCTGCTCTAGTTATTTCATTACAACCATAGGATTTATTACATGGTAATTCCCTGCGCTCTTATAAATCTATTTGGTGGGGGGTTTTTTTGTCTTATGATTCCAGTCTGGCAACAAATTTTCCATATAAAATTTAATCTATTGTATCTCACTTTTGCATAATCAGATCATTAAAATGCATTGCTAATATGTAAATTTGAGCTAACCTCATTACCATAATTATGCTCCATAATTATTGAATAAACAAGCATTTTAGAGTTTCTGAAGTCTGCTGAGAATGCTTTTCCGGTTTGGGAGTGGCTTTAATTATGTGCTCCCTAATCATTATTATAAACCTTTGTGGCAATCCTGCTATGTGACTGTTTTAAAAGCTGCTCCTAATCTGACTGGCAAGGACCAAAGGTTCATGTGCTGAGAGCACATCAGACAGCATCCTTCAGTCACAGCCTGGCTGCCATGCTCCACATGAATTAGTATTATTGCTTAATTTATAGACAGGGCTTTGCTCACAAGCCTCCATGTATTTTAAGGAATTATAAGCAATGAGTCAAATTCTGCCTTTCCCTCTGGAAGGAGGATTAATGAGTGAACATCTCTGTGTGTGATATAAGTTTATTGAATGTAAAATATTCGGGGAAAATGCACTCACCTTAGGTTTTACACCTGCACTGCACAGATGCCCAATGAAACAGCTTTCAGGTGTGCTGCCTACCGAGTATTTTTTCTATATATTTTTTCCTTTTTTTTTTTTTTATGTTTTTGTCATTGTTGTTTTTAATATATCCCTAAATGAAGCATAGGGTAAACATCAGATCCCCAGCCAATACAAGTAACTCCACTGAAGCTAATAAACTTTTGCCAATGTATGGAAGATTCAGCCCATTCCCCTGCCCTGCACAGATGCCCAATGAAACAGCTTTCAGGTGTGCTGCCTACCGAGTATTTTTTCTATATATTTTTTCCTTTTTTTTTTTTATGTTTTTGTCATTGTTGTTTTTAATATATCCCTAAATGAAGCATAGGGTAAACATCAGATCCCCAGCCAATACAAGTAACTCCACTGAAGCTAATAAACTTTTGCCAATGTATGGAAGATTCAGCCCATTACCTTTACAAAGCATCATGAGCAGAACCCTGCTGACTTCTTCAATCCAGTTTCATCTTTAATAAGAAGCACATCGTTCTCAGAACACACTGTCTTATCTTGACCTAAACAGAAAATGGAAACTTACTGTCTTTGCAGGTCCCAGGAAAAGATATCCACAATCTGTGATAGATATGACCTTTGAACAAATGACTCATAAATGATCAATAAGGTCTTGGCAACATTCAAGTGTCCTTGACCCAGAGTGATATAAACAAAAATACCTATGATATTGAACTTTTCTCCTTTTACATGAGATTTTGTGTAGGAGACTTAATTAAAGTTTGTCAAAGTGTAAGAAGGTCAATAAGATTGATCCATACAAATTTTCAGAGCGAAAATGAAAAAAAAAAACCCAAAACTGTTTGATCTATATATCAGAAAAAACAAGTATAAACACTGTAGCAGTCATAATAATGAACCTGCAGAAACAGCTGATTACCACCACCATTATGGTTCTCCAAAGGGCATCAGACAATACAAAACACATACATTGGCAAGAGTCTTTCAACTCAAAAAAATCTCCAAACAAACAAACAAAGAAACACCAAACCACCCAAGAATCAGATTACTACTTTTTATAGAGTCCCAAGGCTCATCTGATTTTCTTATAACAAACAGGAGAAAGAAACTAAAAATGCCCCATCTCTCGGATGGTAGCTCCCTTTCTCTGGTTCTTTGTAATAACATCCATCGACAGCCTGTCCTCTATGTATTCAGCCTCTCAGGTCTCCTTCCCTGGAAAGTGAACTAGAAAGGAAGCTCAAATTAGATTCAGGCAGTGATGAACATTACCATTTTGGTGAGCTGAAGCTTGTCAAGCTCTCTTATCCTTTAGGTGAACATCACATTACCTGACCATGGGACAAAGATTTGATGTGAAATTACACTTCACTGTGCATTTATAGGACAGACAGACTGTTTTATCTTAGATGGGGGAAGAAAGATCAGACCTTTATAGAAAAGAAAAAGGATTATTCACATTCACTGACAATAGCCTCACCTTGTAGGCAAAGACCAGCACTTCTCTTTTCTATGTATGGATTTTGTGCCCTTCCACACAACCTTTTTTTGAGAGCATCGGAAAGAAAAGTGACAGGAGTAAACATCAGTGAAATAAATCATTTGCTCTTAAGGAGTTCAAGATACAGAATAAAAAGAAATTCAAGTGATACAAGAAACGTATATTCAGAGAAACACATTAACCTGGAAATTAACCACAGGGAGCAGTTTGGATACATGAAATAACTCTCAAGCTAAATTTAAATCCCACTTTATCCCATTAAATCCTGAGTCCACAGTTAACCTAAAGAGGAATTTCC
>NW_009258541.1:1080068-1096914 GCF_000687185.1 Egretta garzetta | reverse complement strand
AGTGCAGGGAAGATGGTAAAAGGAAAGATAAGATCAGTGCTTTGTTGAGTAGGAAAATCTCAGCACAATGCCAGGCTTAGAGCCCACACCAAGAATGACACTGACTAGTAACAACAATGCTTTTCATTTCTGTAGGCTTTTCAGCAGAGAATCTGGAAGTACTTTCAAGTACCCATTTATTAAACTTCACTAATGAAATGATACGTTTGTGCACATCTTCTGGATTAAAAAAGCACCACAAAGATCCCTCTTTTTTTTTGTGAAAAAGGCAAAATTTCATAGTAGTTTCAGGTCTTCCTTGCAAGACTGTTCTGCCTCCTATTCTCTTCTTCTACAGCCTGAATCTTAGATCTTCACCTGCATTGCACTACAGCTTAAACAGCCTGGATTGGCACCCCTGCTTCCTAGGTGAGAGGCAGATTTGGCCCCACTCTTCCTCAGGTAAGTCAAACTCCTACCTCCTGCTATCTCATCGAGCCTGTGACCCCCTGAACAGCATGGATATATTCCATGGTGATACACATCTTAAAAAGAAAGCAAAAGCCCCACGATGCAAGACACCCAAGCCTGCCAAGGCACAGAAGAAAGCCAATAGTAGTAGCACAGGCATCTCGAAATGCTGCAGGGCTCTTTTGCCCTCTCACTACCAGTGCTCACCCGGACAGACACAGTGGTTCATGGTGCCATGCTGCACTCAGCTGAGAGCAGAGAGGGGCAAGGAAGAAGAGGAGAGGGAGAGCAGGGCTTGCCTGCCTTCTGAAGTGGGGGCTCAGGTCCCTGCAGAGCTGCCTCCTTGCCTTGGGAGGCTTTGCTGAAACCAGAGCACAGAAATAATTCAGGTAAAAAAAAAAAAAGTTATTTAGAAGATGTTCATTTTAGCTTGAGTCATCACAGTCCCCAGCTCCATTCTCTACACATGACAAAGGAAGCAGCAAACAGCAGCACAGAGACAGCAACCAGTGGTCAGCAGAGGAAGGGAACCTCCTACACCACCTTCCCCACAGAACAGAACATACATGGACCCTCAGAAAAAGGATTAGGAACAAAACCTCATTGCCTCAGTGCAATAGGCTCTAGATCAATGTATTTTGGGGTGCAATTTCACAGAAAACTCAGATTAAGCCCGCAAGGTTGCTGGAAAGGGCTATCCCACTCTTGTGGCTGTGTTCCAGCCTGCACCACAAGACCATTAGCCCAACTTTGAATTTTATTTATTTATTTATAACTGTTGGCCCATTGTTACGGGTTTACATGGGTGGGTGAGCTGGTGGGGCTGTGCAGCCCTACAACTGCTAGTCCAAGGGCCAGGAGGAAGCAGGAATGAGCCAGCAGGAACCAGTGGGGGGACTGCGTCAGGTATAGGCTCCAGCAGTTTTGCTGCTCCTGACCTGCCTGGGTGCTGGCTAGGAGCAGGCCCAGCAAAAGGGTTTTCCCACATTGGGGCACCGACATGTTTGCTCCTCCACTGTTCACAGAGCTTGCAGGATCTTACTTATCTCTGAAATACCATCCCTGTGTCACAACCAGTTCATACAGCCTATACATGTGACAGCTTTTGTCACAGATAAGAAACAGGCATGCAGGCAAACACTATCATCCCATATGCTTCATTTTCTTAAGTGAAAACCACTGTTGATTCATTGTAAAAACAGCTGTTTTCTTGAATTGCAAATCTTGTTATCACTAGGTGCAGATACACAGCCACTGAAGCAAGATGGGGCATTCTTTCACCTTTTTTAGCCCATTTGTACTGCCAGAAGAGCAAAAAAACAGAACAGGAGTCACTGTACATGGTGTAAAGCCACCATAGTGCCTCCCTTAATGTCTGTCTCTCCTACAGTCTTCACTTGCGACCAAGAGGACAGAGGGAGAAGGGAAAGGAGCTGTGTGACACACCATGACACCATCTCACAGACTATGTAACATCCCTCGATTGACTTAAATAAGCAGATTTCACAAACTCAGTACACACCACGAATCACACGACTGAGAATCATGAGCTAGTCTTGTCTTTTCTCCTGCCTTCAACTCAGGATAAAATGTGCTCCTTATACTGGATGTTCAGTGACTGACCCTAGGATGACACACACAGAGGGACCTTCCCACTGGCCTGGGGATTATTGCAAGATGACGCTCAGAGACTAAAATTCTGTTTCAAATTCTCTGTTTCACTGGCAATTTCTTTCAACTGACTGCAGATTTCTTTTCTGGGGGAAAAAAACCAACAATAAAAAAATGTAAAAATTAAAAGATTGAAATGACCCTTCTGTCCTAGATTTCCCCACCTTCTTTCTCTGTGAATCTCCTAAGTAGTTTCTCAGTGAGGAAGAGCTGTTACTGCACTCTGCACATGCTTGCAACACTTGACTTCAAAGGAAAAACTGCAAACTCCTCTTCCTGAAGCAGCACTAAAACAGTTAATTACACTAAGCTAGTTAATAGCCTTTCATCATCAAGGACTGGTTCTTCTGCACACACTGGGACAGAATCCATTTATTTTTTATGTATATCCTTTTATTTATCTCACTCCTACCAGCTGTATGATAATTTATTCTCTGTCACTGTTCTTAACTCATGAGTTCATTTAAAGTGTGATAGCAGGGAAAAATACATTAACAGTTTCAGAGAATAAAACCTTTCTGAAAATGGAATCCAGCACTTTACTTTTACAAATACAGAATTTACACATTTGCACTTGGCTTAATTAATTAAATCCATACGGGAATTACCTGAGCCATATACTATGGCACAATATATATGTTGATACCTAATTATCATCAATTCAGACAGAACAAAGAAGCCAGAAAACTGCCTTTATATAAAACATGTGTTGGGATCTGCCAAGGGGTGAGCAGACCAGTCTCGAGCTGACAGTAGCTGCTTTAAGGTGCTTGGGATGTGGTTTCTCAGGCTAAGACTCTGCTGTAACTGGAAGGAATGGACCCCACCTTCTTCCCATCTCCCCTGCTATGTCATATGTGGCCCATTTAGCTCATTGATTCAGCTGAAGACTGAACAAGTTTACATAAGGTTAGTTTAGTAGTGCTGGAAATGGCTGGCAGTGAAGGGAGGGCTGGGGCCATTTTGGGAAGAGCCTGAGCAGCTCACATAACTGCATCCTTAGAAAACCTCAGATTGCTTTAAGCCACAAGTTTCTGACATATCAGAAAAAATATCTGGGAGCCTTTTCTCCTCCAGAGCCATGCCACCTCGTGTGCTATTGCCGGGTAAAGGTGCAAGGCCCTGAAGAGCAAACAGAGTCTTAATCGGTGTGCCGACCCCAGGAAGCCCTTTCCGTGGAGATGTTGAGCTCTGCAGAGTTTCCATGAGCTCTCAAAGCATTCAGCTCCCTGTCGGGTTTTGCCGTGCCAGTTATGTGGCCATCACTGACCCACATCAGCAATGCTTTTACCCTATGCAAGAGCAACAGCCACTTCTCTCTTGGGGCGTTTGCAAAAGAATTACCTTCTTTTAGCCACTAATCCTGTTTGCTAGTGCAGCAGGGACACTGACAGAGTGCTTCGCCCTCAGTGGCGGCTGTGTCAGGGTGCCCCCCACAGCCCCCCCGGCCCTGGCACAGCCCTCGGCAGAGCCCAGCCACACGCCCAGCCACAGGACCGCAGCTGCTGCACCAACAGAGGGTCAGCAGCTCCGTGCTTCAGGAGATTAAAAAGCCTCAGCAAAATAGATTGAAGGGGTGGTTTTTTCACATTTTTTTTCCAAACCAACTTTTCCACTCCCCTTTCTCCTCAGCCTCTTCTGTGTAACTAAGAGCCGTCAGAAGAGAATTAACCACGCAAAAGCCATCAGATTCTTGGGTAAAACAGCCACTTGGCAGAACTGCTTCCAGATCTTTGCGTGAAACATCATCTGTTCTTTGTGAATGGCCTTTCAGAGAAAGGCAGCTCCGAGAAAACAGATGGAGAGATGGCACACAGCTCGTGTGCAGCCATAAAGACTGGGGGGACAATCTGACAGAAAACTCTGTCAAATTGAAAATACATCAGGCCTCTCCCCAGAGGCAGTGGCCTGGCTGCAAGAAAGGCTCCGGTATATGCCAATAAGCAAAGGAAAACGGGAAGGGGGAAAAGTTAGGAAAAGACATACACACCCACAATCCATTGTAACAATCATTATTATTGATTTTGCTGCTGTCTTTAAGGGAGGCATCTATTACAGGAACCAATACTTAATGAAATTAGAAAGAAACACATATGCTTTCCCATAAACACACTGGAGACAATTGCCCATCACTGTTCATTTGTTACAACTCTCTAGACTCAACCACAATCTGGAAATACCGTTTCAATATTGACATTGCTCTTAAGCAAACATGTAGTAAAAAAAGAAAAAAAAAAAAATCTACTTATTCCATTCCTGGTCAGATCAGATAGGTTTTCACCAGCTGCACTGAGTAGAAACATTCTGCTCCCACCAAGAAGCATTACCTGCACAGCTACTAATGTGCTCTAGTCAATACCCAGTGGATAAATAGGAACCACGCAACATATAAAAGGTTATTTCAGTCTTCACGTTCACCTGTCATGCCCTTGCTCATACACTATTAATTTGATAAAGCACTCAAAAGTCAAATGCTTCTCAGTTTTAAAATTATAGTTCTACTAATCAGCCTCCTCTAGCTAGATCTTTCTCCATATATTTAAATGAAAGAGATTCAAATCACAGAATTGATTATACAGGGCATAAAAGCTTTTTTCTGAAAAAAACCCACAAATTTTAAATGGTTTTCCTCATGTCTCAAAAGTGGCTGTAAAAAATATTTTGCAAAGTTGCTTTTTTTTTCCCCCTGTTGTTTTCTGATTAACGTGAAACATGGGCAGTTGTTCCTTTCCAGGTAATGTCAGTGGAGCTCATTACCAGACTCCTAAACCTGGAAATCACCTGCCATGACAACCTCAGGAAGAAGCTACTGTGTACAACCTGGACTCTTTCACAAAGGCTTTTACCTACATCTCACTCAAAGTACCTGCGCACTTTGGGCGAAACCAAATTTTCAGCTTCAGTTATTACACAGTTAAACAACAACACAGCTGCCCTCAAAAACACCAGAGAGCTTTTTCAGATCAGCTCTGTGTAGCAGGTAGAAGACCAAAATGCAAAAGCATTTTATTTGATTTACTCCAAGATCAGGCTCCTGGGGCTTTTCAGGTTGAAGAGGTGATTTCTGAAGTTCTGTTTGTACATAATAGAAAATTGCTGCACTTTAGTGTAATTCTTGCTTCTCCGAAATACAATGTCACTAACGCAGGGCTAGTACTAACATGAAAGTCAGGCTGTAGCACAGGCCCATCAAGCGCTACAGTATACACCAGTTTAAATATCATTACGGAAAACATCTAAGGAATTTCACAAAACATAATAGGCTTTTTAAAACCAATGTTTTAGAGCAAGAATATTTTTCTATTAACTAAGCACTATACAGTTCAAAAATTTCAAAGTGATCTCAAACTCTATTAAATCCTATCAGCTTTCAGAATCATTTCCATAAAACCCTTTTTAGACCCAGAGTCAGCCAAAAACTTACTCAAGTACCCGGGTTTAAACATGTGACTTGTACCATCCCAGTTCCACAGAGCACCTCAGCATGTCTTAATTTTAAGCACACACTTAAGGCTCACTTGTGTCGATGCCAGTGAGGTCTTTGGCAATGGGTCCTTCTTTTCTTTCTAAGCGCTTAGACTATATTTATACTAACACAGCAGTACAGTCATACTGCTCCCTCCCAAAACAAAATTAAAATCCTCGTATGTGTTATGAAGAAGACACTGTGAACCCTACAGAGGCTGCTTTAGGTCCCAGTTCAGCCCCTGGCTAGAACTGCCAGAGCGGGTGGATTTGAGCCAGACCAGGCGAGGAACGGCTGCTCCCTCCTGCTGCCCAGCGCCGTCTCTGTGAGCCTCAGCACTGCTGCGCCAGCCATTTCCCTTACCCAGTTACTCAGACTGCAGCTGCATCTTTCTCTGTCTGCCTTTCTGCATCTAGAATAGATGAGGCACAGCAATAAAAATGAATCTGAGCTTAGGAGCAACTAGTATAGCACCTAACATTTGGAAACATTAGTATTTTTGATTTTACTTCATCCCTTCACAAAAGCAGTCTCTGCCTTGAATAGCCTCATAGTGCAAAACCTTTTGTTTAAGCTGCCCCAAAACTAGCAAGCAATCCAGGTTCCAGATGTGCCAGTTTTATAGCACTGTGGTTTATCACAACTGGGATTGCAAAACTGGGCTCCCCTGCATATGTTATTTTACAACTTACAAAAGGGGAAGGTAGGAAGTGGAGCTATACACATCCGTATTCCAGCTCTGCACTCAAGCTGAACAAGCTTGAAACAAGGTTGCCAGCAGACCCTAATACAAAATTCTAGAAATGTGTGCGCTTCCACAAGTTCTAAATCATGGCCGTCACGATGACACCTGTGCCAGTGAATACGCGGCGCTCTGCCACGCTGTTGTTAGCTTTCTTCTCCCGGCAGTTAAAACTTGTGTGTGTCTGTGAAGAACTCCGCTATGTCCTCCTGAACGGCAGGACACAGTGAAGAAAGCTGTTAGCAAATCAATCCTAAAGTTATTTATTTCCAAGTGGCAGATACCAAACAGGCAGCATATATTTATCATTTGGACAAGGCCTTAATAAAGATAAATTCAGAGTATAAGTCTCTCTAAGAAACAGCTTCAGCTGTAGACACGTGCCAAAGCTCACTTCACTGTTCAATTAGTTTTAATACAGATGATGTTTGTTTTCAGTTATGAATATTACAAACAGTTCTCTAAAACTAGAGGTTGTCCAGGGCAAATAGCTTGAGATCCGTCTGAGATGTTTTTTTTTCCAAACACCAATAATCAATAGATATTACAAATCAAAACATATTCCCTGAGACAATAATTAACATATATTTACTACCTGAATAGATATTTTTAAATCTCTTTAAAATACATGAGCAATACTGAATCCTGTGGAAGACTCAGAATAGATGACCAATTTAGGACAATAACAGCATTGCTATAAGAGCATTGCTTTAAGAGTATTTCTTCTCTTCTTTAGAATCTGAGCACCATAAAATGGGGGGGGGAGCAGGGGGAGAAGGAAGCAGAATACAGTTTCTTTTTGTTCAAAAAAATACACTAAGTTTCCTTTTGTCTATACCTAGGTGGCCACCCATCATACAAATCATCTATTATTTACTGTAATTTAAAATATTTTCTGTGCTGTACGGTGTAGTTTCCTGGTTTCTTTGAGACTAACCTAGAGCCAACCCCATCTTCTCAGACAGATGATCTTTCTTTCAAGTCAGCGGGAGCTGCGGGAGCACATGGCTTGCAGAAATGAGGCCGAGCTACTCAAAGGGATTTAGATACACATGTTCCATCAAAATGAATGAAAGGTAAACCTCCTGCGTGCCTTGAAAATCTCAATTACTATTCTGAACTTAATTCAGTGATAAAAGCTCCCTTTGTTCATCTGCTCAATAGTATTTTACCTGTTCCTCTATGCAGAGCTGCCATAGGATAGTGTGCTCTGTGGCTATGTCTATTAGCTTTGTAAAATACAACCACAACAAACCTGAGGCTAATGTCAAATTCCAACTATAAATAACTTCATGCTACCAACTGACTGTCCACAACTCCTGCCCCACATATGTAATGTGAACCAGGCTCTGCTTGACTACTCTGCCATCAGCCAGGAATAACCTTTTTGAAGTCAAGGGAACCATGTAGAATAAACCCAGTTCAAGTGCAAAGAGAAACACTTCAAAAAAGCTGGAGGGGAATGTCTGATCTGTGATTTCTCACCGACTCCTGAACCCACTGTTCCACTGAAGACAAAAATCTCCCTTAACGTCTATCCTCTCAACAATAAGATTAGAAGGGCCTCTCTAGAGATGTACTCCGCAAAAGCAAGGATGCCAGCCCACTGGGAAGGAGCACAGAAATAACCGGTGCCCCTCTCCCATACACTCACCATTTCTACAAGTATCAACATGGTTGCCCAAATGAAACGCAGAGCCACACTGCACCGGGTACTCGCTATCTGGAGAGCTGTCATCCTGTCATCCTTTGGTGTGGATGATAGATCCACCTTCTGCATAAACTGGAAGCCATACTAACATCAGACAGGACTTCTTAGAAATAGAGAGGCTTGAAAATATATTTTAAAACAGCTGCTAGTGAGAAAGAAGCATCTTGCTAGGGTCTTGCATTCTTGTGGGCTTCCTTCAACCCCTTTTCAACTGAGAACTGCAACAAGAAATCCACACAAGGGCTACCCATAAGCATTCTTTGCACCAAGAGCCCAAAAGGCTTTTTAACGTGTTTCAGATGGGTTATGCAGATAAACAGCCCTTCTAGGTGACTGCCCCAGCCCTGAGAAATCTATGTTTTCCTAAACCTTTTAGTGCATCTCAAAGCATGACAAGTGATAATGGCTCTTAACAATCCCATGTTGTGGCACATCTCTTTCCTTAACAAAGGAGACAGAAGAGACCTAGGAAACCTCAGAGGGAAGTCGCTCTGTGTAAGGCTAAAACACAAAGCTTAATACTCTCATGGGAAAGGGGAGACAAAGGAAAACACAAAGGATGAGCTTTCCTGCAAGGTAACAGAAAGAGAATCTAACAGTTCTCCATATTTGATAGGGAGAAATAATAATAAAAAAAAAAGCTCACACAGATGCATAAAAACACTGAAACTGAAATTAATGTGAGGCTCAACCCAGCCCATCCCCTTACCTGTGCCACTTATTAGTTTCACAGCAGAAAGAGCTGCTGGAGTGTAAAGGAGCTGCCTAAAGTCAGGGTGGAATTTGACTGAGGACCTCCACCTGATTCTCCATGCGAGGAATACAGTTGAAAGACTCTAATATATGATGGGTAATTTGCAATTTTGAGTTATCAGATGTCATCTGACAGCTTTTTAGCTTTCCTTGAGGTATCTGTGGTAGACAAGCATGGTAATGCAGGTTAGCCAACTTAAGCTAAACATCTCAAGGTAGAACACTAGTCAAGAGGCATTTTTACAAAACCCTTTTTATTTTTCTTCTTTTTTTTTAAAATAAACTCATGTTAACAGGTCAACACTGAAACTTTGTGGCCTTTATCTCAATTTGGTATTTTTAGAAATCACCTTGCCCTCACTAGGCAAGAGTTGTGGAATGTCAGGGGTGAGACAGATCAAGAACTGTAATGCTTTATGCAGACAAAGAGTTTTTAAAGACAGCTTTTGCTAAGTATTACAAAACAGTTCTCCCTGTTACTAAGGCTGTATCTTAAAAATGGTAATCACCACCTGGCACACTCCATCAACACTTAGAAAACCGATGAAATGAGGCTGCACTTTAAATTTAGGCAGCACATCAGGAGGAAAGGAATGCATCCATGTGCTAATGTAGGCAGACACACGGAAAGAGAAAGACATGAAGTAGTTTAGGGGGCATTATATAATAATTGTTGGCAAGTGTTGGCTTTTTAACAGCAACAGCTTTAGAAATCGGGCAGCAACCCATCAGCCCGCAGGTGCTGAGCAGAGAATAAATTGCTTATCTGTCCCGGCTGCTCATTCTCAGGAGAGATGCTGTATCGTGTCATTCAACTTGCTGATCTCTTCAGACAGGTTTCTCCAATGACAGAATTTTAGTGCCAGAAGTATTGGTTTACTAATAAGGAAACATGGCTTCCCTGAATTGATATTTCTATATGCTGAGCACATAGGGATACCCTTGGGCAGTCACAAGTAGCAACCATTTTCTAATTAATTAATCCACACATCTCCTCTTTCGGCTACATCTGTATACATCAGTACTGACATCAAATTGTCTGTTAACTTCATCAGAAGTATTTCCTTTCCCCGAATTTCCCAGGGGCTGTATCAATACCTGCTTCCCTAAATAAAAGTGGCAGGTGGATGTAAAGTGAGTATCAACAGACTCCCTTGTTCAGCATATCTCCAGTGCAGCCAACGGTTCAAAATGGTTATTAAAAGGTCAGAGAACCTTCCAATTGACAAGGCACCAAGTCTGGGTGACACTCATCCAAAAGTGCTAATGGAAATGGAGACAGAAATTGGAAAACCTGTAGGAGACATTTTGACAAGCTCAGCTGAGTAAAGATCCCTGAAGGCAGACAAAGCACTAACATAAACCAGTATTTTAAAAAGACCTAAAAACAAACAGGGAAACACACAGATATAGATACAAATATTTACAGACGAGTATTTTGAGAATTATTTTCATGGTTCAGGACTCTAAAAAGCCAGACTTCTTCAATTTGACACTGCAAGCAGGTGATACGATTTCAAGAAAATGCAAGTCTCCCTTCTATTGCCACCTCCATACTCTTTACAACTATGCCTTTGCTTTCTTAGTGGAAAAAAAAAAACAAACCCTGTTAGAGGGATCACATTTAATGAAAAGGGGATGAAAGGAAATTCTGACAGCATCAGATGTCAGGACTTGATGCCATTCCTTATATATTATTGTATTCAGAAAATCCTACAAGTACTCAGCCAGAGAAAATTCCCTGACTTAAAATCAATACTAAACTAAAGTCCTTTATCCTGCCAGTAATTGCTGTTTGCATGCAAAGCTGATGCATGTGCCTTCACTGGGAGAAAAACTAGTAAGAGTTTCCTTACACTGGCAGAAAACCAAAGAAGTCGGATGTCTGCTCTTAGCACTTTTGTGCAGGGGTGGATTGGGAGGAGGTGGTAATGGCCTCGTATCTTCCATCTGAGCCTGGACAGCCGTGAAAGTCATGCAAAACAGCACTTTCAGTTTCTTCAGTCAGCTGCAAATCTCCAGATCACAACTGCCTGCATAAATTGTGTCAACCCATTGACATGCAATTCTGTATGTATGTGCCCAATATAGTAGTTCCGGAAAGGGGATGCCCTGTTACCTTAGGGGGGACACCGAGGTGTCAGAACTAGAGGTCAGAATGGAAATCATCACAAATACCTGTTTAAAGACAAGTTCTTCTGACAAAAACTGATCTGATTGAAACAAAGAGGTGAAAATTTTACTGCTTCTGTGACCTGCCCAGACTGCGTGAGTTTGGAAAAACTGGTCAGGACGTACAGTTATTTACTCAACCCTGTACCACTAAGGTCATATTGGTTTGAGGATAGGATTCTTTTCAGAAAACTGCAAAAGTATCCAAGTTTGCAGTTCTTGCTTCTTAGATGCCTCAGCTTTTTCCTGTTAACATACGAGTCTCCATGCACCGAGCCCTGTGTCACACCAGGGCGGCTATGTAGGCACTGTGAAGGACTGAATCCCATGCTGCTAAAAACACTGAGTTTCCAAGCAGCATCCTGGTGATTAGCTGGAAACATCAGCTGCAGAGCTGCTATACAGCTCCATGGCGCCTCTTCTCTTTTGGGATGCACCATCAAGAGAGCTGGGCAGTAAGGCTTCCCTGCTGAGCTAGGAAAGTGGAGGGGGATTAGCAGGGGGGAATGGCCAAGATGCAGGCAAGATTTGGTCTCCAGTCCGATACAGAGTTCTCTGCATCCCTCTTTCCTCATTAGTCACTAGGAAATGGAAAAACAAACAAACAAAAAAATGTTGCCTAGAGAATGTCAAGAGATGCTTGTTCTGTGTCTGTTCTAATAAAGTGAATACATTTTCAAGGAGCAGAATTGCAGCATTTTCCAGACGGATTCACAGTCTACCACTTCCTAACGGATAGAAGGTGAGCTGTGTCATACTGAAAGGATCCTGGTGTAGAAAGGCCATGCTCATCAAGGTCAGTGCACGCAAAAGACACCGACTCTTCATCCACCTCATATCTGCTTTCTCTTTTTGCAGGAATACTATTCCTGCTTGGAAACATGCAGGCCACCTGACACTGATTCCACCCCACCATGCTTTTCCTTTGAAATCGTCTGATTTTAGTTTAAAGGACAGACAGTGAAAGTAAAAAGCACTGAATTCTACAGATCACATGTATTCCAAAACTTCATAGGATGTGTGCAGCCTGTGTTGAAATTGCAATCTATCCTCCGTAACACTTTCACCTGAGCTGTGTGGCTTGTTGGCTTTGCAGTTGGCCAGATAGTAGGGGGTATTTGATCACTTCTGTTAGAAAGACCGAAGTCCACCTTTTGTTCCTCTGGGATTGAAGGGCCATTTTAAGCTGTATTTTCTAGCCAGCCTTTCCAGGGCTTCTGCAGAAGCATGTAATTTCCACCTTTAATGCCAGTGTTGTCTAATCCCTTCCTGAAACACAATGAAAGGGAATTTAGAAGCAAGTGAAAGCACCTGGATGAATAAAGAAGGAAAATATCCCAATGTCAAAGCCTGAATTAGTTAGTGTGCCTGCATGCATGTTGTTTTATTATAGCCCTGACTATTAAAAATGGGCCAGTGCACCGCACTGGTGGAATCAGAGCTTGAGAACCTCATGAGCTCTTTCAGTGAATCAAAATCACGCAATCCCCTGTGCTAAATAACTTTGTGCTGATGTGCTCTGAAAATGCAGAGACAGTCTCTGCTCCCCGCTCAGCCTGTTTATCACCTAAAGTGGGCTGGTATGGAAAGTACCTTTTGCCTTTGAATCAAATTACAAAGGCAATGGAGCAATGTCTAAGAAAAAGCCAGGGCATCATGGGAAAGCAATTAGGGCTGTGGTCACCAACGCTCATCGCTGACATTCAGGGTTGAGGCATATCTGGTTTGTTTAGGTTTTTTTCCTCTATTTGGTAGAACATGATTGCATGCTATCATGTTATGCTCTGATGCTCAAGTAGGCAACCTGTCTCTGTCTGCGTGTGGCCCTTTGGCCACCAGACACGCTCAAGAACTTGAGAAGTCCCCAAAGGGAAGCTGGGGTTTGAATCCAGCCCATCTAAATACCCACCATCACATCTTTTTTTAGCAACCGTGGGACTCTATGGGATTTGGGAGTTCTCTTTTTGATCTGACTTGGTATGAGCGTAAGTTAGAAATAGTTCCTTGGATGTCAGCAGTAATTCCTTGTAGTCCTGTCTGTTATATAATAAACACCCTGAGTGCAACACACATATGAAACACTTCCAGGAAAAATTCTTCTCTCTGTTGGAGCAAGATGGCATTTCATGCTCACTCAGAACTGCCTGGTGCATTGGGCTGTAAAGAATCAGTCCCCTAAGGGGCAAAACCAAGAAGAGGGAAATACAGAGTTGTTTGTTTTGCATTCAACTTTCTGCATTTAGCAGCTCAAGAAATGAAGAGGTTCTTGCAATTAAATGCTACAGCAACAATGGAAGCCACTGAACTCTCCGCATGAAGACCCATGAAGCTTGATCTGGATACATACCTTTTCCGAGTCCCACGGAACCAGTAAGAACTGTATCAACAGATGATGCCCAAAGCATTCTGTATGAACGGGTGCCCAGTTCACACAGAGACAGCCCCGCTCTGCCTCACCAACAGTTTAAACTCTGAAACACACGAAAAGTAGATATCGAGGCTATGCACATATGCAGATGAAGTGACTGGAGGGTTAAATGAGCTTTGTTATTTACATTTCCCATGTTGTACTGTATTCATATTAAGGAAAGTGAGACAACAAAGCTGAACAGGGGAAGAAGAAAAATCAGAGTCTGTTGCCTACCCAGCAGTTGTCACCAGACTAGGCGTTTCTTACAGGAATGGGGGAACCTGCTCTGGACCTTGGTCTGATGGGGTGCTCTCTGCCACCCCAGAGCTCTGCCCTGCCCTTGCCCCATATACTCTGGATCTCTCCATCCACATCAGCCCTTTGAGCACAAGCGTCAGTCTCAGTTCTGCCTCAGTACCATTTTCATCCGTTCCTCACATCTTCCCAGCTTGCACCCTGACACCTGTCAGCCCTCCCTCTCCTGCTGTAGCAGGGTACCCCACTCTGGGCCACAGCGCCTGCCCCAGCAGAGCCATGGCCATTTCCTGGCAGGAGACAGCCCACAGGGTGGGTGGGAGGCAGGCAGAGGAGGGGACACGGAGCCAGGAAACTCTCGACTGATGTGCTGAGTGAGCGCTAAACCTTCCCAACAAGTTCACATCTCCATGTGGACATTTGCTTTTTTTTTTTTTAATTACTCTTGAATTTCCCATGGCTTGAGTGGTAAGGCATTAATGGCAACTGTTTAATTAATTAATACTCCAAGGAAGCAGAAGTCCTGCCATGCTCTGAACTACATTTAGATGTGTTGACCCCGCTCCAGTCAGGCAGTAGAACTGACCAAGAGCCCAGTGGACTTCATGCAGGCTGTTTCAAACTGATACACCCAGCTGAGCTCAGGAAAGTAGCAGTCACGTAGGGCTACCGGCAGCTGCTTAGCGCACATTTCCTTACATGTGCCAGTCAGATCAATATTCACAACTATACTTCTGACAATGCTGATTTAAACCTATGTTAGGGATTTCATGGACCTGCAAGACCTTTGTAAAGAGGAGAAACCCCCATGGCCTCCCTAGAAATAATCTTTATCAAAGTTATGTAAGGGCAGGCACATACACCAACAAATCTATCTAGTAACTACTTCTGCGCCCTGCAATGTATTCAGAAAACTCTGTGGAATGCAAGTAGCAACAACATTCAATAACAAATATCAACAGTAGCTCTACAGCAGCTGCTCTTGTTAGCTGTCAGGAAGCCAGAGAGCGGCAGATGAGCAATGCCCCGCAACAAAATACAGGGTAATGCTGTCCAAAGGGAGCATTGCTCCATCCTGTTACTGCAGCACGGTTTTGAACTTTTCTTTACTGCAGTGACACAATACCACTATGAAGTGGTGCTTCGCTTAATTAAGTCAAAACCGAGACTACCATGCATATTAATGAGCACCCTAATGAGCATTAATTTTTGATGTTCCTCGTTAACAAGCATTATAAACTATGACAAATTTCTGTTTGACTGAATGCCAAAATTTGGATGAGTGGTGGTTTAAAACTGTAAATCTGAATGCTTCCCCAGGGGATTAGAACACCATGCATAAATACTCTGAGAGCTCGCAACGTCAAAGAGGAAATATAAATGCCACAACAGGCTATCTTCCACTGCCCTTCTACACGTGTCAGTGGAAAAGCACTTGCATCTTTCAAATAGAAGCAATTTAGATTCAAGGAATAAAAAAGGAAATACCCAACTCTCAAATGGTAAAAATGAATTATTCTGCTCCCACTGAAAGCAACAGACATGCTTTAATATTGAGAGCTGTGCATGAGCAGAGGAACACTCACCCCTTTGAGCAATGTTTGTGCAAACACTTGGACTCCTAGTGCAAGTCTAGTAAATACGCAGGTTTGTATCTGGTGTCATGAAATTGGCATGAACAAATTAAACATCTTTAAAAGATTAACATCTTTAAAAAAGTCTGGCTCACGCACTACAGTGAGTAGAAGATCTAGAAGACAACAAACCCGTATGTATATTCCATGCAGATATTCCTGTGCTAATTCTTGCAAGGGGCTTCCTCAGGCTTCAGCTGCCTGACTCAAGCGATGAGCTATGCGGCTCCGTCACCGAACAGCTCCTCTAAAACACACTCCTGATGTGTCTAAGCCACTATTGCGTTTTGTTCATTTACAGATAATCAAAGTAGTTTTTTTTTTTTAATTCCTGCCTTGCTTTTGTGTTCTAATTCTATCACAATCAAGCACCACTTTGAAGATGATAAACATAACACACCACGAGAGGCTCATCTGCACGTCTCACGCCTCACCAGTTCAGGTGGAACAAACTAGTGGTGTGAGATCTGCATTCATGAGCAAATGTAAAGAACATGGCAAGCAAGGAGAAGGAAAGCTGCAAAGCCAAGGGAGCCCACCCTGCTGGGGTTTCATCAAAATAGCTTTCCAACATATTTCCAATAGCCTTCAACAGTTTTCTGCTACACTCCACCTTACCTGTCTAACCATCCATTAAGTGTGAGATCCCCATTCAAAAGGGAACCAAAATGAGTGCCAGACTAGCACTCATGTCATAATTCATGTAACTAAAATTGAGGTTTCATAAAAAGTGACTTTTCAAAGTTGTTTCTTTTTCAGAGTATTTAAAATTTAGCCTCATTTTGTGAGTTTCCCCCTTTTTTCCCCTCAGTATTTTTCCTCTAAGCATCACGAAAATCAGTAGTGGCATTTTACATTGTCCAAATCTCGTGTTCAGTAAGGAAATACACTTACTTAAAAAAGTTTGAAAATTATATTTACCAGAAAGACGAAAGATATTCAGCAGTCTCAATATACTCCCCCCCCAAAAAAAAAACCAAACCCACATAACTTTCAGAAAACTGCTTTCCATGAAAAAGCAGCTGATCAGTCCATCATAGACTGACCTCGCAGCAGTTAAAATAACTGAGGACGAGATTAATTTTGTCTTAAAGCAGACATCTTGAAAGGGTCAGACAAACTGCACCCCAGGACCTGTCCCTCTCCATGTGATCCAGGGAGACCAGGGGGCTGTGACCATGCATTAAACAGGTAAAGATGGGTAAAACGAATCCCGCCATCACCACAGACCTGATTTTTTTTACCCCCATTCTCTAAAAAGGAGGTGCAGATTTTGAGCAACATCTTACACACGCTTGTATGTGGAGCTGAACACACAAAGCAGGTGAATACAAGCTCCAGCCAAACCGCTGACAGACACAGGCATGGCGCTTGAAAATGGAAAGTTCTAGGGCAGCGCCTGTGAGGCGCTGGGTACATCACACCGAGCTTGTGTAGCCACCATTACACTCGATTATTCAAGTAAATCAGGGTGCACCTACCTACCTGCAGTGGGTGCCAGTGGCCCGGCGCTGGCAGCGGGGCTGCAGGGTCCCCCCTGAGGAGAGCCGAGGGGCTGCCCCGGGCCGGACGCGGCCGGTTC
>NW_009258541.1:1076167-1080000 GCF_000687185.1 Egretta garzetta | reverse complement strand
CTGCAGGGAACGGCAGCCACGGAGGGCCCGCGCTGGGGTGGGGGAGCGTGTGAGGAGGAAGAGGTGGCAGGGAGGAGCCCTTATGGACGGGCCACAGCCCCCGTTCCCCTGCGCCGCCCGGGGCCGGGGGAGGCAGAGGGGTCGGGAGTGAAGGAGGGAAGCCGAGCCTGGGAAGAAGGGCGGGGTGGGAGGAAGCTGCTCTCGCTTTCATCTGTGTTTCTCACCATGCAAATCTATTTTTAAATTGGCAATAAATTAATTTCCCTCAAGCCAAGTCTGTTTTGCTCATGGTAGTAATAGGTAAGCAAGCTCCCTGCCTTTATCATCTTATTTTCTCCCCTTGTCTGGTTGAGGAGGCGGAGTGAGCAAGCGGCTGGGTGGGCATCTGGCAGCGGGATAAGATCAACCCCCTAACACAGCCCCTGCAAAACTCTGTGTTTACTGCTCTTCTGTGTTACAAGTGCTGTTACCTGACACCCCACAAAAGCCTTTGCCTGATTACTTAGTTTAATTGATATTCCTCTTTATACATCAGCCAGTCCTGAATTGCCAGCTGATTTTCTCTGTGATTGCTGACACTTCAGACAGCAGAACTATTTCTGACACTCACGCTAAACCAACCTGGATGCTTCATACCTGCCGAGCATCTTACAGTCCCGTCCCTCCAGCTGGGGAGGTGAAAATAACGTTGGCCTTTTCAAGTGATCCATCACAAATTTTCATTTCTATTTTCAGTTTACTTTCTATTGGCGTGCCTTTGTTTTCTACTTTGATGTTGTTTCCAGTAATCAAAATAAGAAATCCAGCTTTTTACAGGCATCTTTCAAAACTGTCTTCAAA
The DNA here is from genome assembly GCF_000687185.1 of Egretta garzetta. Taxonomy (NCBI): domain Eukaryota; kingdom Metazoa; phylum Chordata; class Aves; order Pelecaniformes; family Ardeidae; genus Egretta; species Egretta garzetta. The sequence continues at coordinate 1,079,160 of NW_009258541.1, read as the reverse complement.
TTATGGCAGTTTCAGCATCTCAACAGGACAATTCAGAAAGACCTTCCATTAATATTTACACCGTAGGATCTCAGTGCAAAAAAAATGGACTAACTTACAACCATTGTTTAGGTCAGGAAGGTAATTTGTAATTGGAAAATAGTAATACCCTTATTCTTCTGTCAAAGTGAACAACAACTGACATCAGGATTTTCTAAATATCTTCCAGATTATGGAGTTATTAAGGGGGGTTAGTGGTTTTTTTTTTTTTCATTGGAGCTATGGAAAAATTGGGGATGACTAGGTTAAATGGCAAACCAACAAACACTGAGATAAAAGAATTGAGTTGTCCCAGGTGAATAATGCTGCTTTTTCAGTCTCTAAACTCCACACGGAAATCTGGCATAAAAAATCTCACACGTGAATAATGCTGCTTTTTCAGTCTCTAAACTCCAGCCGGAAATCTGGCATAAAAATCTCACACAGTTATTAACCTGAGCAGCTTGGATAACATTGAAGAAGACTCCTTTCAGTAGCCTCCCTCATGCATTTCTGAGAGGGATGGAAGAAGATACTAGGAATTATAAAAATCATATATTTTTCCAAAAGACCTGGAAATATGCTTTTTAAGAAATAACCGATAATGGTTTTCTCCCCATTTTTTATGTCTTTCACCCAGTGATTTGATAGAAGAATGGAGAGTTCTTGGAAAAGCCACTGTGTGCTGCCCAAAAGGGTCTCTCATTCTCAGGCGGGTGAAATCAGTATAGGTGTACCCAGCAACAGACAGCCATTTCATCTGATCGAGGCGTGATTCACTAACTGTAAAAGATACGAGAGAGAACGAGAGTGTTCGTGGAAGGGGGAAATGAAGGTTCTCCACCAGGAACAATCTCCCTTCAAGATCCCAGGAAATTCCCCAAACCACCATGCAATCATCAAAACACTGCTTGTGCATATTTCTTGGAAGTGCTGCTAGACGCCTCAAAAAGAAAAAGTAATGGGTTTATCTCAATGAACAGACTTGTGCTGTTCGGGACAGCTCAGATGACCTTCACCTCTGTCAACACATGTAGGAATCCAACTCTGAACACGCTGAAATTCATTAGTTCACACATGTCAGGAATCAAGGGCAGCTTGGAACAAAAATTTCAAGAACACAGACCTGCACTTTGCACAGGCTGCCATCCATAGACATGAACAGACATGAAAGAAGACTGGCTGCTAGACCAGGTCTTGCTTCTCCTGCACTCCACGAAAGCAAAATAGTGAGGGTACCAGGACAATCAATATCCCCTGTCACTCCATACTTCAAAATAAATTGCTGTCTGTCACAACACGCCAGAACAGGGGGCACCCATCCTGCCCAGTGCTGCAGAGAGAAAAGGGGACGAGCTGACCTGCTGGGTGTCCATGAGGCCTTTCCCCGGTGGAACAGCTCTGCTGTATGATGCTGGGAAAGGTGATGCAGGAGCTGCAGAGAAAGACAGGGAAATGACAGGAATCACCCACTGCCTCCAGAGAGGAAGACAGCCTGTTCTGCTCTGCAAGCAGCTTCCTGCAGGGGTTAGCAGCAAGAGCACACCCGCAAAATCATTGTAAGCCTGAACCACAAGATGCCGTGCTGTCCTTTTCCTCAACACAGGCACAAGGAGCAGTCCTCTTCCTCCCTCGCCTTCCCAAAGAGCACTCAGGTTCTGCATAGCCCAATGACAATGAGCAATAAGGTTATATGTAACTGTGTTGGCACTGCATGGGTCAAACTGGCTTTTGTTAGCCCAAAATGAAGGGTTCAGCGGTGCATTCCTCGCTCTACCAAGCACATTCCCACTGAAGCCTGCCACCGGGCTGCCAGGGCAAGGAGAACAGGATCAGTATCAAAAGCCGCTGTCGTTCTCACCTCACCCCACTTAAATACACGTTTACGGGCAACAGCATAGGTTTGCTCTCACTGTAGTTACTGAGAGGACACAAATACACTTTAATGAATATTGCCACAGCCCAGGTCAATAGATAAACTATTCTGTTACTTAACATAGCACTCAGAGTGATTTCTAAAAGTGGAAACCTGCATTTTATACCTCCTTATTCACTAGGACAAGCTACAGTGAAATTTAGCTTGGCATTGGCTGGGTTTTGTGAGTTAAAGGGATAGACTCCATTAATTTTCTGCTGATAAAATGTTATTTGAACTCATTCTATTGTCTACTTTTCCCTTGTCAAGATCTCCAATTCCTTTTTCCCCTTGCTACTCTCTATCTGCACTGTAGGCTACATAAAATCAAAGCTCGGCAGTAGAATGTTTCCCTTATTGAAAATTTGCCTTTATTGTCCATGGATAAACCAGCAGTCTGCAGGGACAGCTCCATGAAGCCTGTTCCACACAAGCAGCCCCACAAGTTGCTGCTGCTGCTCTACCATGACTTGGCACAACAGGGTGCAAAAAATGCCCCCAAACTTGCATCCATCCCACAGTTACCAAACAATAAGATTACCCCAGTTTAAAGAAACACCGCTATATTTTCTAGACCCAATAATATAACTTTTACATGAACATTTTTACATGCAAGTTTCTTCTAAGCTAAAAAAGAACATTTTAAAGATTACAATATTCTGCTTTAACATTTGTGACCAAACAGTTGGGCTAGTACGTGACACCACTGGGAACCAACCCAAAACCGATTTATCTGGTTTCACTTGCCAAGCTGAATGACAAGCTGAAAATTGAAGCAGCCAATTATGTTTTGAAAACAGTTGCCTCAAATAGTTGCCTTTTGAAAATAGTTCCTTCATCCCATGATGTAGAGCAGAATTAAGAAAGAGCAGCACCCCTCCATTTTGGCAGACATTGCAGATGAAGCCACCTCTCTTACAGAAATCTCAAAAAAAAGAATATAAATTCTGTCTTACCCCTAGGGAGCAGGACTCTCTGCTAGTAGAAGAGAATGAAGTTTGCACCTCTGTCAACTTGATGCTATATGGAAAATATTAGGTAAGAGTGAGAAACTAATGTA
>NW_009258541.1:1051367-1076157 GCF_000687185.1 Egretta garzetta | reverse complement strand
AGGGAAAAGAGGATAGGACAGTTAAGGTGAAGACGAGGAACTAGAACAATTTTGCAAGAAAATCCCTGAGTGTTTTTCCTTATTTAATATATTTATTCATGAGTCAGGTTACCAGTAAGAGTGTGCTAATGAAAAAATCATTAGCTGATGATATCAGGTTAGGAGACCTGATCAATACACAAAGGAGGAATGGAATATCACACAAGAAGGACTACAAGATCAAAGTTGAACATCAAGCATTTAAGAACTACAAGGATTTTGCTGTGAACTGGAAACTCTAGAGAGGATTGAGGAAGAGAAAGACTTGGGTGCATGGCCACGGAAACAGGAAACACAGCGCTAGCAGTATTCATCAGCCAGCTCCAGCTGGGACCCAAACGTACTAATGCAACTCTCCAAGCACGGGAGAAGATTCAAGGCTGAGAGTGGCAGTAGTTATTGTCCTTAAATTTGTCATTACAGAAAATCTCTTGAAGCTAAATGTTATTATTGCCCCCAGATTAATTGGGTATGTATTTACCAAAACCCAACTGAAGGCAAAAACTCTGTGCGGGAGGGTGAGGGGAAGTATCAAAGAAAAATATTCTGGAACAGTCTTAAAAGAATAGAAACAGCAGAAAAAGAAGTAGTCCGAGTTTAATATGTTTGTGAATGGGAATATTTCACATGACATGAACAGAATTATAATTTCCTGCACTGGTAGGCTGCTGGACAACGCTCTGGGAAGCCCTCCCCAGCCCAGTGCTGCTGTGCTTCAGTGGCAGGAGTCACCTTGAGCTGGATGATGCTGCAGGATTAAGGCCTAAGGGAATTCATCATATTTAATATTAAAGACTTTACTTTGACACAATTTCAATTGACTACAACAAATCAAAGCAAACTCTGCAATAAATGTCTTCATAATGCGTTGTGCTGTAGCTGTACTTTGAAAGTCCAAAATCAATAAAAACAAAATGGTGACATATGTTTGTATTACTTGGAAAGCTAAATGCATGCAAGGGATCTGTCACTGCAGGATTAATAGAGTACAAGATGTTCTGTTTGTTGGGCATCTGATTGTCTGTCTCATAATATGAATTTTGAAATAGCTAGGGATTTCTGCTAGTGCATTTGCAGGTTTATGCTGAATTTCACATTAACAATAAATCATCCTGTATGTATAGTTCTCTTTTTCAATTTACTGCAACATAACTTCATCAATCCACATAGGGAGTAGGGCCATACACATAATGAGTAGAAATCTGATAATAAAATATTAAGTAAGACAACGAAACAAAAACATTTGAAATATTAATACCAAGGCTCTAAAATACCCCTCATTGCCATTCAGCCTACATTTGGTGCACACATACCTCTTACGTGTGGGCGGAGGGACAGCAGGAGAGTGCCAGGTAGCTTACTCTAATGACTGCAAAATAATCTAATTGAAATTAAGAAATCCATGTAACGGTGATGTAAATGAAAATAAGATGCATTCCGTTGTGAGTTGAAAGACATTATTTTTACTCTAGTTGGTAAAATTACCTTTGACCAGGTAATTATTCACAACGTTAGGACCTCTTCCACATCCCGAGTGCTTCACAAAATGAATTTGAATGTATTTGTCAAACCTGATCCTTGGCCGTCTCTGTGGCTGTCCTAATGAGGCAGAGAAGAATTCCTGGCACAGCAAGGTCCCCGTGGTGCTGGGCGGCTGCATAGCCAGCACTAAGCCTGTACTTAAGCATTCCCTTGACTTCAAGCACTCCTCTTCAGCAGACATTGAAGTGCATGCTTAAATTTAAGCATATGCTGACACATGCTTGATAGCAGTGGGAACTCTGCATATACCTATGTACTTACCTGAAATCAGGGCGCATACTTTTGCCCTCACCTTTTTGGTATCTTCTGCAGATTCAGATACTGAGGCCCCTGGAATTAATCCAGTCTTGGATTCATTTTTTTAAATACATCTATATTCAAAACCCATAGGCAAGACTTTTTCAAGATCAAATGCTTTTGGTATTCCACAAAATACAGCTCTCCCATCCCATGTGTCATGCAAATCGGCTCATGAATTGAGTAATTCTCCTCAGCTAACTGGGATCATATTTACTTAGCTGATGTGAACAGACAAAGGAAAATATACCACTTGCTCAATGTGTGCAAAATTTATGGTATGTAGCTAACATAATGTGTTTAACAATTTTATCCAAGTTTCAATCTAGGACAAAACAAATATGTTCACATAATCCCAAGCCATATTATAGCAGTTGCATGCAGTAAGTGATTTAAAGTTTTAATTCATCATTAAATACACTGTACACATACAGGTTTTTCTTTTTAAATAATAATATGCAGAACTTCCAGAGTCATTAACAATGTAATAACCTGTTTAAACAAGAGAACTCTTTGAAATTCTTGATCTGTGCCTATGCCTTCTAAGCATCATGCAATAATTTATCGTTTTCACAAATTGCTTGCCTGCTGGTCCAAAAAAACCCTGTTCTACAATTACCTCCATTCTGAAAAGCCTCTACATAAACTTTATGTCAATGGGTACAGGAAGTATATGGAATCAGATCAAATATATTTTTCATTGAGAAAAAAGTTAATTGACCTTACCTATGTCATTGAGACTTGCTGGGAACCCAAGCAGAAACTATGCTACTGCCAGGTCATAAGGCTGCAGTATCTACATTTCATTTGCTATAACATAAACAGTCGCCAGCAATAATGAATGAGTAGAACATACCAAACTTGACAGCATAAAGTCAGCTGCAGGACACTGCTAATGCTACTTTGTGTTTTCAAAAGGTCATCATATATCTTCACCTGCAATTGGGGGGTTATTTACCTACGCATCCACCGGTTTCACCTCCCACTGAGGCTCAATTTTTGCCGAAGGAGGGTGAATTAGCAATGAGGTTGACCTTCAGCGTTGCAGACCCATTTTAATTCTCCCTTACTTGAGCTGAGGTTGGGTTAGCATGGCACAAATTTGCTATACGTATGTCTTATTTGCTATACGTGTGTCTTGGGAAAAGGACACATGGGCAGAACTGGTAAAACAACACCTTTCCCTCTGGCACACCAAGGTGAAACAGCACACGGGCAGCTCAGGGCTCCACTTTCCTTCCCTGGGTATTATGCAAGGAACAGAGGCAGAGAAGATTCTCTCTCTAACCCCTGCCTAAATTCAGTCATGATTTGTCCTGTAATATTGAATTGGTGATGAATGCTGCTGATGGCAGTCCATCAAATGAACTATCACATGTACATGAGGAGGCATCCACCAAGGACCTGCAACAAAACCTTCTGGGTATCAGCCTTCTCACTCCTGCCTTCCCACAGTAACCTACAGCTGCCAGTGGGAAGAACTGCCCTCCCTCCAAAATGCTTGGTGCAAACACAGCCACCTAACACAGTCTGTGGCCTGCACTCAGGAAAAAAAGTCCTACTAAGAATAACAGCAGTTTGAGTGAATATTGTGACTAAAGACGTACGCAGGGCTATAATCTGACACTCCACTCTACCTGGTCTCAGGGCATAGACACTATGTAAAGCCAAACCACTGAGAAGTCCAGCTGCAGTTTTGGGATTCTGAGCTTGGGAGAAGAGCAGCACTGTGGAAATTTGATCAACACCATAACTAGCTCCATCTGCCTTTATGACCCAAGAAATTTGTCCTGTAGCTCTTCCCTGCTTTTACAGGTAACCCTTTTATAGCTTTCTATTATGCCACATAGTGTTTAGTCGATAGAAGGAAAGTCTTACTGCATTTGAAAGTGTAATACCGATCTCTAAGTGCTTCTTACAAAGCCAGCTGACAAGTAGCCATTACTGTTTTACATTGAGACTTGCATTCTGGTTTTATTGCATTTTTAATTAATCACTGACACATTATTAAGGAGAAACAGAACTAATCTAAAATTTGACTCCATGGACTTCAATATCCAACTCCCTCTGTGATAGGCGAAACATCTCATGGAAATTCCTGAAAAGAGCGCGGTGACTAACCTCATCCAAATTCATGGACTTTGATACACTGCAGTCACAACTTAATAATTCAGTGCAAGTGCTATTTTCTGTAATAGTTTATAAAACCTTGTTTTATAAGCATAAAGTTTAGCGGTTCTTAACTGCAGGGACAATAACAGTGCTTGTCAGGAGTTGCTGGTCTCTACATAGCCATGCTGGCACCTGACAATGCTGAAGCATTACATCTTGTTCCCAGAGTCACATTGCTTTGTTTTATGTTACTGAAGTATAAGAACGCGACACAATTGACCTGTCACAGCAACGGAATTGGAAAACAACTTGGGTTTTGAAAATGCAGGTTAAGGAAGAACCTGTACGTGTCTCCAAGCCTGTGCCTTTGAAAGCGTGCTTCCTGCAGCTTGGGATGGATTTGCAAGGTGGCTTTGACATTTTGCAAACACCCCCAACCAAGCGTTGTGAATTATTTTGTTCGTTTCACATCCAAGATCCTACAGCTTTTCAAACACTAAAAACATGTTCTACTGCATATAAACTTGAAATAATAGGGCTCTGAACTCTCATTGCCTGCCATTTAAATTGCAGAATTACTACGGAATTGAAAAGCTTTAGAGATCAAAAATGTTTAGTGTTAACTAGGACAGCCATCCAGAACGGAGTGGCATCCGCTAGCAAAGCTAGTGAAACAAGGGAAAGAGAAGTAATTCTTTTAAAAGAGAAATAGAAGTTAATATGGTTAAATCTGTTGCCAGCAATGAACCATGATGGTAACAAGGGTTTGTAAGACTGGCGTGATAAGTGAAGAGCTGGGAAGGGAAACTTTGGCTAGATGGCAACAAGAGGACTCCCACCAATGGAAGAAGCAACCTTGCAGTGTACAAGTTTCCCAAGCCATGCATCAACATATTTGTAAGAAACACTGCTGGGGCCACAGAAACATTTTAATTCTACTCTCTTTTATGGTTCTGGTCACAGGAAAAATGAGAGCAGGAGTCCAACACTGAATTTGGACAATACTAGTATTTCTAATTATATGATCCTATCGTATAACTTACCACATGGAATCTTATAAACATGTTCTCTCTAACCTACATCCTGCAGGTCTCAATAGCAGATTCTGGACTCAGTAGTAAATTACCATAATGTCAGTGGGCGAACTGCACAGAGACCAGGTGAAGAATCTGTAGCAGATGAAAATAAAGTGGAACAGACTGCCTGTCATCAGGGACTCCAGCATTTACTCACAAGAATCAACTTGATTCAAAGCACTGCTGAAAAAAAAAAAAGGTTGCCTTAATGAAGCTTAAGTCTTACTCAGGTTGTAAGAAATTGTATTTTCTGTGTTTCAGATGCTTTGGGAAGATCTCTGAAGACAATGTGGTGCTTAACGGAGATGTTAGTTCTTAGTTACCACATACAATTTTGTTCTAATTTCATTATAGTTGATTCACAGTGTCTCTGGGCATTACAAACCAGTTTTTCACCACACGGTGTGCCACAATCTCTCATTAACATCAATGAGATATATGGAAGCTTCAAAAACCACTCAGCATTTGGCAGGACTAGGACAACTGGACAAAACAAGCGTTGAAATAGCCTTTCTGAAAAGACTTGCAGCTCTTAGCGCTGCAGTTGCATGTTACCTGTTGTTTGTATGCCTTGCTGAATCTTAACCGCAAACTTCATTAAGTATTATTCCCTACAGAGGAGAATGAATATGCATCATCTTACCTGCATACATTTTAATTTAGAGGCCAGCAGAGGATGTACATTTCCTGAAGAAGCAAGGGAGATAACTCCAGCTGGGTTGGGAAGGTGAAGCAAAATCAAGAGAGACAGAAGCAAAGCACTGCATCGCTAATGCAGGGACATCCACTGAACAGATTGAAATGGGCTAGAAAAACAAATGGAAGTCTGAAAGCACAGCATGGAGCTATGGATCCAGGCCCTTATATAAGAGTTATATCATACAAAGGAAATAAAACGTCATCTTGACCTACATTCCTCACCATGCCATCCATTACAGTGGTGTTGCCAGACAAGAGTTAGGACAGATTTAGCCCCATGCAAGTTGTCTTCCAAATGTGAGTACACAGATCATTATATCCTGTCCCCATTTGAACACTCAAGTGGCACTGAAGGGGATATTTGTGCCTCGGTCTCGCTTTTCCACCAATATGCAGAAATGGGAATCCTCAGGCACCCACATTTACAAATTAAGCAAACATTATTCTGTAACAAATGACTACATACTTGGAAATTATTTTAAAACAATCTGAAAAAAAGCCTACAGGGGCTCTACAGATTTATTGCAAAACAAAAACAACATTAAACCACAACAATGAGAAAAAAATAACATCATTTCCCATATGCTCAATGTGCGAAATGGATATACAGCCCTTTAGGTAGCAATAGTAATAAAGAAAAGTCATCTGGGTCAAATGGCATATTTCTATTTATTATTAGCATTATTTAAACTAGACTTAAGGTGTACTCAGTGGTCTACAAACAAATAAAAACCTGACAGATCCCTTCCCTGAAAAAACATACAATCTGAAGTAGGAAAATCAATGGATAATAACTTTTAAGTTTTTGCACTGAGGAAAAATGTCACAACAAAAAACATGTTTCACAGGTTTTGGCAATGAAGTGAAAGGCTAATTTAAATTTTTTTCATTTTATTACAGAGCAAGCAGCAGCCTGGGTTCAGATGGGCTCCTCCACTAACACAGCTGAAGCTACAAACAGGAATATCTCTAATTCTACCAAGCGAACATAAACCAAAAAGCAGCCCCATAAAACAAAAGAAACCTCAGATCTCATTTGTTGGGTGCCAACAGTGTACTATGTATTGCAGAGGAGCTCATGTGGAGTGAGCCAGAGTTTCAAAGATAAGGCAAGTCTCAGATGATCCCCCATCGTTAAACTAATGCAGGGTATTTTATTAACCACCACACGTCAGTTATTGCTACAAAATGTGTCGGATCCTGCCTGGGTTTTTCTCAGGGTATTGGCTGGCTCATACCTGTGAATGAGACCTGCCTCCCCTGTCCTTGGCCTCGGGCTCATGCTTTTGGGGAGCTTCTGAACAAACTTTGAGGCTGCTCCTCATCACAAGCCCAGCAGGACTGACCCAGGGGGGTGCCCCCCATGCCTGGTGCACCCCCTAACCAGCCCTTGCGCTCAAGGGGATGACAGCAGGGCACGGAGCCTCTTCAATCCAGAGGGACCAGATGACAACAGTGGGTTTGGGGGGCTGGAGACCTCTGCAAACGTCCTACGTTGAAACTAGAAAAATACGTGCAAGGGCACTTTGCTCAAATATGAGATAGGACATTGCTGAGTGAGCCTGACACGGTAAAGCCAGTCTTCTTGTCTGCCTGTTTTGCAAGCAGATGACACAGTCCTGATGAATCATAAACTCTTTAAAAAAACCAAATAAGTTAAAAAAAAAAACCAGCAAAAAGCCCAAATCTTGGTCTGTCATGGGAAATATCGGATGACCTTCCAAATATACAAAAACTAATTTCTGATGCCCCAGGGCATAGCAAGATGTAAAGGAAATCCAGAATGGACAGAAATGTTACAGTTTTACTGTAAGAAACAAGGGACATGGACCACTAAGGACAAAGTTTGGTGGAACAAACACGCTGTACCTTTCTAGATCTGTGTGACACACATATGTAGTATAAAGGCACACACACATGCATAAATACACAAAACCAAAAATAGCACAGTAAAATATTCCTCTTCCATTATGCATCCTTTTTTTTTCTTTTCAATATTTTTCCAACTGCAATCCCTGACAGTACCTTCTAGGTGAAGTACGATATTCTAATCATCAAATTTACAAGACCAAACAAACTAGAAAATAAACTTAATAGCATACAGCAATGGCAGTTAATGGTTTTCTCTGATGACAAGGAGAATGGATACAGATACAGTGACAGCATTTAATTGAGCATCATAGTTCACAGAAACATCCACAGAACAGCTGAATGCAAGAACCCAATATTACATTCCTGTGTCAAATCAAAAACTCTTTTTTGTTTTTCCCCCCAGAGGTTTGTTACGGAGTTTTCGTAGTATAATTCAGAACTCACTCTTTCACTGGCTCTGCTAGAGCTGAATGAAATGACACCAAGGAAGGGATTTGCCTCAGGTTATTTTATGCAGCCTCTTTGAATGCTAAGGGCAAAAATACAAGCAGACCTATGAAGAATTCACAATAAAGCTCGCTTCCACAGTTAAGGAAATGTGGAATTGTTCACCTAATGAGCAGTATGTACAACTGCTAAAAGTTGAACCATCAGCCCAAAATGCACTTGGCAGGGAAATGGGCAAGACTAACACCTCAGTTGGGATCCCCTCCTCTTCTGATCGTGGTGACTCTGAAGTGCTCAGGCTGAAGTCTACCTTCCTTGGCGATATTTATATACAGAAAGTTACTTCACTGAAAGACCCCTTCCATCATCAGCAGCCACCACATCAGTTTTCGCTCAGGTCCACAGCTACAGGAGCCAAAGTTTTGATTTTCCTCTTGAGCTGGGCAGCCCCAGATGTAACCCAGACTCCTCGGGCAGAAGCTGTAAATCAGCGTGGTTCCCTAATGTCCTGCTCCAGCAGAGGAGCTCATCCCGTGCACCTATTTCTCGTACCACCTTAGTATTAAAACACAATGCACAAAGAAATAATTTACATTTACAGAAGTGCAATACATAAAAAATAATTAAAACATTAAATCTTTCCAAATAAATGTGATGTACACAATTAAACTCAGCATTTATTTTGCGAAAAAAATCCCCTTGCACTAAGCTTATTGATAGGGAGAAGACCAGCTTTCAGGTCTTCTAACCAATTTTTATGATATCATCACACTTTTGTCCACCTCGTTATGATTTTCTCCCCAGCAGCCTGCATTAACTAGTCCACACTACTGGAAACATCACCTCCAGCCATGTTTATGTGCACTGATTTTATTTCTCAGCAATTTCTTTACCGTTGCATGTGAGTACGGTATCCAGTATTTCAGCTCAGATGTACACAACACCTCTGCTATTTCCTACATGCAAGTATATTTCTCTGAAATGGATTTCTGAATATAATGCAAGAACATTTTGCTTACAAAAAAAAAAAAAGCTTGTTTATTAGCAACACAAAACTGATAGTTGTTTATGTCCCACTTGTAAATACCAAGCCACATTAACATAAACTTCCTAAATGGAGAGCAGGGGGGAGAGCAGACTATTTTCCTTGAGATCCTTCAACAGGAGATGAAAAGAATAAATAAAAATCAAGCACAGTGGGAAGAGTTACTATTCGCTCCTGTAATTCACCCCTGGCTCCAGAGAGGTGACACGTGGCCTGGGGGACAGGAGCGTGCACAGCCATGGCCAGAGTCCCCTTATTTACTGCCTTGTGTCCCAGCCATGTTTGACTTTACAGGAGAATGTGTTGGCTCATCCTGTGAAAATATATTGCCAGGCTATATATTTTAAATGCTGTCTACCTTCCTTGTAAGATTCAAGACCTAATCAATCCTTTATGTTATAACCAGGTGTAAGTCATAAAGGGGTTGTTATTACAAAATTTTATAGAGTGAGGCGCTTAGATACTCGTGCAAGAGGGAGGTATATAAACAGCCCACTCTGCCCTCATGTTTTCAGGTACCGGTGTCAAGATTTCTACCTACTGGTCAACTTCTTTAAATATCTTCAGTTACTCTCAGCCCACTGGTTTGAAATTCTGGAGTTACATCTGCTGCTTGTTTATAAAAGCAAAATTCTCCAGCCACAGAAAAATCCAAATAAGACTCACCAGGATAGTTCAGCTTGGAGGCCAAAGCTCATCGTTGGCATGCCATAGCACTGAATTTGACTTTGCATCCCTGTTTTGGAGAAACGAGGGTGGAAATTAGAGTAGAATGACAAAGAAACCTTTACAGACTGTGCAATGCGTAAAAGGTCAGATAACAAAGACAGTAATCTACTCTTGAAATGAAAATCTGAAGCAACAACAGAATAGAGCAGTTCAAAACATATGTGTAGACCTCATTGTTAAGTTACCAAAATGTCAATGCAACAACAAATGAATCCTAACTAAATTTGTGTAAGCACTTATGAACTCATACTTATTTCAGGTTAAGACAACTTTTTTCAGTTTAGCTTAAATCACTGGAGTATAATTTAAAATGAGAAGGCCCATATAGATTTACCTAAACTTATTTTACTACCAAGAAAACTTAAACAAATGCAATAAGTTATTGCAAAGAGTTAAACTCTTATTTTGTTTCAGTAGTATAATGTGATTTTGTTTAGTTTAATCCATTATTTGTCTTCCCTTTCACTCCCTGCACTGCAGAATCCCACCTAAGCACTGGTTGGAAATTGGGTGCCCCACTTCTATTTCTTGTAACACTTCACTTTTTGAAAGTCCTTCCCTGTCGAATTATTGAAGAGGCCCATGACCTCTGCCTAACAGGGCAGATGCAATCCCGCAGCGGCCGCTGGGGAGTAACAATGCTTGCAGAGTACGGCGCTGCTCATCTAACTTGTCCTGCACGCCCACCGACCCACACGTCCCCAGGAATGACCCCAACTACTTCACTTGCTGAACAGCAATTTCTGAAGTCTCTGGGTCTAAAACCTGAACGGATTCCTTAAGAAGTGGGACGTACATGCACATTTTGCATCTGCAGTTAGTGTTCCAGATGCCCACTTACAAATTTCCTGCAGTAGCCTGTGCTCCTCTCCCCATATCCCAGCAAATCCCTACGTTAAGTCCCATACAGCCAGCCCAGCCTTTGGTGGTGTCTCACTCCGCTATTTTTGTCCTAGGTGATTCTGCCTCCTGTGTAATTTGTCAAAGTAGTTGGAACTCAAAGGATCCAGTTCCCGCCCACACAGATGGAAAAAAATTTAGGGCAAGACAAGATACCAGGTATCCACAGTGCTATTACTATTATCTTGATAAAGTAGCAGGGACACACATTCTGCCTGTCACAATTAAGGTGATAAATGCCTGTTTCTTTGAGGCTTGTTTGAAAGTCAATTATGCAGATTATTTCCAGAATACGGACAGATGGTCTTTTCCCCCATATGAGACAATCAAGTTGAACTTTGATATGTGCATAAAAATACTGTAATTTGTCAAGCTCCAATGGGGCCATTTTATCACAGATAACCAAAAGACTATATGGATTTTTGTATTTGCCTCTTTTCGATTAACACAGCCTATGTTCCTTTTTATTCAGAATATTTTTTTTAATGGAAGCTTTGCTATGTTTCATCCTGAAGCCAAATATTGATCTTTCAGTCTAGTCTTCAGGTTTTGATTAACGCAGAAGGTTGCCAAGCGAGCAGCTTTTTGTTTGTTTTCTGTTAATTCTTTTTTTATTATTCACTTGCTGCAGTAAATCTTGCTTTTATTGTCCAACCACTGAAAAGAAAAAATGGATTGATTTGAGCACCTAAATAATTTACAACGCAGAGCTTTTTGGAAAGACTGATGCAATGTTGACCTTCATTTTTCCCCCCTTCTCTTGTTGACAATAGAACATTTTTGAGTGACTTGAAAGGCAAAAAGGGAAGAAGATTGATTTTGACATGTTAATGATGGTTTAATGCAACAAAAGCTTTAGAAAATGAGTGTTTAGTAAGACATGGTTTTTAACAAAAGAAAAATAAGCTGTTATAAGTATGAGAATTATTATAAATATTTTTCTTGTCATTTTCCTTCTCTATCAGGCCAAATTTCATGTTCCTATTTAAAAACTGAGTTATATTTATTTTTTTATTCACAAATGTTCTGACCGCCTGAATTCCTCTTCATCAACTCCATAATAGAGTTTGCTAAGCAGAAAAGCTCTGGCAAATGTAGGCAAGGATAGTCTGAAACAGACTGTGGGAGACAAAAATCCTGTTTCTTGTAAAGACTTTTTATATCATTGTGGGCAAACAACTTGAACTCCCAGGGAAACACAACCAAGTCAAAGACGTAGCTCCGGTCCGATCCAACCCAGAGATGCCTTAAGTCTGCTTCCAAAGCAATTCAAGACCTCATCAAGGGCATAAATATTAACTAATGTTGTAAGTTCATGACATCTGGAGTCAATAAGAGATGCTGAGTGTTGAACAAAGGTAAATAACACCTGTCTGATCAAGGAATGTTGTGAGGTCTCCAGGTGAAAAGTGCAATGGAAAGACAAGGTATTATTAAGATAACTTTTTAGATACTGGAAGTCTTCCTTGGCAGCACTACCTATAGTATATAGCACAGATCATTGCTAAACAAATCATGTAGGGTTAGATCCAGCCAGATGTTAAGCCAATGGGTATTTAGGTGGAAGATTTTACCTAGTTTCACTGTAAGAGATGTAAGTTTGATTACCAAGGTTCACAAGGGGCATGGATATCAGAATCACCAAACCTCACAATATTTCTGCAAAACATATAAAAATACCCTTCAAGCAACTGCTCTCCTCAATCGCCCAAGTACTTGCGTTACCTAAAAGTTTCCATTCAGCCCTTCTCAATAAGTACCTGGTGACTTTTGAAACAGGGCTTTACTTTAAACAACTTCAGTTTTGCCAGGGCAGAAAGTTGCTCTCACAGTATTAATGTTACTGGCTCCATCCACCTTCCAAACAGCAAAACTCTGCATCGTAACCTACCCGCCATGCTGGGCTGGGGCAGTTACCACTGCACGTGCCAATATTTTCGTCATCTTCTCTGTTACAGTGATTGTTTAATGTCTCTGGATGTGTCGTACCTTCATTGAAGACAATGCAGATTTTCACTGGCATCACTAAGAAAAACAACTGACTCCATATCAATAAAATGCTATGCAAAGCTGGTAATAAATATTCAGCTTTTCTCTTGGGAATGTACTACCTCGTTTTCACTCCAATGGAATATAATACCAGCAAGTATGCACGGGTCCAGTAATTCACATGTTACTATACACCTGCCAGATACACAAGTGTACTCACTCCATATGCTAAGGATTATTTTTGTGTTCTCTCAGAATGCAAATTAAATTAGGCCATTATGGCAGTAAGGTTCTGATCCACCAAATATTCAATATCACCATAGAAGTAGTGAAAGCTGCAGGCATGCTTAACTGTTCTGGACTGGAGCCTAAATTAGATTTCCAAACAGAATAACATATGTCTTAAATGTCAAGCTACACCCAAAGTCAACACTGTCCTTATGGACCACTTTGTTTGTTTCAGTCAGTTGTGTTTTTTTTAATTAAATCATAATTTTAACACAAGAAAATCTCTCCTCTAGTCATCACCTTCTTACAATCCAAAAAGAAAAATGCCCTAAAAAATAAGCAAGTCTTGTGTCTTTCAATTATCAACTCCTATTATCTCCACTCTATCCAGATGTTCCCGAGACTAATAATTTTCCTTGTATGAATAATATTATGTATGCATTGTAAGCACAAATGTATTCTAGGACTGCTTATTTCTGCAATTTTTGATGCTCGCAAAACAATTTGCACATGTGGTGAGGTCTCTGTAAAGATCAAGGTTAAATAATAACAGGTTATACTGACTTCAGACAGTTTACATGCAGAACGAAGGTAAAGCCTGAAAAACTTACATGGTCTGTAAATCTCTAAAAGGAGATGCACCTTATTTTAATGAAACTCTATTCATAGCAAGTAATTGCAAGACCAAGGTTGTAAACAGGACATCTCAATGGCCTTAACTTCTCCAGGGAATGTGTTCATATTACAGGATGATCTTTATCATTGGCTGTGTCTACTTTGTTTTCCACGATTGTTTGGCATGAGTAGAGGCTCATTTATGCTATTGGATGTTGGCTCAAACCTCACAAGTGTTCTCAGTTCCTTTCCTTCTCTGCTTTGTCTGAGACAAAGAGTTTGCCACTGCCCTAAGATAAAATGGAACCTCATTTAGCCAGTTCTCCACCCAGGGTATTAGTGCCTTGCAGGTCAGCGAGCCTAACTGGGAGCATTCAAACACACACAGACAACTGCATTCTCTGCTTTAACATGCCAAACAACAGATATTAATAAAGCAAATTTGCTAATGGAAATGCAGAAGGAGGGAAGGATCACTGACTTCAACGAGGCAAAGCCCAGGACAATAGCAACATGACATGGCCTCTGTTTGCGAGCCCGGTTCTCTCTCCTCCTCTAACCCACTCATCTTCTCTGGTCAAATGGTGACAATCCTTTCACGCAAGTCCACAGTAACTGGGATTTTCATATGATCTGGCTGATGGACCTGATCTGCTTAGTTTCTAAGGTCACCCAAGATCATACTCATTCACTACAGCTATACTCATATATGAAGTATTTCTTGAATTTAACAATGAAGGCTAAAACTTCATAGTGTGGAGCATAATTATATAAAATTGGACCAAGCGTCAATTTACATCGATCAATAAATCTCAGTAAAGGCAATGAACTTACTAGGTCAACAGAAGACCTCAGCGTGAGCATGAACTCTAACATTTCCACTGCCTGCGTTCACAAATCTGGCTGCGTATCGTGCATAAGCATATTTTAATGTGACCCCCTTGTAGCCACTGTTTGCCACAACATTACACCATGCCACTGCATGCAAAATGCTAGGAGAGTGCATGGAAGAACAACATTCAACTCACCCTTGGAAAAGTACATTGTAGTGCCTTAGTATTTTCAGGAGAGAAAGCACAGAACATGAAAGGATGAGCACATGCTAACAGCAAAAGAATATACAAGATGACAAATGAAAGCTTTTAAACTTATTTTTAAAAACACATTGTAGGCAGGAGAAGATGCTAGCGACAAGCATTTTCAAAAAACCAAATTCATTATCATCAAGTAAAGGAATCAAAAAATTGTTGAACCTTGCACATCCTTAAAGCTACTTGTGCTACTTTCAATTGTGTTTAAGTTTACAAGGACAAATCAGACCTTTGAAACTAACAATTTCATTTTTAAGGGTGTCCTTGAAAGACTGCAGCCATATACAAATAAGTTACAGGGTACAAAAAGAAAGGCACGTAAATAGCAAAAAAACTCAGGGTGAATGTCAGCAATTGAAAACACACATGCAACAGCTGCAAAATAAATTACTATAGTCAAAGCCGCTCCTCAGACTCAAGAGCTCATATGGCAGCCTTTTAAAGGTCAACACTGAAGTCAGTCACGTTGGAAAAGAAGTCCAAGAATATGAAATCCAGCGTTCAAATGATTTCTTTGCCCAGGAGTCCTTATTAGAAAGGTAATCTCTTTTCTATCACTGTTTAATAACATATCATTACTTTGTGAAGTGGTTTAAAATACCTGGAGTACAAAAGATGGTATTTAAAGCCAATTCATTCTATTCCATCCCAAACAATACATAAAAAACCTGGAAAGAGGAAGATAAAGATGTTAATTTTACTGACAATTTTGTAACATTCCTTGAGAGAGAGCAAACAGCCATAACTCCAAAATTACACTGCAACCACAGGCCATTTTATCACGTGAAAAGTACCAAGTGATGATAATTTCTCCACATACTTTAATTAAGCTTCTTGGAGACTCTCACATGCACTCTCCTTCCTGCTCTCTTTGTTGTTGAAAAAAGAAGTGAAGTTCCCCCCCAGGTGAATTTTGCCAAATGCTCATAGTTCCAGTGTCAGAACCACGCCTTGCATAATGGCAAGTTTACATGGAAAGTCAAGGTTTTGATGAATGTCACACTTGAAAGCCAATTAAGTGGGCTGAAAGGAAGACACAATTTCCCATTGTCTAATTGCCTCACAGCACCTTCAAGGTAATAAATTTGTCACATTGAATTATTAATGAGAAACGAATCTTTGACTTGCAGCCTTGAATAGAAAGTAGTTCATTATCAGTTGGCATTGTTCCTTCCAAATAAAGAGAGGGGCACGCTGGGAGTTAAGGAGAAGGTGTCAGAGAAAGCTGCTTCTTGCATCACTGTCTCACACACCGGGTGCGCCTTTCAGCTTAACACCCTGTAAAAATTGCAGTAAGGGGGGAAAAATGATGGTGCAGCTCATTCCTAATTCTCTTCGGCCTTTGCAGCCTGACAAATAAAGTTCCATCTGGATTCCCCAAAACACACTCTTTTATTATATCACTTCAAAACACAAAGGTTGTAAAATTTTTAAAATTGGCTATATAAAAGTACAAGGAGCACAATAAAGCAGAGGCCAGTTTTAGGTTTATGTGGCTCTTAAAGGCTTCCTCTGCCTTATCTCCTCTGCAAAGCATTGTTCACACACGTGGCGGGGGAGAGAGGTAGATCAGTATATTTGTTCTTACTCCGCAGTTGCTGAAGCAAAGGTAACGCACTTGAAAAGCATTCATTTCATCACAGGAGACCTTTATAATGGAGAAGGACTCTGCTACACAACCTATGCACCGTGAAAGGAGTCGAAACAAAATGAAATCCAGGTCCTTGGTTCGGCGTTAGATCTGCATCTGAAAAGGGAATTATGAAATAGAGTTTGTGTGCCCATATCTTGGCCTTCTTAACAGGCTTCCCAGAGGGGTTGTGGAGTCTCCTTCTTTGGAGATACTCAAAACCCACCTGGATGATGTCCTGTGCAGCCTGCTCTGGGTGAACCTGCTTTAGCAGGAGGGTTGGACTGGATGATCTCCGGAGGTCCTTTCCAACCCGTGCCATTCTGTGGGAGCCAAGGCTCTGGCCGTGTAACGCCTGAGACCTCCTGTGAGTTGGGGATGGGCACACCAAGACAGCCCTAGAAGTAAGGAAACAGTCAGTAAGGCTCCATGCCCTTCCCCTCCCACAGGGCCTGATAATGCCCTTGGCATGGCTACACCAGATCAGCATCTCTGCGGGTAGCTCGTAAGCGCTGTGGCTCACACTGCATGCAGTGGGTAACATAAGAGTGGCGTCCTCTCTAAATGGAGAAAGAAAAATGCAAAAAAGGAAAGGGGCAAAATCATGGGCCATCAAAAATGGCTTTAAAAAGAAAATTAGAACAGTGCAAAATGATGCTTACTCACAGAAATAGTCATGGATCCTGTTTTCTTTTTTCTGCTCGTAAGATTCAAAATTTTAGAGAACAGCCAGAATATAAAACACCCAGTGCCGGTACTAGCTCTCCAGAAGTGTTTGGATCCCGTTTACTCCCTGGATACTACCATTTAATAAAGCGTACTACAGGTTAGTGCGTGCTATGTTTACTGCTTTTGAAAGATATCATTACCTGGGAGGAGAATTCCTTGCATTCAGAAGGTACTTGGGGGAAAGAGGAGACAGGGAAGAGGCAATCTGTCTGAATACTTATCGTAAAGAACTGGAAGAAGACACAGAGGCCTGCTAACACATGGAGACCAAGCACTTGCATATATTCAGCGCTCACTTGAACAGACATTTTCTGAAATTCTACAGAAAGAACCTAAAATCAGCAATTTGAACCACAGGGCTCCAGTTCACGAATTCAAGAGGATTTGTTCACGACTCTAAAATAGCAAGCCCGTTCCTTTTTGATCTCAAGATCAATAAAATCAGCTTCTTTGGTGTCTGACCACTGCAGAACTCAAACAGTCCACCAAAAGTGTCTTGAAAACATGCTCATCCTCACTTTATACCAGCACTCTCCCAGTGTTACTTAAAAGCAAGATTAATGCGCGCTTAACAGCTGTTTCCATAAACAGGTAATCACAGCCAATGATTATAAACCTCTCACAGAGTGCAGAGGGTCAATAGGCTGCTTCTCACCTAAATTATAACCACTCACTCCCAAAAGAAATCCTAATAACAGTTCAGAGCTCGTATCACTCTGGTCTGAACACAGCTACTGTGATTTGGGGAATGAAAGCAGAGAGGAGGGAGGACGGACCACTCAGCGGGACCCTGAGGGTTTGGGAACACAAGGTGGCTGACAGCTGCTGGAAAGAAACGCTTGACAGCCAGAACCCAGCTTTGCTTCTGTAACGTTACAGCATCATTCACTGCATTCGTGGCACTCCAGCGCATTCATCATGGTGCACAGAAGAGCAATGGAGAAACCAAATGCTAGTTACAGAGCTTGCAACGAAGCAGCTTTGGACATTAGTGCTGCTGCTTGCGAGGGGCTTGGCTGCAGTCGTGTGAAGACCAAATCTTGTTCTCCTTGGGCAGAAGCTAAAGTGCTGTTAAGACTCTTTTGAGATGCAACATTTGCCAGAGAAGTTTGTTGATCTAAAGAGGTGCTTGAAGGGCCTATTCCAAATACTAGTGTGAGCCCTTGGCAAGAAATCTCTCAGATGCTGGCATTTCTGGCACCTTATCAGAACTCTGTAGAGATGAGAATGCCTTGGGGCTTCAGCAGCTTTAATTTTGCAATGAGTTTGACTCAGCGCCTTTCATGTATGTACCAATAAGACCTGTAGTAGAAACCTTAGAAGTTAATGAATAGGACAGGGAGATTTAGAGATTTGGGCATATAATTACTATAGCAACATGTGCTCTTTCTTGCACTACACCATGAGATCTTCTATTAGGCATGCTGCAGTAAACCAAATAAATCACAGGTCACAAAACACAGCAATAAATCCTGCCTGTATTAAATTGCAAAGTAATTAAAACTGGTATGGTATTTACATTTCAAATTCACTAATAACATCAGAAAAAATTCTGATTACAAGTGCATCCAAAGCAGCCTCTGTAGTGTTTCTTCAACTATTCCTAACATGAAACCCTGCTTTTTCCAGCAGGGCACACATACAAATGTATCTAGATACATAAATGTTCAGCACACTCTTCTTAAGGCTTTGTAAAAGTTCCTTGTTTGGGTAGATCCCTAATTCCACTGATACCTGTTAGTGAAATAATCACACACTAAAGTCCACTCTATGAAAAAAAAAAACCCACCACCTAAATTGATACCTTCACCTAATTAAGTTTTTGTAGAGCACTGAACAGTACCATTTAAACTGCTTATCGGCAACTTGATTTTTCATCTCTCAGTCCCACCTCCATCCAGGGTCAATCCAACAAAAGGAAAACCAGGTGTAGCCCTTGGTGCTACTGTACACGTATTGTTCAAGGGCCTGAGAGGTGCCAGGCCTCATACTTCCACCTTGCCTTGCAAATAGAAAATCTCAATCCCCCAAAATCTTCCAAGCCAGAATCTCTCATTAGTGCTGAAACAACAAGCAAGAAAATGAATTAACTCCTATAAAACCTGATAAGACAATAGTGAAATACTCATTATTATTCCTGACTTACAGGGCAAGTCAAGCCTTTAGTCACCCTTGTCTTAATATGCTCTGTCTACAGATAGTGAATAGTTTTCATCCTATTCCAGAGTAGAGCATCTACTAAAGTTGATAGACTGGAATTAAACTCAAGCTTTCATTACACGTGCGGTAGATTTAATTATTCTGTTGTTTTCAGTGTTGGTCACCGGGCAGTAGTTGTGTATCCTCCTCAGAAATTGGGATGCAGCAATTAGATACCCCATGCTAGACAATGATATTGCTCAATCCTGTGCTTGCGCTCAGTGCAATGACTCCCAGTACATCACCAAGCCACTTTTAAAGAGCAGCCGACACCTCCCGGCAACCTATGAAAAATGTCCTATTTTGAAACAGTTTTGCCTCTGCGTGATGTATGTTCTGTTTTTCCTTTCCCCTTGCTCTTCATTACTAACAACATTTGCATGAAAAATAGCATCTTCCTTCTTCAAAAAGTTCATCCACTCCTGCTGCTACTATTTTTTTTTTCTCTGTGCTTGAACTCATAATCCTCTCTTTGTGTAGCTATAGCGGGATGCTGTGAAAATGACTCTGGTATCAGCAACGACAAAAAAACGTAGCTGCTGCTGAGTTCTCAGGAGGAAGGCTGGGTGCCAGCGTCGCCCCTGGTAATCAACATAGAAACCAAATGGGCAGCTGCCAACATCTAAAATTTTGCCCCCCTCAGTAGCAGCTCCCCGACTGTCAGCGCTCGCGGCTGTAAGTCAGGCTGGAATTTCTGCAGGCGTGTGGCGCGTCCGTCTCCACAGCGTCGCACACAGCCCGGAGTCAGGTAACCCCTGCCCCGGCGCATCACTCACAGGGACGGCGCAGATCACCAGCATATCTGGAGATGCCACTCCCGAGTCAGACACGAGCAGGCACCACCGGGGGTGTGAGAGACAAGCGACACAACGCCTGTTCTCCAGCGTCCCTGCCCTGCTCAAATCCATTTGGGAGACTGGTGCAGAGAGCATTTTTCTAACCCATTGCTCTCTATTCTGCAGAAGTGGCCAATTACGGCCTCTCGCCCCTTTCCCTTCTGCGCCACCCGGTACCCATGCAAACACCTTTCTCCCACGCTGACCCTCGCCCTCCGAAGGCACCACCTGTAAAACCATCCCAGAGCCTCAATCCGTCATCCCAGCCCCTTTTTGAATTCCTCAACGACAACAAAGAGCCTCACACCAAGCAAATCACTACACAACTGGCTGATACAGCCCTGCGTTTCCCCTATGCTGTTAGGGCTGTATCTAACAGTCATTGCCTGCCCTGGAGGGTGCCTTCTTTTGGGCAATCACCATCTTTTTGTCCACTAGGACTTTGGTGAATGAATAAGGCTCCAGCTTCCTCTGGCACCAGAAACAGCCCACATAAATAATAAGTAGGGGTGTATGAAAAGCACAAGCATATGCTCTTTTCACTCATCTCCCACTGCTTTTGCTGGCCTTTAATCCTTAAACGTCAAGGCAAACAATGAAATTATGTTTATGGTGAAATAAGATCTATGGGACTCAGTCCAGTCATTTCTCCTTGTGCAAAACTAATACACAAAAAATGTTTCTAGCATAGAGCTGGAGCGTTCAACTTCCCAGGGAGAATGTTATTTCTGCAAGAACGTGGCCAAGGAAATTTACCCCAGCATAGCGGGAGCAAGAACCACCTACGTGCGGGAAAAAATTAGCCCAGAGCAATGTAAGTGGTGCACAGACCTTGTGCTGGCCCTCAGCAGGGGCTGAATTTCTCCCAGCGTGCCCATTCCCACGCAAAGATACGAAGCATGTTGCTATCAAAGTGCCAGCCCCAGAGCATCACTGCAGCCATCAAATTGCTATTCTCTACTTTCCTTTTCCAGGATGCAATTACTCAGATTGCATTATGGCTCCAGAACAAAGTGGGGGAAAAAAGTCAACAGGAGCTACCGCATGCTGTAAATCCTCAAAAGACACCCTTGTCAGTCACGCTGTGCCTTTCCCGTTCTTAGGAGGAGCTAGCTGCCGACTACCATGTTTTCTGTCCCTCCCACCTTCTTACCAGGATTACTATAATCGTTTGATTATTCCTTTCTATGCAGTGGACAAAAACATCAATCATTTTAACCAAATGTTTTAGGAAGTTAAGTTTAGCTTTCAAAAGGTGGTTATTTCCATGAAATATGTTATTATTCATAATGGCTTTAAACAGAATCTGTTTTCCCCAAACGCCTGAACACAAGTTGAGAGCTCTTTCATCTTCTGGTGTTCACCCATTTTATTTTTTATACACATGGTGGGCTGTATTCATCCAAGCAGCTCTGTAAAATACGAGGGATCCATATACAATGAACCTGATTTACTGAGCAAGCGTAGTCTCCTCAAATCCAGTAATATATTAACAGCAAAGGTGGGGAGGAGAGGAGAGGAGAGGAGAGGAGAGGAGCGGCAGAAAGCCAGCCACCAGAAAAAGGTGAGATACTGCAAGCAGAGAGAGATGAAATGGGGGAAAGCCACAGGTCCAAACATCTCTGTGTGAAGTAATTACACCTGTGAATTAACAAAGCAATAAAGCAATCGTGGCTAAGAGATGAGCTGCGTCTTTGTCTCTCACGGTGAGGCGTAGTTTCTGTAGCCATAAAATTGCCAGTGATACGGCACTGGTGGATGTGAAAGCACCCTGCGCCGCAGGGCTCCGGTTAGGCCAGGTCGTTTTACTTTGCTCCCTGCAACCATTTTGCAGCTGGAAAGACTGAGGCTGTGACCCTGGACCGGTCCCCAAGCAGCCTGGACGCGAGCAGACAGGTAAGCACAAGCCACACGAAGGAGCGTGCTAGCAGGCAGAGAACCAGCGCACTCGTCACAGCCTGGCAAGCACGATCACTGCCTGGGAGTTAATAAAACCCCACTTGCTTTAACAAAACCAGCGTGGGTGGCAGGATGTGACACTCCAGCTCTGCCCGTGCCTTCCCACTAAAGTTTTCCTCTCACTGGTTATTAATGCAATAAACACAAAGGCAGAAAAGATACTTTAAGGAAAAATCAATGTTTTTAAGATAAAACATCAATGTAATTCAAGCAGCCTGAGTCAACTGCCTATAGTAAATTAAGTTTAAAATTTTAACAAACTGTCATGTAAAACTGGTGGTGTCTGACAAATTGAATTATGATAGTAATACATCACTCACAAAAGTATTATTGATAGTGACAGGAAGATATTGAATTTAAATTATTCATTTTTATTGATTAAACAGTGTGTCTTCACCAAGAATGGGGCAAAACATCTGACAAACATTCAAGATTCATATTTTAGCTCCTGGAATAAAGAGCTGTCAATCCACCTATGCTGGGCTTTGGCATATTCCCCTGCAGTGGATCAAGTCAGCATTAAAACTCCACACGTGAAAGAACTGTTCGCCTGCATTTCTTGCGGCAAACCCTGAGCTACAAAATGTGCTTTCACTTTCTGGAGACCATTTTAAAAGCTGTTTCTGTGAAGACGCACGGGCCAGCATCTACCTGCGAGCAGCTGCCTTACCCCCCACCTTGCAATTTGGGACAGGCATCCGACCCAGGTTGGGCACCTTGGCTCAACATCAGCCACACGATGCCATCCCCCGATTAGCACGATGCTAATTCCCTCGGTCCAGTCCTAGTGAGGACATTCCAGCTGAAAACTGAACCTTCAAGTCTTTCGACAAATCCCGTCTGAACTTCATTTCCTTCCGGCAGCAGTGAGATCCCAAACAAAATGAAAGGAGTAATTGCTTTCCAAGCTGGAAGACTGATCCAAGCCACACAGAGGATACTGACCCTAAGCAGCTCTAACACGTGTAAAGCGAGAAGAAAAATAATCAGGAAACAAAGTCAGGTCAGCTTCAATAACCAACATGCACTTCTTCCTCTCAAACTATTACCTGTGAAAAGTCCTGGGGATTGTTATTTCATTTAAGCTCCCTAGTTTCCTTGGCCAACTTCTGTCTTTTGAGGTTTTCACTATGATGGCACCGAACATCGTACGTATAATGGGAAAAGAAATCTATGCCAGCAAAGGTGGAAGCAACAGAATAAATTGAAAAACTTCACCCAGCCCAAAACCAAGCAACAATCTTGTATGGCAAGGAGGCCTCTTATATCCAAACACGTGCCTTTTATATTTTTTTAGAGACTTTCAGCCATGGTGGCTTTCACATGCCCAAAAAATCCCAAGCTTTCCCCTACTGTAAGAGAGGGAATGTCAGGCTGAGAGTTTGGGTATGTTTGTGCTGTTAAGATTTTTGCTTACCTGCACAGTCTTAAGGGCTGAAGGAAAATAATTCAACATACACATATATCTGGGTGATCTTCATGCGTGATGAAGGATTGGAGAGCTCAGAGCATGGGGAATGAAACCATCTTTTCACATATGTGTATGGGGTAACCTGCTCATGGACTGTGCACATCATTAACGTGTACACAAGTAAATGTCAAATAAACCTTTCATCATCATAACGTATTTTCAGTGGATTTGTAGAAGAATCTGAAGTTCTATCGCCTTTGTCTATGTTCCAACGTAATGCTACAATGCCACACTTTAGGCTGAATAATCTTACTTCATAGAATCATAGAATCATAGAATGTTTTGGGTTGGAAGGGACCCCTAGAGGTCACCCAGTCCAACGCCCCTGCAGGGAACAGGAACACCGCTAACCAGATCAGGTTGCTCACCGCCCCGTCCAACCTGACCTTGAATGTTTCCAGAGATGGAGCCTCCACCCCCTCTCTGGGAAGCTGTGCCAGTGTTTCACTACCCTCATTGTAAAGAATTTCTTCCTTATATCTAGTCTAAACCTATATGTGACTACTTTTCTCTTTAAAACATTAGATTTGAGTCCTCATAGCTTGAGCACACATTGGTACCAACAACACTATCACAAGATTAGCCAGCCTTTACAATGAAATTCTGTTATTATTCCAGGCTGGCAACATTTGCGTGCAGGTGCCAATGAAGAGAAGCGCTTGCACTTTCACACATTTAGGATCTCAAGCCACGATGAGCATTAGCTTTTTGATAAGCCAACACAGCTGGCTGCTCTCTGTATGCTGCACGTGGTGGAGCCCAAGGCATAAGGGATTCATTAGCCGGTCCCAGGGCACCCAGACCAACAGGGCCAAAACAAGTCTGGGAGATCAGTTTTACCATTAGCCAGTGGTTCTTTCTATATTTAATGTTAATGTTTAATTTTGTCTTCCGAAGGAAGGTATTTGCTCCTGTTCTGAATTGTCAAGAGGGAATGGAGATGCAGCGCAACAGCTACGTGTCAATGAAATGTTCCACTGGACCATTAATACCAGAGCAGCACACTTTGTTCTTTTCCCTGGTCTGCAGAACAAGATAGAAATAAATAAGATTATATTAAAGAAAAGCTCTACAAAGTTAACAGTCAAACTTGTTTAGATACAAGGCTGATGTACTGGGGTGTGTGTGTGCGTGTGTCAGAAAAAAAACCCTTTACCTGCCTCCAGTTGACAATTTTATTTCTTATACATGAAGAAAAAGTGCCTTTTGGTACAAGAAAGTTCAGACTACTACCTGGATTATTTCTGCCTACTTGAAATAAAAAGGAATTTGTTTTATATACTTG
>NW_009258541.1:1048707-1051337 GCF_000687185.1 Egretta garzetta | reverse complement strand
GTATTTGGGCCAGTGTCAATATAGCACCTTTCAGCAGCTCCGAGAAACTTCAACAAGAGACCATGGAAAGTTAGTTTGTTCCTAGCATTACTATGCCCTCATTTAAAAGCCCTCTGTGATCCACCAGAAAAATACATCAAATAAAGAACCCCAATGTTTAAATGACTCACAGCCACTCTGCCAAAAAACAACGAATACATGATGTTTCAATACCTCTTAACAACTTAACATCCAGTTTAAATGCCCACTTCCTAAAAGGACTAGCTTTAACACATTTCAGCTTTCAACAGAAAGATTCTGAACCATGAAATCAAGTGGAACTTCTCAGTCCTCATCTCCTACCACGATTTCACAACTCATCCTCTTTGTACCAAATACACAGCGGAAACCTATAGGACCCCAAAGGTCTACAACACTGGACTGAAAACTGGGACAAGATTTCTGGATACCTATTGAAATCCAGAGGCTAGACTCTCTATTTTGTGGTGAACACTGAATGCAATCTGGGTCCCTCTGACTTCCTGTCCCTGCGGAGTTCCATCAGCGAGACCCTCCCATTAGCAAGAACTCACCACATGCACTGCTGAGTTATACCATCATGTTGGTCATGGCAGAAAAATTAGCTCAGGAAACCTAAGAACAGACCGATAAGATGTGTTTCCGCTAATAGGTGAATAAGAGAGTCTGTAACTGCCAATTGGGCTGAGCAGGAAAGACAAGATTTGGGAGGAAAGAAAAAAGTTGCATCCCATTCCTCCAACTGAGAGAAATCTCCTCTTTTTTTCCACGGTGAAGAATTTCCCGGCATTTCTGAATGTCTGGTTTTCAGCAAACAAATAAGAAAAGAATCTAATCCTGTTGATAACCCCCCTTTGTCTTCTACCTAACCCAGAACTGCCTTGTGCCAAGTCTCCCACACTCTTACAAGGGAACCAAGTCAGCAAACCCTTCCTCCGCAAGATTGCTTTGCTACCTGCTCGTTAACATCTCCTGAAGGAAACCAAATGAATTTCAGGGAAGAGGCTATAGGAAAATTTTTAACAATTTTAGTTCACTTTCTTAATTATTCAACAAACTCTGCTTCTCTCCTTTAGCTTTGTTGTTCTGCACATCTGCCCTATTATTCAGCAACCAATGCTGAAAATAAAAGCAGCTCTCCAGATCCTCGGGAAGTAAGTCCTATGCAGACAACCACAATTAAAAAACCATAACCTGCTGGGTGCAGAAATGTCCGGCTGAAAACATCCACTTAGCCGAGCTACGTCAGTGTGCATCTAATTACATCATCGCACACGACATTTTTGAAAAGATCCGCTTTATCTTGAGTTCAGGCAAGTGAATAAGGCAACCTGTCAACACTGACCATGGTTATTTCTGAGCTGCTCCTCTTATGCACTCTCTGCTCTCCAGCCTCTGTGAGAAGTCATAAAGTTTGGGCAGTTTGTGTACTAATAACTGCTCTCAATCAAGGGAGAAAAAAATGCAGGGTGTGACTTTGGAATGCAAATAGAAGGATCAAGACTATGTAGTCCTAACCCCAGCTCTCTGTTGGGCTTTAATTGCTCTACCTCACCACCTCAAGTTCCCTTAGTGTCACCTGTTATTTCTACAGTTTTTATTTTTTCCCAGTGATAAAAGACTTTCCATCACACAGAGCTATTTCCTAGACAGCAGCAGATGCTCTGTCTTGCACTATGTGGTCTCTGCAAAGTCACGGAGAGCTGCGGGTCTCTGCGCCGACTGGGGCTTTACCTCCGCTGCCAAAACCCAGCGCTGCTTTAACGCAGTACAACTCCGCTCTGGTGGAGAGCCGGCACTGTCATTTTATCATGAGAAAAACTGCAGGGAGGCAAATAAGCACTGACCTCTCCCAGGGAAGACCAGCCGTGCCGTGTCTCCATGAGGATTCTGCAGCGGAAGAGCTGATGCACACGGAGCCTGCGCAGGGCACAGGTGAAGGAGGCAGCTGCCAGGATGCTGCCTGTAGGAAAGGACAGCCTGATTTGCTTTGCATTTGCCCAAAGAGACTGAGATGGACTACCTCAACCTGTACAGCCTACCGCTCTGTGAGGAGAGGGAGAGATGTGCCGAGCCCGCCCAGGGGTCAGCTCTGCCCTGCTACACCACTGCATCCTACCCCCAGCCCTTGGGACCCTTCTCACTAGGGTCTGATTCCACTTTTCTGTGCTAGCCCTACAGTACTTCCTTTCCTTTCCTTCCCTTTCCCTTTCCCTTTCCTTTCCCTTTCCTTTCCTTTCCTTTCCTTTCCTTTCCTTTCCTTTCCTTTCCTTTCCTTTCCTTTCCTTTCCTTTCCTTTCCTTTCCTTTCCTTTCCTTTCCTTTCCTTTCCTTTCCTCCTCCTCCTTTCTTCTGAAGCTGTGGTCCCTTTGCCAGCAAGCTGGAAACACCAGAGGGGAATAGGGAAGAATGCTACTTCTGCTGGAGATGGAGAGCTGGGGAACGCAAAGCAGGATTTCTGCAAGTCCCAGAATGGGATGGGGGAAGAAGGGAGAGCCCCAACGCAGGAAGAAGGGAAGAAAGACTCCCTACCCAAACCCTGCAAAAACCCAATCCCCTCACCGCACCCTGTTCTTACAGGGCACCTCTCTATGCCATGGCCAAACACAGTCC
>NW_009258541.1:1009304-1047588 GCF_000687185.1 Egretta garzetta | reverse complement strand
CTGCTGAACGTGTATTTGGGCCAGTGTCAATATAGCACCTTTCAGCAGCTCCGAGAAACTTCAACAAGAGACCATGGAAAGTTAGTTTGTTCCTAGCATTACTATGCCCTCATTTAAAAGCCCTCTGTGATCCACCAGAAAAATACATCAAATAAAGAACCCCAATGTTTAAATGACTCACAGCCACTCTGCCAAAAAACAACGAATACATGATGTTTCAATACCTCTTAACAACTTAACATCCAGTTTAAATGCCCACTTCCTAAAAGGACTAGCTTTAACACATTTCAGCTTTCAACAGAAAGATTCTGAACCATGAAATCAAGTGGAACTTCTCAGTCCTCATCTCCTACCACGATTTCACAACTCATCCTCTTTGTACCAAATACACAGCGGAAACCTATAGGACCCCAAAGGTCTACAACACTGGACTGAAAACTGGGACAAGATTTCTGGATACCTATTGAAATCCAGAGGCTAGACTCTCTATTTTGTGGTGAACACTGAATGCAATCTGGGTCCCTCTGACTTCCTGTCCCTGCGGAGTTCCATCAGCGAGACCCTCCCATTAGCAAGAACTCACCACATGCACTGCTGAGTTATACCATCATGTTGGTCATGGCAGAAAAATTAGCTCAGGAAACCTAAGAACAGACCGATAAGATGTGTTTCCGCTAATAGGTGAATAAGAGAGTCTGTAACTGCCAATTGGGCTGAGCAGGAAAGACAAGATTTGGGAGGAAAGAAAAAAGTTGCATCCCATTCCTCCAACTGAGAGAAATCTCCTCTTTTTTTCCACGGTGAAGAATTTCCCGGCATTTCTGAATGTCTGGTTTTCAGCAAACAAATAAGAAAAGAATCTAATCCTGTTGATAACCCCCCTTTGTCTTCTACCTAACCCAGAACTGCCTTGTGCCAAGTCTCCCACACTCTTACAAGGGAACCAAGTCAGCAAACCCTTCCTCCGCAAGATTGCTTTGCTACCTGCTCGTTAACATCTCCTGAAGGAAACCAAATGAATTTCAGGGAAGAGGCTATAGGAAAATTTTTAACAATTTTAGTTCACTTTCTTAATTATTCAACAAACTCTGCTTCTCTCCTTTAGCTTTGTTGTTCTGCACATCTGCCCTATTATTCAGCAACCAATGCTGAAAATAAAAGCAGCTCTCCAGATCCTCGGGAAGTAAGTCCTATGCAGACAACCACAATTAAAAAACCATAACCTGCTGGGTGCAGAAATGTCCGGCTGAAAACATCCACTTAGCCGAGCTACGTCAGTGTGCATCTAATTACATCATCGCACACGACATTTTTGAAAAGATCCGCTTTATCTTGAGTTCAGGCAAGTGAATAAGGCAACCTGTCAACACTGACCATGGTTATTTCTGAGCTGCTCCTCTTATGCACTCTCTGCTCTCCAGCCTCTGTGAGAAGTCATAAAGTTTGGGCAGTTTGTGTACTAATAACTGCTCTCAATCAAGGGAGAAAAAAATGCAGGGTGTGACTTTGGAATGCAAATAGAAGGATCAAGACTATGTAGTCCTAACCCCAGCTCTCTGTTGGGCTTTAATTGCTCTACCTCACCACCTCAAGTTCCCTTAGTGTCACCTGTTATTTCTACAGTTTTTATTTTTTCCCAGTGATAAAAGACTTTCCATCACACAGAGCTATTTCCTAGACAGCAGCAGATGCTCTGTCTTGCACTATGTGGTCTCTGCAAAGTCACGGAGAGCTGCGGGGCTCTGCGCCGACTGGGGCTTTACCTCCGCTGCCAAAACCCAGCGCTGCTTTAACGCAGTACAACTCCGCTCTGGTGGAGAGCCGGCACTGTCATTTTATCATGAGAAAAACTGCAGGGAGGCAAATAAGCACTGACCTCTCCCAGGGAAGACCAGCCGTGCCGTGTCTCCATGAGGATTCTGCAGCGGAAGAGCTGATGCACACGGAGCCTGCGCAGGGCACAGGTGAAGGAGGCAGCTGCCAGGATGCTGCCTGTAGGAAAGGACAGCCTGATTTGCTTTGCATTTGCCCAAAGAGACTGAGATGGACTACCTCAACCTGTACAGCCTACCGCTCTGTGAGGAGAGGGAGAGATGTGCCGAGCCCGCCCAGGGGTCAGCTCTGCCCTGCTACACCACTGCATCCTACCCCCAGCCCTTGGGACCCTTCTCACTAGGGTCTGATTCCACTTTTCTGTGCTAGCCCTACAGTACTTCCTTTCCTTTCCTTCCCTTTCCCTTTCCCTTTCCTTTCCCTTTCCTTTCCTTTCCTTTCCTTTCCTTTCCTTTCCTTTCCTTTCCTTTCCTTTCCTTTCCTTTCCTTTCCTTTCCTTTCCTTTCCTCCTCCTCCTTTCTTCTGAAGCTGTGGTCCCTTTGCCAGCAAGCTGGAAACACCAGAGGGGAATAGGGAAGAATGCTACTTCTGCTGGAGATGGAGAGCTGGGGAACGCAAAGCAGGATTTCTGCAAGTCCCAGAATGGGATGGGGGAAGAAGGGAGAGCCCCAACGCAGGAAGAAGGGAAGAAAGACTCCCTACCCAAACCCTGCAAAAACCCAATCCCCTCACCGCACCCTGTTCTTACAGGGCACCTCTCTATGCCATGGCCAAACACAGTCCTGTGGCCAGGAAGCCATGGGACGGTTGCACTGACAGCAAGCACAAGTCACACAAACACCTTTTCTGACAGTGAAAACATAGCAAATGCAATCTTACTTAGAAGCATAAAGGTAAGGATTGTGATTGGAAAGCACCAGCAGCAAATGACTTGCCAACCTTCACCATGCATGTCAGCGCTGGAAAGTGATTTTGGGAGCCCCGAGCACCAGCTGCTGGCTTTAGCAAGCAGAGAGTGCCCTCGGCAAGGCTAGCAATAGCCATGTCTGCACATGGGGAGGCTGGGTATCCCAACCCACAAAACTGGGGAACAGGGTTTGCTTTATTCATCTTTCATCCTTGACACCTGTGCTACAAACTATATACTTCACCTCTAGCAGCATGAAATTCCAAATCGCCATCAGCAGCCTGAGCTGATGAAGTTACCAGGCCTGTGGTGCCAAAGTGAGGGTGAGACACAGTAGCCCAGAACCTCACCCCGAGCATGCTGAGCCTACAGTGCACACCTTCAGAGTGCTGCACCTGGGGAGGTTGAACCCCATGCACCAGTACACCTGCTAGATAGCAGCTCTGCTGAGAGGGACCTGGGAGTCCTGGTGGACAATAAGCTGACCATGAGCCAGCAATGTGCCCTTGTTGCCAAGAAGGCCAATGGTGTCCTGGGGTGCATTAAGAGGAGTGTGGCCAGCAGGTCGAGGGAGGTTATCCTCCCCCTCTACTCTGCCCTGGTGAGACCCCACCTGGAGTACTGTGTCCAGTTCTGGGCTCCCCAGTTCAAGAAAGATGAGGAACTCCTAGAGAGAGTCCAGAGGAGAGCAACTAGGATGATAAAGGGACTGGAGCACCTCCCCTACGAGGAAAGGCTCAGAGAGTCAGGCTTGTTCAGCCTGAAGAAGAGAAGACTGAGAGGGGACCTCATCAACACATACAAATATCTTAAGCGTGGATGTCACGAGGACGGAGCCAGACTCTTTGCAGTGGTGCCCAGCGACAGGACAAGGGGCAATGGGCACAAACTGAAACATTTTCAGTTGAATACAAGGAAAAACTTCTTCACTTTGAGGGTGACTCAGCACTGGAACAGGCTGCCCAGGGGGGGGGTCCCTTCCAACCCTTGCCATTCTGTGATTCTGTGATCTTCACTGCTTGGTTCTGAGGCTGGCACAGAAGAGCGGAGCGGACCAAACCGCTCCCCTGCTGAGACTGCAACAACAGCACCTTTTAGTCCCACCAGCGCTGCCTTTAGGGCTTCAGATTCAACTTCGCCCAAAACCAACAAGAAAAGCTTGTAATTTAGGTAAATAGAAAAGTGGCTTTGCCTGAGTACAAACAAAACTCAATATTCTCTAGTTTTCTGGCCACATGCTGAGTTTCAGCAATTATTAGCTAGGAGAGTGCAGTAAATTGTTTTGGAAGATAAAATTTCTGGAGATTCCTCCTGCTCTTTCAAAAGTATCATGTGAAATTGTTCTTGATTCCACACAACACTAAAGACAAGGGAATAGCAAGCACTGCTAAAAAAACTAAATGACAGCTCATCCACTTATAACAAATGCTCATTGCTGATGGAGATACTCGTGAATTTAGCTGAAAGTTATTTGCAAATAATGTCTATTTCTGAGTTTCTAGTGTTCACCATCATTTCTCTTAATTATTTCTGACACATTCCATATCATTTATGGCCCCCAATGACACTGGGAAATTAACTCTGAGTCTTCTTTAAAGAAAACGTGCCAAGCAACAGAATTAAACACTGCACATTTGCATTAAAGCATCCAGACATCTGAAGTAATCAACCCAGTGCTTGCAATGGCACGATGGGAATAATACTTATATAAACGCCTACGAGGGATGAGGACATCCTTAGGTGGATTTTGCTTTGTCTCCAGTGTCCTTGTCTAAACAGTCAAGGGAGCTCCTGAACTTCCAAGAAGCTTAATCAGCCCATCCTGGTAGAAAGGCTTGCACGAGGTACTTGGAGAAAGGAACAGAAACAAAGTCCCCTTTTCAAGCAACTCGCACCGCAAAATATCTGTCAGCCTGGAGGTGTATGAAAGGTCCAGCTGGGCCAGAACAAGAGCAAAATGCCAACCCTCATTCATCTTTTCCCCCCATATTTTCCCACGCTCCCTATAACACAGTGGCTACCTATGGTATTTTTTGCAAGAATTCTCTTAATATGATCAGTACCTTCAGATAGGAGCATCCATGATGCGCTTTGGAAAGTTAATGAAGCCTGCCCACCAGCAGAAAGGCTGAGAAGTTGTTGTCCTTCAGCTGTGTCACATTTACTCTCCAGGGCTATTCCCTTTTCAAAGCAGTGTGGGGGCAGGAATAGCTTTTCTTCTTGTGGCAGGTGCAGGTACTAATTTACAATCCATGGGCAAATTATAATAGGGATTTGGCACCAAACGATAGGAACTGGAAATTAACTCTTACGGGCTTCAAATCCACTAAGTTCCTGCCTGCTCCTTGAGGTCTCTAAATCTTCCAACGATCTGCCCCTGCGGGCCAGCTGGGGTGAGACACCAAGGTCTCTGCTGGGGAAAAAAAATAATGAAAGGCTGCTTCTTAAGCAGGCTTTCTTCAAAGACACAGTTGCTCCCCCAAACAGGTCTCACATTTTACTGGAGCTTAACACCAGCTGGGCAGCTTCTTTTAAAGTCCATCTCTTCCCACAGAGAGCCATGGAAAGATGACCAGACAGAGGGCCAAGACCCTATTTAAAATACACTGTCTCCTCGCATTCATTTTAAGTCAGGCTGTTGGGTCTGTCTTATCTCCCTGTTTCATCTGCAACCTGCAAACATTTCCACAAGCAGATCTGTATGTGCATAGAAGTCTGGGGAATAGTTGTTCTTCAGACACATTTGAAGGAAAACAAGGCAATATTACGCACAGATTGGAGGCTCTGCAGCTCATCAGCACCTATTGCCACTGAATAGGGAACTACAGACAGACAGACACACAGATGCAGACGCTTCATCAGGACAAGGGTGCCGCAGCACTGGGGCCACACCACCACGACAGTGAGGGTGCCTGTGCCGGGTACCACGCGCTCCACACCGCGTGGTGAGACACAATGAGTGGTTGGAGCAGATCAAAGAAGGGCACAACGTAAATGCAGCCATCGTATCTATAGTGATAGGCAGCTGCCATGGAGGAATAGCTGTTTCATAAGCATCATGGCACAGTCTCATTAAGAAATTCACCTTTTTTTTTTTTTCCCCTTAAAAAAAATCCGTTCTTTTTTTTTCAAATGCCGATCTTGCTGAAGAAGTGAATCCCATGGCACCAAGCAGAGCAGTCTAGTCATCTGCTAGCAGGATTGCAGTACCAGTACTAAGATTTTATGAACAGTCTAAGGAAATCCTTTATTCATCAACTCACAGCCTTGAATAGGTTTCTACAGATAATCTCATCAACTACTAAATGATTTTTAAAGAGGCTATAACTAATGAAAAAGGAAAGGGCTAAATTCACAGATTGTTATGAATTGGTCTGATAGCACTTGATGACACTCAACAAGCAAATTGGCCACATTAAAAATGGATGAAGTCACTGCCGAAGCGGAAGATCTGGCAAAAGAATGAATGTTGAGAACTCTTCCACTTTTCGTGATTAACTTGATCCAATCAAACCCATAAATGGGAGCCCTGACATGATTAAAACCACCATGAAAAGATTAAGGGCTGCTTAATTGTCTTACAATTCAGCGCAAGATTTAAGAGAAAAGTGTCACACATGAAAGATGAGCATTAGGAGATACACAGAGTAAGGGTTAGGCTGGCCTTTTAATCAATACATTGGGCCCTGAAGGCAAGGACTTGGCACAGGCACAGATGTGACACACCAGCTTTCTGAGAAGACGGGATCCGTAAGGACCCTCCATACCCACATTTCTATTAACCTCTGTCTTTTTCATCTGGTTCTACCTCTGCAATATTAAGGACACAATTGTTTATCTACCTTTCCTGCATTAGGAGAATTATCAAATGCAAACCCCTGTGCAATCTTCAGGTGGGAGATGACAACTCCAAAGTACGGGCGTCAGGCAAAAGAAAAGCCGAGATTTTAGCATTTTTAATTTATTGACTAGCGGGGAATGATATCATGGGTGTCTGACTGCAGATGGAATAGCTGCTTCAATTCATTGGTATAACTGTCAGCACTGAATCCAAGCAAAGCGAAAAATGTGACACCTTTCAGCCAAACTTAATAGGAATATAAATGGGTTGAAGCAGAATTGCAATCAGGTCTACAATTGAAATGTCTAGGTGCTTAGAAAAAATTACTTATTGTGATAACACAATAAGTGTGATATGAACCAATAAGTCACCAAAGTCATCACTGTTTAGGAGATAATTTAAAAATATATAGCTTTGCAGTTGTTTGGAAGTAAGTCATGGATTATTTTTTTTTTTAATACACCTGACAGCCAGTATTTTGTGTAGGCTCAGAAGTTTCACATTTATTTCAGACTCATTATCTTAAATAAATCATAAACTTTCATGCTGCTTAGTTATCTAATGAGCAAGAGTGTGCGTATAAAATAAAAGGCAAGACTGGCCCTTCAGCAGACCAGCAATTGTTTTCTCTCTCTTTTTGCGTAAACGTTTATATCTGAATTACGTAAATCATGAGAAATGTGCCTGAAAATCAAAGCAATACTTGTTTCCTTCTGTAGAAGCTCTTGGCACAGAGAAGTTGCTTCAAATCAGGAGGGACACGAGGCAGTACGGCTGGAAAAATACACAAGAAATCAGTCGTGTCTAACCCCCCATCCTTAGCACAGAACCAGCTTGAACGTAATCATTCCTGATTCATCTTTGCCTAAATTATTATCCTAAAAAATCCTTCAACATGTAGACTCCCTACCTAGGTCACCTCTTCCAGTGCTGTGCCCACAACTCCACCTCAGCTTGCCGAATGGAAACACTTGGAAGTCTTGCATCAGGCTCTAAAATCACCAGCTTTAAAAAAAAAATAATGTTCGAGTTCTTTCACTTTACACCTTGGGTTTTGAACCCTGAAAGTTTCTATTTCTCAGCCTTTCTGAAATATGTTTTATTTTCTAGACAGAAATTGATAGCTTTTCATAATCATCCGAGTCTAGATGCTGGAACCTGGGAAGCAAAAAATACGGACTTTTTCCAAACACTGGCACTACTCATTTAATTTCTTGCAACGAGGGTGGAGGGAATAGCAGCGCACTGCCCCTCAACCTCCCAGTGCTCCAGAACTCATGTAATGCTGCCCTTGGCGCAGCGTTTAGGTTCCTTTGCTGGAGCAGGCCAAGGAAAGGCACCTCTGGGAAATGGCCCCTGGGCACCCTGCAGCACTCTCATCCCCCTGCCCCTCCGCGGCACCCGGCTCTTGTTTCCATGTTCCCTTTGCTACAAGGGTCTTTGCAGCAGCAGTTCCTTTCCCTCCTGTCCTTCCACCTCCTTTAAGCACATTGATCCAGCAAGTATTTATCCGGTCCTTTGCTCCATCTGCTGCTCAAATATTAAACATAGAAAAAGCCAGAGCTCCTGGGCTAAAGCAAAAATGCTATTTAGGGTATGCTGCTACTGCAGAGTCCACTTGCATTTCTAATCTGAAATAAAAGCAAGATGCTTTGCAGAGGATTTCAGGTATTCAAGATTAGCTTCATTTTCATTTGCCCCTTCCCCCCCTCCCCCCAAAAAAAAACCCCAACCCCACACCAAAGACAAATAAATCAAAAAAAAAATATTTTTGAGAAAGGTGGAATGTTTTCTGGTTTAGGGGGTTTATTCCACGTATACGTGGGCAGGATGGCCACCACCTTCGGGGAGGGGCACAGTGGGGGCTCAGGCTGCCCAACTGGGAGCCCAGCACCCTCCTGTGCTGGTTCTGCAGCAGGGGGGCTGGTGGAGATGGGTGCCCACACAGGGCCCAGTGTTGGCTGAGTGGTGTCAACTCCTTCCTCCTCCTCAGACCCTGCACTTCAGGAGCTGCCCAGACCCAGCCCTTCATACCTCTGTAGCCGTAAACAGCCAACAAGCACCCTGCAAACACAAGCTTGCGCTTGGCACGACCAAGCCTTCACAAAACCCCCCAGACTGCCCCGCTGGGATGGCAGGGGATGTCGTCCCTGCATCAGTGCCTGTGCTGAGATGGTTTCACGGGAAACAGGACCTCGTGGTATTCACTAAACTGTTTATCCCTTACCCTATCCTGCAAGCTCAGTCCTGCTTTAAACTTAGTAAGATGCCAATTCATGCAGCAGCAATAGAGAAGTGAACCTTCCACAAAAAGAAGTTTGGCTTTTTTGGATTTAAAGTATCTGCTGACGGCAACAGAATCAGGAGGGACTTGCTGCTGGGAGCAGGGAAATGAGCTTCCAGCAAAAGGGGCAATGGAATGGGCCGAGAGCTGCTGCTCATAGCCATGGCTCCTGAAAAGTACATTTACCACAATAAATATCATAATAAATAAATAATTTTTCTTAAATTACTATTTTTTCATTCTCTGTCAGGCAGGCTGACTTACATATTTTGTTTCACATTTGTTCAACCCAAACAGAAACACACCCGCTTGCTGGAACAACCAGCAGCGCTTCGCCCGGCTCAGTTCAGGACCAGCCCCAGGCTCCCACTGGTGCCCAGCAGGATGTCCCTGCTTTGCACAGTGTTCTCACAGGGGCTCAGCCCACGAAAAAGAGTGAAGATTTCAGGCATCCAAATCATGCAGCACCAGATCATCCAAGGGAAGTGCAGCTTAGGTAGAATGAAATATTTGCGGTCAGTTCAGCAAGTTAAAAATTTACTTGGAAACCTGTGAATATTTCCTCTTACCATCTCCCAGTTTCCCAGAACGTCTTTGATTCTAGGCCAGATTACATTTTACAGGGATCTTTTTTTACTCCAGTTTGGACATACTTATTTTCTTTCTTGATGAAATAGGAGAACAGAACAGGACAGAAGAGATTTGCCTTTTCCTTTCCAGAATGTGGCCACAGCACCCCCTGACTCCTGGATTTTTGGCTCACAGGGGTTTGTGCAAACCAACTTTATTCTTCCTGAAGAAAGCCTTGGAGATGTCGCTTTGGTCTTCAGAGGAAGCAGCAGGTCTGTACATTTACCATGAACATGCACCACAGATGAATTTTAGCCATATTTTTGTGCACATATGCTTCTCCTGCACCAAAGACCGTAAAAATTTAGTCACAGCCTCATGCATCACTGGCCTGATCCATCTTCCAGTAAAACCAGTGGGCATATCACCACAAAACTGGACCCATGCAGCCAACAATTCTCCACTAACCAGGCTAAAAATAACAGAGCTCTTGTGCGAAAGTAGATATAAATAGATACCAGACAATAAATCACTGTAATAAATAATAGCAAGAGAAGGAAATGGGGATTCAAGTCAAGCTCCAGATTTATAAACGATCGAGGTAAAAGATCTAGCAGCTGTGCAGAAACAAATGGGTATGATTGACTGCTTTGTTCCCTTTGCAGATAAACTTTGCAATTGCAGCTCCAGCTAAATAATAATGCAGGAATACTTAGCAGTAAGCACAAAGGGAATGACAAAGCAGCACAACACCAAAGTTACAGCGCACAATAGAAGATGGAAGTTGATGCAGCAGGGCTCTGCCACCTCCTTCATTTGGCAGTGCTGTCAAAGTGGCACAATGATTTAGGAAATAATGAATACATAACTAAAACGATGTCAGAATAATCAGGAAGGAAAAAAACCATGGGTTTGCCACCCGTCTCTCTCACTACTAATTGCTGATTTTGATAGTTTTGCATTTCTTAGCGGGCAACACAGGGGAAGGGGAGGGAAAAATGTTTTATTCGGTGCTCAGTAAGTGCACTGCAGCTTCGTATTGGCATGGCACTCTCAGGACAAAAATACTCCAATGTGCCACCGAGCAACTGAACTTCTAGCCCTGCCTTGCCTAAAAAAACCCCAAGTGAGATGCCCTTTCTCCTCGTGAAATGACACATTAGTTGCTGTTGCCGTTGTCAGGTTTGAGTTATAATGATAGCATTACAGCTAGTACAGCCTGCAGTCAGAGCAAACAGCACCAGAGAGGGAGGCTGCCAGGAAGGTACAGTCACAACCTGATCTGCCTAGTGAGAGGAATAATGTCTTTTGCAAGAGATATTTCCCAATGAGCAACGATGCTAGAAAACTGCCCTGAGAAACACCCGTCCCTTCCTGACCAGTCTCCTTTTTATTCTACGGATACAATAAATCAACCCTCGCATTCACAGCTGATAACACTTCTTTTTCCTTGTCAAGCTGCGACCATACCAGGCTTTTTCTGTCATACTCAGCCCTGACCAAGCCGTACCCGTCGTGCTGTGTTTTGACACAGTCTCTTGTGGGAGGTTTCCAACCTCCTTGTGCTGCAATCCAGTTTGGACCATATGGCTGAAATGCGTGAGAGCTGCAATACAGACATCAGCACATGGCACAGCACATTGACCTTCACAGAGCTTCATTTTTTGCCCAGACAAAGTCAGGGTTATGTCCCGATAGGATTATTGTCCTGCCATGCAATTATTGTTGTGAATAGTTTCATTTAAAGAGAAACCATTTTAATTTTCATCTGCTTCCCTGCACGCTTCCAATTCTGCCAGACTGTTTGAACTCACATTAACAGGCCTTGATTTCTTTCCGTTCTGGCAGGCGATGTGCTTGCGTTTCATTCGTTTGCTGGCAAACTGGAGCTTGCACTTGGGTTTCCGTGCCCCTGGCAAACAGCTGCCCACATTCTGTCCCGCCGCTAATGAGCCCATGGCTATATTGAACGGGCAGGGGCCCGCCTCCCATCTCCGTATCGCAACGAGCTGCAGCAGCGACAGCACCTCGCCAGAGAATCTGTCCCACCAAAGCTCATTAAGGGAAAATAAGCCAGGAGTGCTAGGGAAGGATCTTG
Source organism: Egretta garzetta (assembly GCF_000687185.1). NCBI lineage: Eukaryota > Metazoa > Chordata > Aves > Pelecaniformes > Ardeidae > Egretta > Egretta garzetta. Next base: position 1,036,055 of record NW_009258541.1, on the reverse strand, counting down.
TCATTGTTAATAATGTCAGACCCGTTGCTGCCTTGTCTTTTCATGTTAAAATTTTCAGAATAACATGGAGGAGTCACACTTGACAGGTCCTAGAGTACCTTTGATATCCTGATCAAACTTGGCACCTACTACTTTATCTCTGGAGTGAATGATCTTTGGGGCTCACATACACATCACGTATTAGCATGCGTAGCTTTTTTATAGCTATTTGATATGTATGAGTCTGTTTAGTTGTGTATGGAAGCACACCTACCTGTTCCTCGACCTGTTTTTCAATATCCAAGGGGATTCTCAGACCAATTCCTAGTAGGCTGGCCTCAGGGATAGTACCTTTCTGTACTACACAGAGCCACAGCAGTTACCCTGAACAGCCCATCAGTCCATTAAAGCATTAGGTGACTCCTGCTAACCAGTTACACACACCAGCTGTTCTCCTTTTTCCCTTCCGACAGATAAATTAACAGATAAAACACAAAAGTTCTCCTTAAAACTCGGCAGAACATCCACACACCATAGCAAGCTCTTGTATTTGGACACCTTTCTCTCAGGAGCCTCAAACCGCCTTCTCTCTCTGAAAAATGAGGTGCCCAGTGGATACCAACATGGTTGCGGTGATGCACAATCCATGCCTAAACACAGCTCCCTGCGTTATTTCCCCAGCTCACGTGCCCTGGGCAGCATGAGAAATGCCAGGCTCCCAAAAGGGTTGCCACCTCACTGCTAACAGTGTGCCTCCTGCCTTTGAGACTGTCATCCACATTAACATCCCTGTGGTTTGAAATGACACCCGTCTGGCCCCACAGCCTCTGCCGTATCGCCTGACCGCAACAGTGCGGTGGCCTGAAGCACGTGCCTGCCCCAGCCTGCAGCACATTTCCGACTGAACACAAGGAGCAAGCTCTTCCATGAAAATACCAACTCGCCAGTGTTTCTAGCAGGTGCCCCTACCCCTGGGGATGACAGCCTTCTTCCCTCACCAGGACACCTGAACCCATCTTGACACACTACTGTGCATCCCCCTGCACTTTATAAACAGACATCAGCTATTGTTCAGGGTATAAGAGAGAAGCTTCGTCATCAATCTCCTATTATTTTTGTTGCAGATGTAAGGGAAGGGTATATTGACCTTTTTTATTTAATGAGCACATCCAGCAGTCTCAAAAGGTGGCCAGCCCTACAGCCGCCGTCCCTCCACAGGGCATGCGCAGGTGATAGGACAAGGGGAAACAGCCTCAAGTTGTGCCAGGGCAGGTTTAGGTTAGACATCAGGAAAAATTTCTTCACCGAAAGCATTGTCAGGCACTGGAAGGGACTGCCCAGGGAAGGGGTCGAGTCCCCATCCCTGGAGGTATTGAAAAGCCAGGCAGACGAGGTGCTTAGGGACAGGGTTTAGTGGTGGGATGGCAGGGGTAGGGGAACGGTTGGGCTTGATGAGCTTAAACGGCTTTTCCAACACAAACGATTCTATGATTCTATGCAATATGTCTTTCCAGGCACCCCCACCATCAGCTCCAGCTTCAGCAGGTGGGTTGCAGGAGAAGGTGCCTGCTCCCACAGACCCTGGAAGAGCTGTAGCTACTGATTTTCTGGTGCATTCTGTGACCTGACTTCAACAAAGTTTCACTAATTTACCCCAGGCCATGCATTTCCTCAGTGTTGTCACCGGAGCTATCAAAACGTGCTACACAGGGTGATGTTTTCCCTTGATGCAGAGATTTGCCCGCAGGGAACCCATCTGAAATCTCCTCCCAGACCCAGAACAGCACCAAGCACACCAACTAGATTTAATCCAAAACTTAATGCCTATGGCCTTCCTTGGGGGCCGGCAGCTCCGGCTGCTCCACACCCCCTCCTCCAGCCACCTTGCCTCCATTGCTCTTCAATCACCGTTTCTGCTGCTAGCAGTCCAGAAATCTCAAATATAGCAGAATCATCTCCCCATCTTGCTTATATTACAAAACAAATTAGAGATATTGAAGTGAAGTGTGTTAATCCTGTAATTATCATGGTACTAATGAGGCAGTTTAATGATCTTGCTAATTGTCTGTTCAGCAAGACTGGATTGGAAAACATTCCTTACCCCATCCACCCTTTTAATTCTGCTTAAATCAGATGTTCCTGTAAGTGAAGAGTTGTAACTGTGTGTATCACTACCCCATCGCCAAACTAATGTTTAAAAATTGCTGCAGGTCTACCCAAAGGCCAAGTATTATATTGTAAGCAACGTCCACATAGCCACAGTCAGTAGCTATTCAGCTATATATTAATTCTGACAAGATTGCCAGAGGAAGTAAAAAGAGAAATAAAACATCTCCGTGAAGACTAAAATTTTGCTTATGGATTGTCTGTTAAGGGCCTTAAAATGATCAGCTAAAATAAGCTGCCTGAAAGTTGTATCTGCCTCATCAACTCCCTCTCCTGTTTACCCCATCCTGCTGCAAAGCACCATCCTCAGCATCCCAGCGCCCATCAGACAACAGGTCCTGCCCCAGAAACCGCCCGCGACGTCCCAGGAAACTTCCAGCTCTAGCTCATGCTCATCCTGGGAGAAAGTCAGGAGCCCCTATGCGGGTCATCAGAGACTCATTAAAAATGATCTTTAAAAACAAAAATTATCAAGAATAGGTACACAAATAAGTTATTGTTAGCAACAGCAAAGCGCATACTCCCAGCACATCAGCTTCTCTGCAGGAGTTGTCATGCATATGCTAATCCTGGACTAAACTGAATGTAATTTAAGGCACCGAAGCAGTAATCTACCCCGTGTTTACTGTAATACAGCTGATACAGCCATGCTTTCCCTGCCATTCCTTGTCCAAAAACCCAGACCTCATCTTTCCAGCCCCCTCAGTGTAAAAAAGGTGAACTAAGTGTAACTGTAATAGGTTAAATTTACCAAGCATCCCAATGCGGAATTCCCATTTTTAAGGCTGACACCCGTGTTTCCCAAGCAAATGATCGCATGAGAAGTGAAAAAGAACGAAGCATGGTCTGTCCATTTATCCAAACACACACCTCTGATCTACCGAGGCAGCTGGTAGAACGTCCTCCTGCTACCAGCCGTCTCTCCGAGGAGGAGCAATCCCAGCCTCTTACCCTGCCGCTCCAAAGCAAAGGTGATTTGTCACTGAACCTGGTAATAACGATGCTATGAGCAGCTATGCAAAATCCAGAGGTCAGATTTAAATTGCGATTAAACCAGCGAAGCTCCACCAGTCAGAAAATACAGTGATTTACAAGCCGTTGAGGACCCGACCTCAGCATCCAGCAAACTTTGCATCACGTTGCACAGGCAAACATCCCAGCACACACAGGCTAAAACACCCACCACTGCTCAGAACAGACAAAAATCAGTAGTTATCTCTCACTGCAACCATATCTTAATGCTTAGTACCTACCAGATATTGTTTCTAGTACATTTGACATGCTACAAAAATAATGAATAGTAATTAGAATTAATCGTTGCAAGTTCCAGTGCAATTAAAAGCAGTGTTTAGCATGTCAATTATTTATGACCACAGAATTGTTGATAGTGTACTGGATCAGCCCAAAGATTCAGCTAACCCGCTGTCCCCTTTCCAATAATTGTCAGCAGCAAATGCCTAGAAATATGTACGCGGGAGCAAGGCAGCCATCAAGCAATGCTTTCCCTGAATACTCTTCCAGCCTCTGACGACTCACAGCTTGGGAATTTCCGGAGACAGATACACCTTCCAGGCATCCAGTAAGCCCAAGTGGACCTCAGACCAGAACAGGCCCTCAGACCAGAACAGGCCTGTGTAAGCTGTGCCTCCTGTGGGACGGTACCCAGGGCTTCACACGGTGCTGTGCAAGGAACCCGCTCACCAGGGGGGTCCTGCTGCAGCCGCACACCTGAGCGGCTGTCACCCAGCAGCACCCACAAACTCTCCTTTTGCTCCGCAGAACATCGCTGTCTGCACCTTGAAGGCCAAACCCCGGGGGATACAGGCAAGTGCTGCATGTAGCATCATTTCTTTACCTGCTTGAGATACAATCCTTCCCTCAGCATCACTGCATGAGCTCAAAACAGCGCAGGGCTGGAACACCCCGTTAGCCAAGTGCTGAATGTGGACAGTTTGCTGGGAAAAGGGCTCACAAGCGAGACGGATTTCACAACAGCCAGGTAATAAATATGCTATCCTCTAATGATTTTCCATGGCTTTACAAACTACTGTCACTGCAGCGTTTGGCCATGATAGCCAAAGGATGCGATCAAGAGAAGGCTTGTAGATAAGCATGGGATTTCATTAAACGAACCAACAGAGATTATAAATAAAGAAAAGACAAGCTTATCAGGACACAAGTCCTCCTCCCAGCTCTATCAGTTCTTCTATTAAACTCTATCATCTCTCCCCAGAGACCCTCCTTGCCTGAGCAGTGCATGGAGCAGGAACAGCAGGGAACAGGTCGGCTAAGTGCCTCCAGGAAGGCCATTGCCCCTGCTCCCCGCCTCGCAGCAGCCAAAGATGGGGCTCACGTGTCAAGCAAGACCTAGGAATAAAAGTGCATTTACCAGCAATGGGAAAAATATTCCCTCAGTGGGAAGAGGAGGGGTCAAGTCATAGTGCAATCTATTAAATGAGTCTGTGTGTCTTAACCGTGTTTCAGACAAGTGGAACCAGAGGAGTGAAGACAGTAGGTGGGATCAGCAGCACGATGAGAACTCCGCACAGGTCCTCTGTAGGGAGATGGGTAAAAAAACCCAAGGGGATAAGGCTGAACTCATTTCCCTCACACCTACAACAGATATTTTTATTCCGCGCAGCACATCCCCGATAGCACAGACACAGGGGGTCAAACCGCAGTGCACTCAAGTCAAAGAAAAGTTATTCAGTAACTTCACATGGGTTTTGGCTTAAACTCCAAAAGCCTTTCCTACTCAGCTGTGCGGTAGCCGCTTGCAAATCAGCTGTTGTACCTGAAGAAAGTAGCCTAGTGTGAAATTTTAAATAAAATACACATGGATTTGCAGATGTGTTACAGCAAGGAAACCACTGGAGATGATGGAGAGACTTTGTTTGGTTTTTCTGTTTTGATTTTTAAATAATTTTACAAGAACCACCACTACAAAACACTCTGCCGCACGTCAAGTGGCAGACTCCGTTTTACATTTTAAATAAAACAATTATTTGTTTCTCATTGCACCTTCAAAATTATAAGCTTCTTGATTACAAACCCCCAGTCCCAGAAAACCTCAAATTAAGAGGTCTATTGCTGCCAGCCAGAGAAAAGCAGCAGCTGGGTTGTTATCAGCATCGTATGATCCTCATCAATATATCAGCCCTGCAAGTGAATTTGCACACCATAGATATTTGGGGCCAAATACAGCAGAAACTGTCAGCTATTCCTGAGCTGCAGCACGGCTCAAACTGTCCCTCTGTCCAATAGTTATTGGGCCACCTTCAATACGAGCAACAGGTGGGAAGTTTGGGGTAAAAAACTTTGCAAAGATGAATTTAAACCAGAACCAATATTTATTCCGAGACTGTTCGGCAGTCCCCTCAACCTACTCCCTGGCTTCTCCACAATAAATCACTTGGGTTCCCCATCCACTGCGCCGCATCAGATCTCAACAGCGTAAATCAGAATACACAGCTGTGTTTATGTGAAAGAGAAACTAATAAATGAAAAATTATGAGTGGAAATTGAATCTGCTAGACGAATGCTCAGCAATAGATTAACATATGCTGCATTTGCAAAAAAAAAATAATACTTTAACACCAGCTTATATTAAATATTGAAATTGCTGAGTTTTCTTCAGTGTTCTGCATGTCTTGATATATTGTAAGCAAGCATATTTCATTAGCTGCATATATCCATATCTCTCTAATAACTTTGAAACTCCTGGACTCCTGTCATTTGGACTTATATTTGAAGAGACACTTGAGACCTATAAAAGAAAGAAAAAAAAAACCCAAAGCCAATACTAAAAGCAATGTGCTTTCACTGCTTTTGTCAGTGGAAACTTTCCTTTGAGCTGTATAATTGAAAAGCAGTGCAGTGCACAAAATATTACATGAGATGAGGAACATTTCAGCGACAGCCTCGCAGCCCGCAAACCAAAACATAATGCATTGTTTATCACAGGTAATTGCAGGCTTTCCATCGCATTTTAATCTTTTTGTTACCTTTTAAACAAACTCTCTGTCCCAATTTTAGAGACAGGAAATAAGAAAAAACATTTGCATTCTGTTCTGAAGAATATTCATTATCCAGGGTAACAGAGAGAATAAACTGGATCTCCTGCCCTGCTCGTGGTAGTGACCCTTGGCAAGATAAGATACAAGCCAATGAACCATCACAATACACTTTCTTTATTTAACTTTTAGGAAGCTGTAACTAAGCTGTAAGCTTCTCTGTTTATATCTCTTTGCTTTGAATTCATTTTCTTCCTTATTTTCATGTTTTCCAAATTCAAAAGAAAAAAAAAAAAACCAACAAAGTCAAACCTTTTCATGGACATCAGGATGCTAGGAAGTAATTCAGTTGTAGATCTATCCTTTAGAACAGAAACCAATTTAAAAAGGCATATCTCCATTTTTAATCCTTTTTTTTTTGTTTTGGTTTGGTTTGTTTTCTTACAGACTAAGAGGGAGCATTTTCTGGTGAGATATTTTCCCTCCTGCCTGGACTGCTCTGAAGAGCAGTCACAGTCTATGTAACATCTGAACTGCTGAAAAATCCACGAGAAGGTCACAAATGTAATCCTGACACCAATCTTTCAGCCTAATTCAGCCAAAGCCATTCAAGGGAAAAAAGAAAACCTCAACAACTTAGTGGTCAATAGCCAGAGAGAACTTTAGCTGCACCCCTGCCTTTGGGTTACTAAATTCATGGACACCAATGTTGACAGCTAATCTTATTTTCATTTGTACCATAGCAATAGGTATTCATAAAAATCACAAAGGGCTAAGAATTTAGCATCTAAGTGCAGAACCAGAGACACAAGCAAACACAACAGGTGAAGGGAAGTGGGGTGGTGTGGGGCAGCACTGGGCACAGCCATGGTACTTGCCTGGTGGTAGTCACCAATGGGTTTGCTGGTGGCTGAGCCACAATGAGGCTTGAGGAGGAAACTGCCAGAAAAAAATCAGTATTAGCAGCTATTGATAAGGAGCCAACAATTTAAATGGGCAATTGAGAGCTCGCTTTTGGCAAGTGGACAAGCAAGCGACCCCGTGGCGGTGTGGAGAAAGCCAGGTCTGAGTGAGGTGGCAGTCATGGGGGGGGCTCAGGGTGTGCTCGGTCCCAGGGGCATCCCCGAGGTGAAGCTGCAGGACCTGGCCAGGGGGGCTAGGCCAACTGCCACCAGCTTCCCTCCTCCATACTCTTGCTCTGCTCATCAAGGTGCCAGAAGAATTGCTTATTGGCAAGCAGCCATTCCCGGGGATGCTTGCTAGTTGCTAGTTATAATTTTCAGTCAGGATAAAAGCCTGAAGGTCTGGATTCCTCGTGACAGAATTCATCACAAAACCAAAGTTATTTTTAATGTCACCATCACAAGTGCATGGTCCGATACCAATCTGGGGACTGTGTTCACTTTACAGTCATATGTAAGCTTTGTCTCCTGTGATATCTCCCAACAGGCACCATAGCTAACCCACAGAAATACATGATTTCTCTTAAAATGATGGAAATTAATGCCTGAGACCTCATTCTTTATGCATGTATCCATACCCTGAGTATTTGTGTGGACGTCTGATAAAATTCATCTCATGAAAGTTAGCGGAACTACCAAAGCTCACCCGCTATCTCTGAATTCAAGCTGACTGTTCACCACCATTTGGTATCAGCTTCGTTCTCAGGGTGACCCAGTCAAACTTCACACACATATTTAACAAAAACCCCTCAGCTTTCCTCCAGCTACTGTGCTGGTTTAGTTACATTCTGCAAATACAAGGGCTAGCTAACGCAGAAAAACTTGCACAAAGCTGACACCACTCAGGTTTTCTTCTTGCAAGGCACCTGCTATAACAAGATTTGCAATGCATTTTTCAGAAGAACACTTGGTTAAGTTAGTATCTGCTAACTGCAACACAACACATGCATAATGCAGTGTAGCAGCTCAGAAGATTTCGTGAGACCATACAGATAAGCATTCGTAGTGTTAAATGAAAAATACAGGGTTTTCAAAATACAAACCTGATGTCTCAAGACACCTGCTATTTACTCTCAGAATTAATGGAAAACTACCAGAAATAAAAACAGGCATTCTCATTAGGTTGTTTTTAAGTTATTACGGTGGTTTGCACCATCGGCAAAGCAGACCACTCTGGCTGTGCCAAGGCTGCTGCTGTCCCAAATTCAGGTGGGGGAGAAAGCCAGGCAATACAGCAGGACCTGGATCCAATCTTAACTTGCCCAAGGTGCAGGGGTGTTTGAAGGACAGCTCAGAAGAGGATAAAGGACATTAAGTGGCTCAGTCACTGATGTGACACTAAGTAGGACAGTGCAAGGTCTAAAGAAGTAAATTGTAACACGGTCTTGGTCTCCAAATAAATTGCAGAAGTAGGAGGATAAAACTCAAAGCCTTGTGCTTCAAAGGCATGAAACTCCTGCTGCTGAAATGAAGAAGGGACAATCCTGGAGTTCTTAGCAATACCTGATCCAGCAAATTTTTTCAAAAAGCACAGAAAACAGCAATGTAGAAACACATCAGGGTTTGAAGTCACAGCATTACAGAATTCAATATTAATCAAGTTAAGATAGAGCTTGAATTAGAGACCATTGCTTTCAAGTTGCTTCTGTTGGTATATATATTCATTTGGGGCTTTTTAAACACTTTCTGTACAAAACAAGAGATTGATTTTAGACTTTTGGACTATACTCTGTCCTACTTTACTCACTATTTCCACAGAGCTGCACATAGGCTAAACCTGTGAGCGCTCCAGACTGAAGGTGTCTTTTCAAAATGCCAAGTACGCTTTTGGCAATCAACATGGCTAATAATGCACAAACAAGGACTCAGCATTTGTAACTAAAAGACATTTTGTACTTCTAACCTGCATCCTCCTGCCCAAGACCCCTAGAGAATAGCCCTGCCACCAGTAACACCACGACACAGAGCAGCCCTGTCCATGTCCCTTCCCCTAAGGCTCCCACTGTGCATTGGAGACCAGTGAATGCTGTCCCTGCATGCCAACAGTCTCATGCAGTTGACAGTTCCCAACAGAGAAGCCTTTGAATTCTCAACCAGGAATTTGTACGGCCAAAATACCAAGCAGCCAAGACCAGGGTCATGCACCAACCATTCCAACTTCTTCCTTGTTATAAACTGGTTGCCAACATTTCTACTTGCTCTAGCAGCATGAAGCTGGAAGTCATGAGTGAGCAGAGAGCAATTCCCACTGCAGCTGGATAAACCCTCCCTTCCCAATCTGTTGCAGCTGTAACAAGATATATATGGAGAAATAATGTTGATCAAGGTGGAATAATATTTAGAGCAGAATGTCAGGTTCAGCCACAAATAGATTTGCTTGTGGAAACAGCTGCTCCATCCATTAGAATTTTCTAATAAACTGTTATGAAGATTGACACCTTGGAAGTAATTAAGTATTAGGTATTTTTAGGTAATTACTGCAGCAATAACATAAGACGTGCTCGTTTTCAGAATGAGGAATTATCTGTAGCTCCCGTTGCTGTGTTCCTTTTAATAATTCATAATAGTTTTGACACCAATTATTATTTTTGATTACTCCAGCTTTTCAACTTTCCAAACAAACTAATAGGACTAAAAGAAACTGTTTACAGTCTGGGGGAATCCCATCAGCTTAACTTTTCCACGTTACATGGCACTTCTTGGGGAAAGGAGCACCCAGAAGGCAGGATGACAACTCATGGATGAGCAGCAAGAGATCCATATGAAAAGCAAATACCTTTAAGTCAAGAGCCTGTGTAGAAAGGCAGAGAAAACAGTACAGCAACAAAAGTAACCATCAGAAAATGATTTCTTGTTAACAGGCACGCTCCCACAATTGTTGGGATGATACTCAGACATTGACTTTAATGAGGAAGGCACATTTTCATACCATTAGTGCTAACAGCTCGTGGACCATGACCCAAACCAATGGGACACGCTCAACTTGGAGCTCAGACTTATTCCCCAAGCCTCCTGAAGGGCACAAAGCTCATCCTGGATGTCCACTCACCAGGCTGCATATGCAGAGTGAGCCATCAGGCAAACCAGCCTCAACCCACGCTCATTCGCACGGCCAGAAATCAGCAGCAATCTCGTTTGGAGCCACGTGATTACAACGGCACACAGAGCCAGACTCAGGCTCATGCTACTTCCAAACAGTATTTTATCTGGGAATTGCAAAAACAATACAAACCCGAAGCTTGGGACAGATACGCTCGTTATTTTTGCTATAAACTGCCCAGCTAAACGAGAAGAGGCTTTCTGTAAGGTAGCTGCAATAGGATGGGTTTTTTCAGTTTAGGAAGCTCAATAAATGGATGGGTTTTTTCAGTTTAGGAAAGCTTACCTGCCATCACTTTGAAGAGGAAGCATGCCTATCCTGAAGGTATTTTTAAGAGAAGAGTGAACAGGCAAGATTTCAGTGCTGTCCCCCTCCTGCACGGTGCCACAACTCCAGACTCCATCCTAGCAGCAGGGTCCTGCACCCACCATTTGAAGCAAGGGCCCCAGGGGTGCCGGCAGGCTGGGGGATGCCACCGTTCGGCCCCTGCCAGGATGAGAGCAGCTGTGCTCAAAGAAACTGCTCTGCCGTCCTAAAAGAAATTTTGAGAATTAAGAAGTAAATAAAATTCAATGCTCATCAATTAGACAAGAAGTCCAAAGTCTAAAATAATGCTACAGAATGAAAGAAGGCTAAGGAAAAAATGGCCTTATTGAAAAAATTTGCTTTGATGGTTTTAAAACTACCTTAAAGTGGCTTTGGCCCTTTTATTTTCAGTAAAATCTGGAGGTTTGTTTTGCATTAAACACTTAAATGTCAAGTACAAATGCACTTTGAACTGAAAATACATTTTAAAAAAATAACATTTCAAAATGGGAAATTCACTGAAACTGACCATTTTCCCATAAACAGGCTTGGCTTTGACAGAAAAATGTCAGCTTAAAATATACCCATCAGCTCCATTCTGACCTGTGGGCCCACCTAATGACAGGATGTTCCTCGCTTGGCCTTCTGAGCCCATTTCTGTAGCACCGAGCCACTTGGGGACTCCTGGACATCCTCTTTCAGCAGCATGGCCAGTCTGTCAGTGCTGCTCACAGTCGGGATTTACAGCCGCTGCCTCGCTCCTGGCAGAGCTGCTCATCAGGAAAGCTCAGACTCCTTCCCGGCAGAGACAGGAGCATTTGTGCTTGGGATGGAGAGATATAGTTAGATTAATTCCCACTTTGTCTTCATTTGCTCCCACCACACCAAAGACAGAAATACCCAGCCAGTTACACAGCCTCTGCCCAACCCCATTAACATTTGGTTACAACAGGCACCAAAGGAGAGAAGAACAGCTCCTCATTTATTTTAAAGTGTTTTCCTGGTTTGTTTTTAAAACACACCATCTGTGCTTCCACCATGATGTGTTAATGAAACACAGCTCTTGGTTGTTGGTTTGTTTTGTTTTTTTTTTTAAGGCACAAAAGTGATTTTAAATGCAGTCATAGCCAGGAAGCTGAACCCAGCAGCTGCAGCTGCGGCCATACCTACGCTGGTGGGAGGTTGGCGTAGCGCAAGGTGATGGTGTCTCTGACGGCCACCCTTCTGCCAGGGACAGCTCATCTCCATGGCTGCCAGGAGCTTTCTGGAGAAGGTTGTGCAAAACACACCAGCAACACCCAGCCTCTTTTACAATTAAGACATAATGAGGCCAAGGAGATTTTAGTATCCATAGATTTCAAGTAATGGTTGGATTCAAGCAGCTGGAATTGAGACACACTCTCACAGATGGTTCTGATGTTTGCTTTAACCAGCAGACTTTGGGATAAAGGTTTCTTTGGGATCTCAAGGCTCTAATAATGTTGCATTTCCCCTCATCTCTTTTTTTATTTGCATTGCTACATGAGGTACCTTGGCACCTGCAAGACAGGACAGAAAGGCTTACAAAGTGGATCAAAGTGTAGGATTAGGGCCCAAGTTGACTCTTCAGATAAATATACAAAACCTGCAACTAAACTGTGCTTTGGAGAGGAATTTGAAATGGTATTAAATCTCTCTTTGGTGCTCTCTTCCAGTGTGTACTCTAGACAGAAACCCAAGATTTTTATCCAGCTTAAGCAAGCAGTAGAATTAGTTAAATTCCAGGCAGATTCTCTCCAACCAAAGTCTCGCAAGCACATCTCCACATGAGATAGCCCAGGTTACGCTAACAAAGCAGTGGATTAACTTCTTTTTCCCCAAATCATAATGCTGTTAAGAATAACAGCATTCAAAAATATGAAGTCAAAAGACACCGTCTTGGCTAGCAAAAGCCCATCAGTGTTGTACAGAGATTACTCTTACTAAATAGTAATATCTCCATCTGCTTAGAAATTACTTTCTTCTGGGGGAGCCAGAGAAGGAAGGAGAGGAGGAGGAGGAAGAGGAGGAGGGAGTGGGACAGAGGCTTTCACCTCTGCCTTTAAAGACAGTGTTCTGTTTGGCTTAAGTGACATAGCTGTGTCTCCAAAGAGATAAAAACCTGAGCCTAATGGCTTAAGTATGCTTTTTCCAGAGCAACAGTGCCGTGAATTCCAACATTCTTTTCCCATAAGGTGAAGTGGTACCAGTTATCATGGAGAAAAAAGTAAGTAATAATGTTTCGTGTCCAGATTAAAAATTAAATAAACTCTGAAAAAAGCAAAACGTGGGATGCTGCATGCAAAGTTTTATTCCACATTAAAATGAAACAAACCTACCATCATAAAGGGGGAAGGAAAAAAAAGCTTAAATTACTCCTGAAGAGGCTTTGGCCATATGTGGTGCAGTATTCAGAAATTTCTTATTAGGCTGCTACGGCACTCTTCCGCTTGTTAAATTATTTCATGTTAGTGAGAATGATTAGGTTTCTTGTGCAGCTATGGGGACCCGAAAGGCACCTTTATTTACCTCATTTATCATGTACAGCAGCATTCTGCTGAAGTGTAGAGGTAAACAATTTTAAGTAGAAATACTCTTGCTAAAATGCAGTCATCTTGACCACAGGAGCTTTGGAAAAATGCAGATTTAAACTGTTCACATTACCGTTTTATCTGCATTTCAGTCTGAATTACTAACTTATCACCAAGCTCAGCAATAAAGAAACATGGAGGGAAGTTATTAAATATTTATGCCTACAGTACCTTACAAGTTTTCATCAAAATATTAATTGTAAAACAAAATCACAACTGCTTCAGCTACGATGAGTGGGAACAACCTGGCAGTTCCACAGCCAATTTAGTTGGGAGCTCTTCAAGAATTGTTAGCTCAAATTAAATTTGGGGAAGAAAATACTTTGAAAATATACACTGAAAATATTTGTCAGTCGCTCCAAAATCAGCATCTACTAGAACTGTTAAATTGTTTGCATGTTAAAGCATAAAAATAAACCAGGGACATATCTCCCTACCTTGGCTCACCAGTGTTACACTGATTTACTGACACAATTTTCCTCAAAATTCAACCCCAGCGATACCCACTTAGTGCAGACTGCCCTCCCCGGGCTGGCTGTACCTCAAGTGCCCAAACCCCAGGCTGAAGCATCCAGCATGGTCTCCAGCTGGGCTCCGGGCAGGATGAGGGGCATCTGGCACAGACCTTCCGCTTGCTTTCTCGGTAGGTGCTGCTGGAGGAGGCAGCAAGGTCGGCAGGGCTGGGGAGCCTGCAGAGCTTGGCAGCAGCACAGCCCGCAGCCCTGTGGATGACTCGACGATCAGGAACCCAACCTTTCCTTGCGTTTCTTCTCTCCAACCATCAGTTACCCTTCACAGTCTGCTCTGGCAAACCTCTACTTTCTTCTCCTTCCCCTCCCGCTGATTCATGTGACACTTCCTCTTTACTTCCCAGGCTCCCATCCTTTTTTTTTTTCCCTGCACGTTTTGATGTCTTGGGCACGAACTAGAGAGTTACTGGAGAATCGCTCGCTCCTGGGCTAGGACTGACTAAAAGCACACTTAGGATAGCAGGCCTGGGAAGAGGGAATGTTCTGGCACCACTTTTAGAAATACCAGTTCTGAGGTCTACAAGCCCTACAATTCATGGTGTTATAGCTTGCAGCTCTCACACCTTTCCTTGCTCATTCCCTGCAGTAGTCTGCCAATGTTACTGCATTTACCCTCAGTAGAATAAAACTGCCCTGAAACATCAGTTTACTCGGGCACCAACAAGGGCTCTGACTCAGCAGAGTCACCAGGACACCTCCACACCAAGTCTGTCATGCCCAAACCCCAATCCACATCCACAGCAGCTACTCCCCCTTCACCGTGCCCAGCTCAACCACCAGGCTGCAATCACCCCCTAACTCTTTGGAAAACCCAGATCATTGCCCAGCCTTGTGGTGCTCTGGCAGTTTCTGATTCACCACAGCTGAAACAGGGCTCCCACGTAGCTCCTAAACTGTGTATCATCTACGGAGACAGTCCTTCCCCACGTATGCACCAGCAGCCCCACACCAGTCTGGGGAAAGGCTGAGGGGGGTCACCATCACTGTGCTGAGGCACTGGCACAGTTCAGCCCTGTTATTCAGCCCAAGAGCCATCACAAGCTCTTGTCCGTACGAGGTACATCCACCCAGTCCTTTCCCCCGGGGATAAGCATGACTGGCTCTGAAGAGAAACTCCAGGGGAATCACAGACCTTCCAGGAGACCTCTTTTTTCCCCTGCTGCTGCAGCAAAGGCTCAGCTAAAGGACATGCAACAAGCCATCAGCAAAACATCACTCAAACTGCTTTAAATGTCACCAACACTTAGCACTGAAAATAGATTTCTTGGTTACTAATGAGTAAACATTACAGAAAATCCTAAAAAAAAAAGTGAAATAACCTTTAGCATTATATTAGTTTGGAAATGAATATGTTAAAACATGTTTGGGGCATATATTGGAGTTTATTCTGTGACAAGGGGTGTTTATTAACTCTGGGGTGCTGGGTCATTCTTTGGAAATTATTATGTAGATTTAGGTATCTAAAGATTTTTGTTAGCGACTGCTTTATAATGACTTGTGTGCCAGAAAGAGAGGCAGCGGAGAGCATGGTAGTGGGGAGAAAGCACGAGGAAACCTGAGTGCATACTGGATGAACACCAACAGCTACTTAGAGGCTTTTTCAGATTTGCTAGAAAGGACTTAAAAATGCAAAGGTGAGAGAGAAAATGTCTGTCTCCCACTGTTCAGCTCCTGCCATGCTTAATAAAATGGAACCTTACGCATTCTTTTTAAATAAGAAAGTGCATCAAAAATAAATGAGTCCTTTCATCAGATTCTACTAATGGAAACAACCCACACACCTCCATACCTGACCAACTGCTCACAGCAGAAAGGGTATCAGGAGACCAGCAGGCAGTACGCTCCGTGTTGTTCTCTGCCTTTGGCCCCTGACTTCTACAAACCTTTGTCAGCTGTAAAATCTTCAAGCTTCACCCCAATTTCGCACATGGAACAGCAGACACACAAAGGCCGCCGGTGCAATTTCGGAGTCATCACCCATCAAGCCAGCTTGTCTCTTCCTGCAGTAAGATACTGAAAGAGTAAGAAAGCAGGGTTGTACTTGTAACAAGGAGATTTTCCTAAAGCCCATCCTCCACTGATAGAACAAGAAGCAGTGGAAACCCAGAGAAAGGACTACCAAAACCCAGTGATCCATTGTCCATAATTCCTCCTATTAAAGAATGTGTGCAGAAGAGAGGAAGTCATTTTCTTTCAAGATACACTTTTTCAGTACTTTGGAATGAGATTTCTTTATGATTATTTCATAATTCTATGAATATCCTGTACAATTAGCCACATTCCATCGTTCTGTATGACTCCCTGTTTATCCTCCACTAACGATTTTGACCCCCGTTGTCCAGTTTCACTCAAATAACACAAAGGGTTTGAACCCAAGTCACCGTGAAGAGACAGACTCCAATAGCTTCATCAAGGGAAAGGAGGTAGCACGGACTTTGCCTCTCACACACCAGAAAATTCATGCAAGGGAGATGTTAGAGATCACCAAACTGCAGGGAAAAGTCTTAAAAATTACACACACACAGGGGAAATCCCAGCACAAAATACAAATTCAAAGACAACAAGGCTTCGCGAATACTGCTGTTCATGGAAAATACAGGTTATAGCAGTGAAAGCCCCATTTTAGACTCGGTTAAGAAATCCCCAAGTGCTTTGCTGATTTGGTTTATCTTCGTGTGGGACATGTGCAGACAAGCTACGCCACCAGAGAGGTTTTGCCCAGCATGAAGATACTGGATCAATATATTGCAATAGGTCAGCGCACATGGGAGTACGGGCAAGCATCTTCTAGCGTCAGCCAGGTCCAAGGCTTTGTGGCAGGCTGGAAAGGAGGGAGCAGGAGCAAACAGCAAATTAATTCACTGTGATTCTCTGCAGTTTCACATGCATACACAGATGTCCTGACGCATTAGCCCAAGCCTCCACAGCCTGGCCTGGGAACGATGATTATAGCAAAGCAGGTACCGCTTCGTACCAGCCACAGTGGGGACTGTGACTCTTCATTATGCCGTTTTCTTAAAGGTGGCCTGTTCAATCAGAGAGTGTCTTTTACAGTAAGTCGCAATTATTTTTTACAAGAAATAAAAGCTTGGTGCAATCTGAAAGAAATAAAGCTGGTCTTTGCTGAAAGAGCTTATTATAAAGGCAACCTGTGCGGGTGAGGAGGGGAGAAAAGGAGAGATGCCAGCTAAAATGGGCTGAAGAGAAAAATCAAAGAATAGTTGGGATAAATGAAGCACACCCTCTACTTCACAGAGATTAAATTATTAATTACGCCTGAAGAAAGCCCTATGTTTACCTCACATATGTTCAATGCCTTAACAACGGCCACCATCAGCGCTGCATTATAACAGCACAGCACACGCTTAGCTGGAGCTCAGGCTTATTGCATTACAGTGGATTTTAAATACTGCTGCTCCTCAAAGGCAATGATATGGGGTCAAGAACATAATACCCGCTGCAGAGAAATCTAATTCCAAAGCTGGGAAAGTCTCTTCCCACCCCAAAATGACTTTAGGTATTGAAATGAATCCCGTATTACAGCTCAGCTTTGGTCAAAGTAGAAATTCTGACAGATTTATTACTACCTTATCAAGTGACTTCATGGTTTCAAAAAATACATATATTCTTCTAAAATCCATTTATCCAGACAGAATTCAATAGTTACATGAAGTATGCTCATTTAATTGAAATTTGCTCCTAGCATGTGACTCTAGGGCTCTCTCCATCTGCAGCACACCGCTCACGCGTGCGTCCTTTTATTCCTGCCGCCTATCTTCCACATTCACAGGCCCACTTAAAATCATGTTCAGGCACTTTCCTTTATGCCTTTACATTCTCAGAAAATTGCTTTTTAACTTGGGTCAGCTTCAATTTTAACTTTATTTTTTAGGAAATGTTTTTAATCTGCAGCAGCCCAGCATTTATATACATCATTTTACAGTGCTATTCTTAGAGAAATGAAGGAAGTGGCTGAGGCCTCAGCACCTCAAAGCAGCCAGCTACGTTCATCAAATGCACTGCGAGGCGCTGGGGGAGACAGGGCAAATAGGTTGTAATTTCAGCTCAGGCCCTCCTCAGCCTCCAGCATGAGGCAAAAATACTGCTTGGTAAAGCTGGATTTTAGGACGTGCTCTCCAGCACGTGCACATCCATAGGCCCATTGGACCAGTTACTGTCTCAAAGCATTTTACTCACATAAAATTGCTGATTAATGAAGAAAGCTTAAAAGCCCTTCCAAGAGCTAAGGACAGCCCTGGAGAAGGGTAAGCAGAAATCCTCACTCAGCTAAAAGCTTTCAGTTGCACTAGCACACATCCGAAATAATGTGTTCAATTCGGGTCACCTCGAAACAAGCTGACAAGCTGCCACAGAAGTCTCGGGTGAGCAGGGAGTCCGCGAGGCAACTTTACATGGTCCCCCTCCATCCGCAGGCGAGGTGACGTTGGGGAGCACTCACAGGCAGCACAGGGGGATGAGAAGGGTCTGGCAGAAGGAAAACCAGAAAGGAAAACTTAGGAGATCTGGAATTAAGATTCAAGTCACTGTAACACCTCAGCCCACCTCCTTACTTCAGAGGTTTGCTGTAAGATGCATTAGTATTTACAATACACTTTTTGGCAAGGGGTGTAGCAGGATGATTATGGAAAGAATAATGCTTGATTTGGAGTAGCTACCTGCCGCCCCCACTCCTCTTGGCACAACACACCAGCAGAGACTACGTCCCCCTTTTAGCAGAATATATCTAACGTGGCTTGTGCTAATGTGCTCTTAAACTTGCTCTGTGCTAGAAACAGAGAAGAAAGGAGTCCAGAGATGGGAAGGCTCTTAAACTTGCTCTGTGCTAGAAACAGAGAAGGAGTCCAGAGGTGGGAAGAGGAGAGCAGTTGTGGTTCCCAAACACCTACTCTAACTATAACACACTTCCAACAAACATTTCATATCGAGATCCAACAGACAGCACTCCTCTTTGATCAGATTCACAACAAGCACATATTTACTGCAAAGAAATAAATGCAGAATAAGCAGGGATACTAAGAAACCAGTGTTGCACATAAATGAAGGAGGACTCCAAACACAAAACAAAGCTTTGACTGAAAGCGCATTACAAAAGAAAACCCTGACAGTTGTACAAATGATTGAACACAACCTATTCAAGATGTAGGCTACAGACTCAACTTCTAAAAGTTAACTAAGAAGCTTTCTAAATATGTATTGTACTGTTTTCAGTTCCTGTAATGTATTATTAATGTAGAGGAGCTGATGCTTCATATTTCTTTTTGTCCACTTCCAATCACAGTGCCAAGTGCACTTATCTGAAGGACATTATTTTAATGAAGTCATTTATGCCCTTAAAAATTAATATGTCAGAGCAGTTAAAGTCTAGTGACTGTAACCAAACCAAATAATGTATAATGGAGAAATGTAATGAGAAAAAAATACAGCCTGAAGTCAAGGTTAAGTAGTTAACCTTAGGAAAAAAAGTGAGAGGGAAAAGAAAAGCCAACACCAATTATACGTCCCCTCGATGTGCTATAAAGGATACCATTACACTGTCATCACCCCACTGTATACAGCTGTGAATTGAGATTTTTAACTATCATTGTACTGTACATTGGAGGCACCCAGAGTTTTACCTTCATTTGAGGAGATAAAAATGATTCTCTTGTGGTCTAGAAACACTTGACCTAAGAGAAGGCCCTTTAGCAGCACAGTACCAGAGCTTCTCAGAGAGCCATGACTAAACCCATCCTTTTTGTGGTAAAGAGTTTCGTGCAAGCTCAATACACTGCAAAAATATAATGAAGCATTCACTCTTCCTATTCTTTAAGCGAAGACATACAGAAACTGCTCTTCATTTCATCAGCGACTGGAAATATTTCATTCATCATTTGTAAAAACCATAACAGACTCTTATTGCAGCAGCTCCTTGAATTAGAACAGCTCCAAGTCAGGGCTTCCTGTCTTTAGGTAAAGGTCAAACTGAACCGGGCACATCCCTCCAGCCTTAAAATGCCAACAACATGAGTAGCAAGAATACAAAGTGCACATGTTGATATGCTACCATGTAATCTCCTTTCTTGCCATGAAATTTTCTTCACTGAATGCCGTCATCTGAATAACTATTAGCAGAAGTGGAGTTAGTCCCCTGTGAAGTGGAAGGAAGCTGAGGTTGCTCCCTGCAAGTTCCAGCAGATGGGCCACCCATGAATCCACTGGCCTTCTTGGGTAGCGGAAGGGGATTCCTAGCTGAACATGCAGGAGGTCTAAATACATGGACAGTTACTCCTCTGCCCAGATTTCCCAATATCTGACACCACCCACCCCACTCCCAACAAACTGACAACGTTTTTCTCTCCTGCAAAGACCACGTCCACTGGAACCCATGTGCCGGTCAGCAACCTAATACCATGGCAGTTCAATTAAGGTGCTGCTCACATAGGGGTGGATTTCTTCATTATCAGCTGCAAATGTGGCCAGACAAGAAAGGCACAGTCACGTTTGCAGAACCCATCACAGATATTCACGTGTTCTTCTTCTCAGCCCCTAGAATTTATTGGTTTGATCAACTTCCTTCCCCTTTCAAAGCAGCTTAGCAGTCTCAGAGGTGCATCTCCAAACTGGGTTAATGTACCTCCAGAACATTCATAAGGTAAAGAAATGTAATTTAATTTGTGATTGCATAAACCAGTCACGGACGCCTCCCAAGAAGCCCGAATTTTCATTTCTTTCATAGTAGACATTTAATTATATGATAATTACTTACAGCTTGCAGCTCAGCTTCTACTTTTATGAAATATAAATTGCACTTCACTCAAAAGTGCAGGATGAGCATTTAAAAGGCTTCATTAAGTAGGTTTTAAGATTTTCCTGACGACTTTCTTTAAGCCATGGAATGGAAAGCAGATGTACCTGTAAACTGAAACTTGCTTCACAGAAGAACAAAGTAGAATTGCTAATGTAATACCAGGATGGATGAGCCTTTACAAGAAAAAAATATTAACTTTTAACAAATACATTTTTTTAAATAACAAACAAAATATTTCTGTCAAGCTGCATGATAAAAGGGACCAGGAGGGAAGAAGCAGTGTTGCTAGCTCTCAGAATGAACAACAAGGCTCTTTATTCCAGACTTCCAGTGCTTGGAAACCCGAGGTTGTGTCAGACCCCCACTGTCATTATAGCAGATGGACCAAAAAATTCAACTCACTTATAGCTTCCTAAAAGCCTAGAAAACAGGAATTATGAAAGCAGAAAGATGAAGACAAGCAAAATAACTTCACCTGAATTTATGTATCTTAATTCTGTGACTGATTTGACCTCCCTCTTGATTTTGGACCATTAGGAGATGACCGCACTGGTACTTCTGCTCTGTCACATCTTCACACGATACCCTCCACAGATCTAGAAAAAAAAAGGATGAAGACACAAAATCACCAAAGGCAGAGGTCCTGGCTGCTACAAAACATTGTGCAGGTGTTCCTGTTATCTGGTGGCCATGCCGATACCACACAGTGATGGTAGAAAGGTGCTGTTTGCCACAAATCCTGAAGGAAACCATTACTCAGGCAGGCAGAGTAGTCTTCTTCAGCAGGGTTGTGGCTCTTTCCATCTCAGGCAGGAGTTGTGAGCCAAGAAAGGTGCTAAGATGTGAACTCTACCTTTTGAACCTCCAACAGGTAAGTTTTTCTTATTTTAGTTTAGCAGTTGGGTATGCCTGTACTATTAGCTACGTCTGGATTCATTGAACATGAATATACAAAAGGAGATAATAAAACTAAAATACACAACCTGCTTGTAAATTCTGGGAAGAATTTGCTCCTGGAGAAAAGAGAATGGACAGAACTGCACAAGTCCTCTCTGCAATTGCATGGGGGTGCCATGGGAAAAGCAATAAAGTACAGTTATTACAATTTGTTCTGTCATTTCCAAAGATTGGGAAAAAAAAAAAAAAAAAAAGAGGATTAAACAAAGAGAAGCCTAAGCCACCTTTAGAAGGAAAGGCAATAAAACATTAATTAGGAACAGGAGTTATTCCACAGTGAAAAAAGAATAATTTGTTAAATTCACTAAGTTCTGCCCACCAACAGCTGAATTTTAGCCTTCTGCAGTGACATGGCCGGCAGATGACCTGCACTCACCCCAGCACGCCGCGAGTTGGAACCTGGCTGGTACCTTCTCCTGGCTCAAGACAAAGACAACGGAGTAGTCCCTTCGAGCAGTTTATAGGTGTTTCCGCCAGCTAGAACAGTAAATCCCAAATGAATGCAGACGGGCAGAGCTTCTTTCTTAACTGAAGTGAATCACGTTCTTGCATTAAATGTCACTAGTAGCTGTTCATGACATTAGGCGCAGGACAGAAATTTGCATAGGAATTATTATATGATGCATCCCCCTCCCTGTAATGATGATGGCTCCCGGTGACTTTTGCAGGAGCTTTTAATTGATTTGTTTGGAAGCAGACCTAGATAGCACAATTGTTCAGCTGAGATACCAGAGTGAAAACAAACTGTTGGCTTCAGCTGACTTAGGAGATTTATAAATACATACGCTATTTCATAGTAGCCAAGTGTGTCAAGTAGTTCCGATATGTTAAACTTAATATTTAATACACTGTCAAAGCAGTTCCATGCTTTTGCGTATTCAATATTTAAGACTGAACAATTGCTTAAAACATGTTGTCCAGCATCTAACTCTCCCCAGCAAACCTAAAGGCTGAGCTCAAGTGGCAGTCGATTGCAGAGATACATGGCACAGCTATGTCAGAGACACCTCTGCTCAGTCAGTGAATTCAGTTCACTATGTTTTTCCTTCCTCTGGAGATGACAGACCCCAAAAAGACACTTTTAAGAGCGACTGTGGGCAAGCAGCCCCACAGATGCCGATCTCTGCGTAGTGTGAATGGTGCTCCTAACTCGCCACCCTCTGGAGTCAGCCATAATCTGGTGGAAAATACAAGAGCCAACACCCCACAGCAAGGTATGCCTTGTCTGGAACAAGCAGAGAAGTTCATCTTTATTTTATATAGTTTACAAAAGGGCATAAAATGCCACGCCATTTCATTCTGAATAGCTTCTTCCATTATCTACTGCAGCACGTAGCACTTAGCAGCTAAATAACAGCAAAGGAAGGAAATTAAGAAGTATAGAGGAGAGAAAGGAGTTGTATTTCCAGCTGAGACGTGAAACGAATCGCGAGACAGTGCAAGGCTGCTTTATGTAGGATTGAACATATCTCCTGTACCCTTAATCACACCAACGCAGTCTGCTGAGGTCAGGCTCTCGTATACCCTCGTATTGATCAGTAACATCTCAGCCTGTGGAAATCAGCTTAACGCTGAAACAAAAGCTACCCGCTGGGCTGCAGCATATAAAAATTTAAAAAGTTTTGTGAGCACAAAAGCTGCGCTGAAGGGCGGTGGCTCCATGAGCTGCCCAACAGCCTGGAAGCGCCTTTCCCTCAGGAAAAAGGCCACTAAGAGCCCCTGTGGGACCCGACACACTCTTGGCCACACACATGTGCCCTGGGAGGGAGCAATGACTTGGAAGGGTGCCTGCGTGGAGCCCCACATCTCTGGAAACTCCCTGGGCATGGCAGCAAAGCTGAGCGTTGGTGCCTGAGGAAGGACCCTGCAGTCGCAGCCACCCCAGGGCCAGAGCTAAAGCCTCAGAAAACAATGATGTCGGGCAAGCGCCTCTCCAAAACCATATCTTGCTTCTCAGGTGAAGCAAATCCCATATGAGTACTTTGTCCTCTATACCATATTGTCCTCCACCCAACGTCACATCTCCCCCTCACTTACATCTTCCACAGCTGCTTTTCTGGAACTTGTCTCATGTCCAGAGAGGGAAGAGGTGGATCAAGGGACCAGGGGACATCACTGCCTTCTCTGTCCTGGCCTCTCAGCACTGCTCCTGTTTCCATCATAGTCCATGAGTATACAACAAAATTGACCTTCCACCAGAAGGATCATTCGGTGAAATGTTTTGAAGACAAGTGGGGAGGTAAGGATCACTCAAGCCCCATAAAAATAAAAGGTTTCTTTTGATCTCAGCTGCTGCCGTTCCATTAAACCTGGCTGAAATTTTGTATCTGCAACAACTGCACAATCAAGACTCTAAAGTTGTAATTTAAATCTAGAATTAAAATAAAACTTCTAAAAATCAATCTTTTATTATTCTCAATCTGCGCTTCTAACTTTTTACCAGTTTGAGGCATTTTCAAAGCCCCTTTCAAGATGTAATGCCCCACGGTTCCCAGGAAGTTAAGTGGCAGGGCCTCAGATGGTGCCTGCCATCAGGCAGGTACGCTCTGTGCTCCGCTGAAGAACGTTCCATTTTTCATAGTTGGATACTGCTGGGGAACCTCATTAGAAACCAAATTACTACCTGCATCAGGTTTACACTAATGTATTGACATCTACAGCACTTGTTAAATGAACCGTAAATCCAATACACTAAAGTCATTTTCAACTGAATCAAATCAGGTTTCAGTCAGAAGAATTACAATTGTTATATACTTAATGCTTGGCACTTTCCTGGTGTCTCCAGCTAGATCATTTCAGACACAGAGAGAAAATTGTAAACCTATGAAACAGTGCAAGCTAAATTGGACACACTGTAAGCATACTAAACGCAGTGCTAGGAGTTTAAGGATGATAATTGGCTCTAATTGACTAGTTGGTAAAGCTATCCAGGCATCCATGGGCACGCTCCTTACTAATCTGTTTTCAACATGCTATTTTCTTCCCCTTAGTTAATTTATAATTTCTTATTATAAACCACATTGTTTGCATTTCCTAGAATCTTTGCTTTTTAAAATCTTTAACTCTTTGTTCCCCTCAGAAGTGATGGCTTTATGGGAACATGGTCCCAGCTGCAATACCTGAGGAAAAGGCCGCACCTTCGTCAGGCCGCTTCAGCCTCGGCAGCAATCAAAATGGCTTGGGAAGCAAATCCACACTCACGCGTTGTCTTTTCCCCTCACAGCCACAACTGGGCATCTTTTAATGCTGATTTAGAAAAGCTTGAGCCAGGTGTGAGGACAGCATCAACCCCTTATTTCCCTTTCAAGCAGGGGACAGATGATTTCTCGGTGAGCGCAGGCTCTGCCGTCCCGTGCCCGGTGTCGGCCTCGTGCAGGGAACACCAGCAGAGGACAAAGCCGGTTTCCCTCTGCCCCGCTGCTCCAGCCTACACCCACGGCTTGTTAAAACAAAGGCATTTGAAAGGCCCAATTCAAATTCAGTACAGATATGAATTTGAACTAGCAGATTTGTCCAGCTAGATTTTCCTCCAGCCTCATACAGGCACTTTCCCCTAAGCGGCCTTAGTTCTGCTTAATTCGTTTCCCAGCAGTGGAAAACAGCAAAATGGAAATTAAAAAGGGAAATATTGTATAAGCCAGCTCCTCTATCAGCATAAATCCATCCTGGTACCAGTGAATTACGGTGACGCTGGGTATCTGAGGAACCAGCTCCTGATCAAGAGTCTATAGAGATTAAATTCATTTACTAGGCCAGACTTTGAACAACCATCTCTGGTCTCTTGCTATCTAAATCCCAGGAAGATTATCTGCGCGTATACTCCTCCTCTTCCCCTTTGTTCGGAGCAGTGCTGTCTTCGTGGTATTCTCCAGCAATAAAAAGGTTCCCCTTGGAAGAAGTAGCCACACAAAAGAATAAAAGGCCACATGAAATTTATGCAGCCTAGAAGCAGTTCTACCGATCAGCCAGAAATCAACTGCTGACCTTCTATTATGTGGAGAAATAACCTCAGTACAGAGGGTGGGAACCACTTGCTCCCATTCATGCGCAGAGCTGGGCTGTCTGGAGGGTTAAGGCTGCACGGGTGGACAGGGCTCTCGTGCCCCTGGCCACTTGCCATCCCCTTTTACCATTTTCCACAGTGTCTGTGTTGGTTTTTAGCAGCCCGCTGTGCTGTTCCCGGAGGACTCTAGCAGAAAGTTATCCTGCCAGTGTATTCAAGGACGCTTTTTCAATACACCGTCACTCATCTGACATATTTATTGGCTGGTGGCAAAAGCGTGGATCACACGCACGGTGCATCCCATTCCCCTGCTGTTGCTCGAACGCTGGGTCTGCCCCTGGAGGGGGGCTCCTGAACCTCCCAAATCAGCCAACCAGCAGGTGGTTGGCCTGTCCCCTGAACCGACCAAAACCAGGGTACAGGGGCAGATCTTCAACCAGGGAAAGCTGATACAGCTCAGCAGAAGGCACTGGGCCATTTGCTCAGTATCAAATCAGCAACTCATTGTGGAAAAATATGGAAAATGCTGGTAAATTCAGGTAAAACCACAGCCACAAGTAGAGTGAAGGTGGTTGGAGTGAAAGATCACACTCACCTTGGAACAGATTTGTTTTCAACTGCATCTTCCCTCTGATTCTCAAATTTCTTTTTGCCCCACTCCATTTTCCAGCATACTTTTAGTCCCTTCCTCCCCTGCAAACATGTGTCATGCACATGAATTTTCCAAAGGTGTAACTCGTCATGTCGTTTGCCTGGACTGCTCACAGTTTGCAGTGGATGAGAATGACGTGCCACCGCCCAAGTGGCATCACTTCACTGCAGCCTTCTCTGAAGAGAGGTGGTACATGGGGCTGTGCCCTCCTCACCGCGTCGGCACTCCTGTTAAACAAAGGGCATCAGTCCATGGTTAACTTGCCTATGCTTTAACTATGGTGATTTTACCTCCATCTCAAAAATAAGAGAGCAGGTGCTGATTTACCAGCTGTAAGGTCGCTACAGTGGGGAACCCAACTGGATGGTTAACAGATGAGCAAAATGTTAGTGGGATAACCAGCACTGTGGCTAACACAGAAGTTAGGAACTAGAGGTCTCTATTACTAAATATGTAAGCTGCTATAGCATGAGAAAGAATAAAGTCTGTGGTTTCACTGTAGCTCAACCTATAACACACATCATCTGTGAACCTGGACCTGCCCCACATGTTCTCCAAGGAATTGGGGGCCATGTGGCTACACCAGGCTTCACTTTACAGGTGACAAACAAGCTGCAGGGCAAGCGGGGAACAGAGTTCAAAGAAAACCTGGTCCATTGGGTAAGG